>NC_058410.1:100250781-100264481 GCF_002201575.2 Neomonachus schauinslandi | reverse complement strand
ATGGCTAAGTAGATAGTTGGAGGTGCTGTTCTCTGAGATAGGATGAATTGAAAGGGTGTGATACAATATTATGGGGACTACAGTAGATTTATAGATAGGGTCCTCTGGCAGAAGACAGGGGGGATGCTTATGTCATCTTCTGAAAGGAAAAAATAGTAATCAAAAAAAAAATCTTCAAAGAAATAACCCTTTAAGTGAGTCTTATAACTAGGAGTTTTCTAGTCTGAAATTTGGGAGGAAGACATTTTGAACATTATCCCACCTAGGATATACTTGTAATTTTTTAAATATTGTTTGTAAATAAGTAGTACATGCAAAGAGTTCAAAATTCAGAAGTTATAAAAGGGCATATGGTGAAAATTCTTCTTACTTCTGACCTCAAATCACTGATTCCTTAGAGACAAATGTTGCCTGCTTTTACATATCCTATCAGAGATATTTGCACATAAACAAATAGATGTACATATTTTTGTTTCACACTTTTTTACACAAATGGTACCTTACTCTACACACTGAGACAGTCACACTGAGTTTTTTACTTAATACATCAGTACTTAAAAATCTTGCATTGCACCAATATACCAGATTTATTTAACCAGTCCCTCCCACTTATGGTCATTTAAGTTATTTCCAATCTTTCACTATTCCCTGTGAATTTATAATGCTTACATGTACAAAATTCAATCAATAAAGAGAAAAGAGAAAAATTAATTCTCCCAAAGTCCCAGCACCCAGAGTCAACATAAAACAAATTTTTAGGGGCGCCTGGGCAGCTCTGTCAGTTAAGCGTCTGACTTCAGTTCAGGTCATGATCTCAGAGTTGTGAGATGAAGCCCTGTGTCAAGCTCTGTACTAAGGGGTGAGTCAGCTTGAGATTCTCTCCCTCTCCCTCTGCCCCTCCTCGGCTCATGCTCATTCTCAGTGGGGAGTGAACTTCTCCGTCCCCCTCTGCCCTTCCTCTCTGCTTATGCTCTCTCTCAAATAAATAAATAAAATCTTTTAAAAAACACAATTTTTAGTAAGTACTCTTTTGGACATCTTTCTGCAAAGACACAATAAGGTACATATTATAATAAACATTTCTACCCCCTAGCCTAATAGTGGGGAAAGCATCCAAATTAAAGCAAAATGATTCAGGCCTGGGTCTGTAACAGGGATGCTTTGCAATGTAAACCAAGGCAGGATGACAGTAAGTTTCTTTTAACATCATAATCCAATTTGCAAGAAATAGAATCAAAGCCCCAAAACAGGGATAGATAAATTTTTCATGTAATTCACATTAGGGAGATTAGGGGGGAAATTTACCTTGCAACTTTGCTTACCTGATGTTCTGGGCTGAACCCACATTTTTCTGGTTCCCATATCCTCCTATTTCTTGGTTTACTCCTAGATTTTGCTGGAACACATCCACAAGTAGCTACCTATGACAGAGTACATTGGAAGTAAATTTTCTTACTGTTGGTAGTCAGAAAATATCCTTTCTTCATATTTAAAAATGGTTTGATAAAGCATTTGTCTGATTTTAGATTTTAAGTTTAAAAATCATTTCCCTTGGAACTTGGAAGGTTTTGTCTCATTAACTTTAAGCTTCCTGGCTTACTTTGGCAAATCTGTGTCTGTGTGATTCATGTTGCTTTATAGAGAACATATTTTGATGCTATTTTGAGTATGTGTGTGGAACTGTTTGCAGCAAGTGGTTACCATATTGGACTGCACAGATCTAGAGCCTCATTACCTTCAGGACTGGGAAAATTTCTTCTATTATTTCTTTTTATTATTTTTAAGGCTTTATTTATTTATTTGAGGGGGGAGGGGCACAGGGAGAGAAAGAATCCCAAGCAGACTCTGCACTGAGCAGGGAGCCCAACTCAGGGCTCGATCCTATGACCCTGAGATCATGACCTGAGCTGAAATCAAGAGTTGGATGCTTAACCAATGGCGCCACCCAGGTCCCCCTCTTCTATTATTTCTTTAATAATTTCTTCCCCTTGGTTTTTCTCTTCTTTTAAGAATTATTTTAAAGGATAACCCTTCATGTCTCTTTTATTTCTTCTGTTCACCCTCTCGCTGTCTTTTTGTTTAACTTACTGACAGAGATTTCTTCTACTTTATATTACTTCTCTCTGACTTTTGTATTTCAGGAATTGTTCTTTGATTTTTTTTTATTTGTCACAACTTCTTGTTAAAATTATGATTAAGTGGTGCTTGGGTGGCTCAGTCGGTTAAGCATCTGCCTTCAGCTCAGTTCATGATCCCAGGGTTTTGGGATCGAGTCCCACCATCGGGCTCTCTGCTCAGCGGGGAGTCTACTTCTCCCTCTGCCCTTCCCACTGCTTATGATCTCTCTCTCTCTCAAATGAATAAATAAAATCTTTTAAAAAATAATAAATAAAATTATGATTCAATACTTTTACAAACATCTTTTATTAGAACTTCATTACATCTGGCTACTCTAATATAATTGTTTTTCCCCCACCACAGTGCCCCTCTTTCATGTTGAAGAATTTCCTCAGATATTTGATGATCCTTGATTGAATATTCATAATGACAAGGCACTAAGCCGCTGATTACGAGCTTTGTGTTCCTGAATTATTGACTTTGCATTTGGATCTAGGATCATCAGAATGCCAGCCAATTTGTTAGGGGAGCACAAAAATACAGAACGTGAAGCTCTTTTCTCTGAGGCCATTCACTTTCTTCTAAGAAGAAACCTCCAATCTCCTACCTGTGATTTTGGGGCAGATCATATGAGATCATATGAGATCATATGAGGGGAAGCAGACATATGACTGAATTACAATATATATTTTGGATGAGGGAGGTGCTGTGAGTCAGCTATCCCACATAAACATTTTCAACAAGTCCTATTTTTATCCACATTTCTCACCTTGCACTCTGGTTTCTCTTGGATCTAAGACTCTGTGAGATTCTAAGAGGCAAGTTACTCTTTTGACCATATTCTCCTCTTTGCCCTATTACATGAATTACCACGCTATCTGCTTTTCATCTTCCAGAATTGCTGAAATCTCTCAATGCCCAAAGCACGCTCTCTTCTTCCTCAACTTTTATCTGGTATTGTCTAATTCTATCTGCTATTATCTACCTCTATAAATTTACATGTTTATTCCCTCTCTGGCATTTCAGAGGGGTCTTTAGAGGAAGAGAGATAAACAGATGCTCTATCTCTCATCTTCCAAGAGGGGTCTCTATTTTTCTTTCCAAACTTAAGTTTAGAGCTAATATCACTAATTTTCCAGATCACTATCGGTCTAAAATTCCCTAGATGGCTTAACCCAGATCGCCAGGCACCACCTTCACAGACTGGTTTGGAATGACTGCATTCATGCCCAGAATATTCATTTTTTAACAGACACTCCCACATTTATTCAAATATAGTGGTCCTTGAACACCCTGAGGAAAACTGCCCCTGATAAACTGAAGTCTGACAAAGGATGTTTTAGAATAGTTGAGTGAACAGAGGTGGGGCTTCCAAATGATTGAGAAGTTTTCAGTTGTTTCCCAGTTTGGTACTTACATCTACTCTATTTATAAACAGATAATTGTGGTTTGTAACATTTCTGCTTTTATTAAGACCCCCTTTGTGACCTAATATATAGTCCTTTAAAAAAAAGTTTCATGAACATGTAAAAAAGTTGTGTTTTCTTCATGACAGAATTTTAACATGCTTATTAGATTAATGATATTAATTCTATTAACTAAATTATTTAAAATATCTATAGCATCACTTATAATTTGTGTACCAGATTTATCAAGAAATCAAGGGTATATTAATATTTACCACCATTATCACTGTACATTCAATTCTTCTTAGAATACCAGAACATAGTTTCAAATATTTCTCTGCTACATAATTTGAAACATGTAAGTGCATTACACTAATGTAATTTTTCTTCCATCATAATTTTTTTTTAAAGATTTTATTTATTTATTTGACAGAGAGAGAGACAGCGAGAGAGGGAACACAAGCAGGGGGAGTGGGAGAGGGAGAAACAGGCTTCCCCCTGAGCACGAAGCCCAATGTGGGGCTAGATCCCAGGACCCTGGGATCATGACCTGAGCCGAAGGCAGACGCTTAACGACTAAGCCACCCAGGCGCCCCCTTCCGTCATACCTTTTATCATTACTTTTAACATGGTTGGTTTTTGTCCCCCTTACATTTTAAGCTTTTAACTTGAACTCAACTTAAAATAACTTGATTATTGATTATTATCTGGTTTGTTTGTATTTCTTATATTTCTACTTGTAAACTGAGGCATTTTGTTTTGTTTTGTTTTAGGTGGTAATCACTTTTGTTCTTAACCCAATTTCATATTCTTTTTCTTTTAAAGCTATATTTATCCCAAAATATATATATTTCATATGATATTTAACATATACATGTTATCCTATATATTTTTTGTTTTCAGTCTGTATATACTTGTCATTTTATTTCTATTGTAAATAGTTTATTTTTCCTATCTTTGGCAATAGGCCTTTATTCTTTAATTTCTCCTTTAAAAATTCCAAAATACAGTGTTTTGTTGTTCATTTGGTTTTTTAAGTGATTATTTTTTACCTTTTAAAAATTATATTTCTTTTTTCTCAGTTTAACCAGGAAATTGAAATAGTGTCTGTTAATTTCTCAGTATGAGAAATATAAATATAAGCTCACTTTTTCCATGAAGAGTTATGTTTTGCTTTGCTTGGTTATATATTTGGATTATGCATATAAATCTAGATACTTGGGTATCTGTTGTGGTATGTACCTACATTGATTTTTAGTATCAATATAGTTGCTAGGAATCCTAGAAAGCTGGGCCAGCTAGACTGCATAATATCAACTAGCTCTATGTTTAGCGCTATTATCTAGGGACTCATAAAAATGATGCATCCATTTAAAATTTATTTTAACTTATTAAGTATTAATATTCATTCATTCCCCATCAAACTTTGAGGTAGGCCCAGATCTTTTCTTTGAGTATGGATCTCCTGATTGGAGTTACTATTTTTAAAGCAAAACCCATGCCCACAAAGTATTGTCTAGTATATTTAGTTTGGATTTCTTTAGAATTGAGTGTCTTGATGAGATGTAAGCAATGTGTACAGAATTGAAAATGTTGACTGTTTTTCTGTCTTATTCACATGAGGGCTTGAAATCTTTTACTGCAATTTATTTTATCAAGTATTCTTAAAGTATGCAACAGTTGTCATAGAGACAAACATTTAGCCTAGATCTTACTGGGTGATAGAACACTTATACTGTATAATTATAGTGAAAAGTACAAATTTGGGGAAACAGAACTAACTCTCGGTAACCATACATCTCAATTGGTGGAAGCAGAAATGCATGGCTATTAGCCTGAAGGCTATTAGCTGCCAGCACGAGGGAGTTTCACCAAAGGAATAAAGAGCTGATTAAAGTAGAGGCCAATAAGTACCTTGACTTTCCTATCACTAGACTATTATCTAAAATCCAAGGGTAGAAATAAATCACAAAATGAGAGAAAGCGTAACAGGAAGCAGAAAGTATAAAAAAGGAAAATTGAAGAAACAGAAAAGGACAAAAGAAGATCGTACGTTGAAGGCTTCATTCAAACTTACTTGAGCCATTAAATGCATGGATGCATTTTATTATTGTTGTTTGTTGTTTTTCCCCAACAACTTGACTTGCTATGTAAGAGTCACAAAGCAGCACATCACAGAAATGTTATTAAAAGATATTATTTGTAAAGGTAACAATTTAGCTTTTAAAAAGGCTAAGATTTAATGAAATATTATTCACATGTCCAAAAGCTGTGCTAAAATTTTCACTAAAGCATCCTCTCCCACATTCCCTGCAGTTTCCGTGTGGTGGAGAGTATAAAACCCCTCACCAAGAGATATTACTTAAGAATTTTGAGAATATTGTGGGTGAAATTCCAATAACAGGTAGAATTTTCAGGTCGAATAAAATATATTCCATTTTTTTATAATGAACTCTTTGAAATCAAAACACTTTTATTTGGTATATACATCACCAAATTCATCAAAACAGAATTTCATATTGACCCTACAAATGAAATTGGAATTTTCTCTAGATTAAAGTTCCCATATACTATATATCCTTAAGGGGGAAAAAAGGTCATTGGTAACCCATCTCATGGAAACTAAATAAAATGAGTGACTTATTGTCTTAAATAATGGAATCATATTTCTTGATGTTTACTGCTATTAGTAGTATTAAGTCAATATTACTATTTTCTCTCCTGGGTCACAGGTTGTGGAGATGTATTAAGTATCAGATGGTTACTATCCTGAGGCTGCTAAGAGTCTAATAAGAACAAAAAGGCAAATTTCATGAGAAGTTGACAAAGAAGCCAAAATAATATGGGATAAATACCAAGTATGCCATCTAGAAAATGTAGTGTCAAAGAACTTAGCATCTTTACATCCTTACTCATTGAAGATGTAAAATATAATTATGCCTATAAAACATCAATCCACATTCTGTTAATGATTTCACAGCTTAATCAATTTCTTAGTGATTGCTGGGGTTTGTTTTGTTTTGTTTTACTGTTTTGCACTTTACCTATGTGACTGCTGAAATCATTTATGCCTCCTCTGTGTTAGGCAGCAGTTTATGAAAATAGCTATGGAAAAACATATGTACACTTCATCGTGCCTGGTAGTTTTGCAATTTATAGCCCTTGTAAACTAAGCATCCAAATGGTATCTTGATATCCTTTATAATAATAAACCAAACAGTTACAATTGACATTTTTCCTGGATTAATTTGTTTGTTCCGTGATCTATATCTCACTCTTATCTGTTCCATGTCAGAACCCTTTGTTCTACAAGATTCCTTTTCTTGCAGTATTGATCCTTATTGATCTTAACCTAGTACAATAGTGAATAATTAAATATTTCCTCAAAGAAACAAGTCTTTCCTTCTTTTCAATATGACCTTCACCTGATGTTCAAATAGTTCCAACATTACTGAGGAATCTTTTTGGTGCAAACTTGACCTCTGTTGTCCTACTTTGAAAATGCACTTGATTTCTAACAAGAGCTTTTAGAAATGTAACAGTGCTGATTTGTTAGATAATGAAATCCAAATTGTTCTAGAAAAAGGTGCAATTATACAGCATGTAATACACAAATAAATTGACTTAATGTTACATTATAATGAAAACTGTGCAAAATCCTCTACACAAGCACAATAAAATAATAAAAAGTAATAGAACAGGTAATAGATGTAAAATAAATGCTAAAAAAGTAGTTCAAATCATTTTCATACCAGTCAAAAGATACTGAGGAGGGCGCATCCAATCACAATAAAACACCAGAATGAAACACTTCTAAATAGTAATATAAATTTTTGTGGACACTTCATGTCCCATGATGTGGAATTGACATATAGTTTGATTTTCTTTTTCCTAATGTAAGCCACAGTTTTACAGTCCTAGTGAAAACATTTTATTGCTGGGGATGTATTAGACATGGTTCATTTCCTTTCTCAGTATGGCTTTAATTTTCCACATCCATGGCTTGACACAGACCCAAACACCAGAAGATGGGTGTCTGCTATAAACTGGTTTTCTTTGATTGCTTTACAATTTAATCTATAGTTCATTCCATTAACCCTTTCCATTTTAATGCTGCCAAGTCTCCCAGCTCCTTAATATCAAGATAAACTTCCCCAAACATTGATGTTTATTCTGGTTTCTCATGCCCAAAGAATTATGTGCTGTGTTGAGGGAGGGGGCAAAAAAAAAAAAAAAGCGGGGGGAGATGTTTCTTTCCTAGTTGACTTTTTCGAGGCCTTGGGTAATTGCAAGATAATTGACATTTTACAATGGTGGAGGGGTTCCCTTTTGCTTCATAATAAATACATTCACCATTATTCATTCACTGGGTTCGGTTATATCCGTCCTGATCTGCTGAGCCAAGAAAGTGCTACTGTCATTCTAACTTCCTCCTCAAATCCCTGATCTTTCAGAGGGTGTGGGGTGGACGGCAGGGAGGAAAATCCTTCCCCAGCTGTGGTGTTGTCACATCCCATATCCTGTTCCTTCCGGCGGAGAAAGTGTATCTGGGAGGGTCACCGGATCAGCCTGTGCCTCCGGGCGGCTCGCCTCAAGTACAAAAGACTCGACTCAACTCACGTTAGTCTTCTAGGTGGCCTATCGGTGGTGACGGGCTGCCACCCCAGGCTGTGGGCGAGCAGTGATGACTGCCTTGAAATGCTAAGTGCTTAATTAAGGACCTTTCATATCAGTTATTGAGGCCTGTGTCTCCCATAGCCCTGGGCATTGTACTTTACCAAGGGCTCCCTGGAGCCAGGGCCAACATCATCGCAGTGACAAGTAGAGAAAGAGAGAGAGCGAAACAAGTGGTTTCAACCCTCACCGGAGCCTTCCCCAAATCTAAATACAATCCGACAGCTGACTAGTCATAGTTGCCGACTCCTAAAAATATACTTTTTTCATATTCACGGAAATACAGCAAACTTGTGTCTCCCTCGCAGGGATGGAGCGTGGAATCCTAGGAGGAGGACAATCTCATTTGGGGCAGCCATGGAACCAGCACCGGGTAAAAGCCTCTCTTTCCCCTTGCTCACGGAGACAGCTAGCTGCGCCCCATGGAGGTCGTATTTTTCTGCTTGATGCCTTTCCCCCCATTTTCAGTAGTCCTGGTATTATTTTAAAAATCCATCTTAAATAGTGTATGATGGTGAACAACTCTGCTTCTGGCTTCTGGCCATTTTGCCCTTTTAGAGTAGAACTTCTAAGTTAACTACCTGCAAGGACTTCAGTATAACTCCATTGCCAAATACTGTTGAAGTTACTAAATAATGGGAGATAAGTAAAAAGAGCTACAGTTGCTGGTGGTATTTGTTATCTTGACTAAGAGCAATATAACTGATAACTGACAGGTGAAAGGTGATCAATTTTAAAGTAAAATATAGGAGGAATACAGACTGCCTACACCTAACAAAGAAAAAACACAGAGGCCTCACTCATTAAAAAAAAAAAAAAAAAAAAGCTACTGTTGACCAGCACATGTGATAGAATGCAAACTCTATATTTTAAAATTAAAATAGAAGAAGCATTAGCAAATTATTTTTGACTGTGACTAGAAATGAACAGACCCTGGCAAAGAGAGTATCTATGAAACAACGTGGTTGATAATTACACTACAGTGCTGAGGCATCATAGCTAAAATTTTTAAACCAAAAGAATGTTTGGGGACCACTTCTACTCTCCATGTAGAACCACATGAAAAGACATTTCTTAGTGTCAGAATGTTTCCAAATCAAATGCTAGCTACCACTATCTCTTCCTCATACACTTGGGGTTCATTTGCTAATTTAATTTCTTATCCTCTCATTGAGAAATGTTTATATAATTACATGTATATATATTATAGTTATATTTATGCACATATAAAGAGATGCATATTAATATCTAGAAGACGGTCATAGATTTCCATTATGCTTTTTCAGACAAAGTAGTCTATGAACAACAGCTCATGAAACTGAGCCTCTGCAGACAGTTGGAATTTCAAGGTTGACACTCTCTACTGGTTCTAAATGATCAGGTTAATAGCAGAATTGGGATGGAGGGTCATAACATTATCTCTTTATTTGTTTCTGAGGTGAGTAGGAAAGGGCACTTGGGTGATTTACCATTTACAAATCAGAAGTGAGTTTTAACTCAAGATGTCTACCTTCAGCACTGTACACACCCATTAGATTTCAGTATTTCCACTTCGGAAGCTACTTTTATCTAAAGTCCACTTTGTCCACTTTGGAAGCTACTTCTATCTAAAATTACACCTCAGCATTTAAATCTCAGCCACTGCCTCTCCACACATCTCCACGTTGAAGGGATTAGTCATAACATTTTTGGTTGCAGAAATGGCCTGTGCAAATCAGAGCAATACCTTCATGCCCATCAAATATTCACCCCACCCCCATCTTTCCATACTAGCTTTCCAGAGAATGAAATTACTGAAGCAATTACCTTAAACCTTAGCTCCTAGAACTATCTACAGGGTAACATCTACAGAAAGGGGCAAACAGGAAACTCATTCCAGGAAACAAACAAACAAACAAAAAAACACCATGCAAAATATTACAATACACTTATTTGTAGCAATTCACTTTTATAGTAAAATTCTATACTGATGTAGAATCTGTTCTTTAAATATGTCAGCCTCAAGATACTATGGCTCTGCGGGTAACCATAGGAAATCCTGAATCTCTAACTCAGGACTTAACCCTATCTATCTTCTAATTTAATACAACCAAGACTCATAGGTTTCATTGAGGGACTGTTGAGAGCATCAAGAAAGTAAAACATGTGAAAATCTCTGAGAAACACACAGTGAACTCATAAATATGACTTTCTCTTTCTTTTTTACTTCTAATAGAGAAAAAATAAGTAATCCATATATTAGAGAGATGAGTAGCTCTCTCAAGAAATGCAAACAATATAGGGAGTATAGTTCAATGATATGGACCTTAAAGGGGATATTTTAGAATTTGAAAAGTCCAGCATTATTATCTTTTTATTGTCTGTCATTAGAATTCAACAGGTGATAGTTCAACTTTCTAAACCTCTCTGGTTAAGTTTAAGAACATGAATATACGAGACTGAATAGTAAATGTAGCTGGTTTAGCCATGACTTAGCTTTACAGCAAAGAACAAAAACATTGGTCCTAGTGTCCCAGTAAAATGACAGTCTGGCTGCATTTGAAGCTGGTCATGCAGATATTACCCTTGCCACTCATTTGAATATTTTATCAAATATCTTCCTAAGTGCCACACAGAGCCCAATTTGGGGGGAAGGGAGGGTTGAGAAGAGTACTGATACCATGAGGTAGATATAGACAAGATTTGATGAAAGAAACTAGGTATTTGGGTGGGGCTGTGGTTGTGAGAAAACCATAGAACTTCCCAAGAAAAGTGTAGATTTTATCATTTAAACTTGGTTTCAAGAATCCAAATTTTTGGGCGCCTGGGTGGCTCAGTCGTTAAGCGTCTGCCTTCGGCTCAGGTCATGATCCCAGGGTCCTGGGATTGAGTCCCACATCGGGCTCCCTGCTCGGCGGGAAGCCTGCTTCTCCCTCTCCCACTCCCCCTGCTTGTGTTCCTGCTCCCGCTGTCTCTTTCTCTGTCAAATAAATAAATAAATAAATATTAAAAAAAAAAAAAAAGAATCCAAATCTTTTTTTTTTTAGCATTACCATCTGACAACCGTACGCTTGCATCAGCCTTAGAAACATTCAGCATCTCCACTTACCTATCTGTAAAATAAAGCTCACACCACTATCCGACATTAGAATTTAATTATAACTGGGCGCCTGGGTGGCTCAGTTGGTTAAGTGACTGCCTTCGGCTCAGGTCATGATCCTGGAGTCCTGGGATCGAGTCCTGCATCGGGCTCCCTGCTCAGCGGAGAGTCTGCTTCTCCCTCTGACCCTACCCCCTCTCGTGCACTAGCTCTCAAATAAATAAATAAAATCTTAAAAAAAAAAAAGAATGTAATTATAACTAAAGATTAATTGCAGAAAATGTCATAAGAGAAATTTAATTCTTACCTCAAAGTCAAATGGGTACAAATAAGTCATAAATATTTATATGATTTTAAAACACTGAATTATTAAATCAGGAATAAATACAAAGTAAAATCAAATCCTCAAAATCCAAACCATATGATTTTTCTTTCCATCTTCCATTCACTTGTACCTCAATTTACAGAAAGGCATAACTTGCTTTTTCATAGGTGAATACACAAATACTAAATATAGTTATGTTTACTTTATTGCTCATTATTTTATTTGCATATAAAATGTTTACCCTTAAGTTAAATTATTTGCAAAGAATTTAACCTGACCCCCTAAAATCTGTGTCTATCTAGCTGGAAGAAGAAATATAATACTTTGAATCATTATTCATTTGCATTTAACGAGCTTTTACATCACTTAAACAGAAACCCAAAAATGTCAAATACTTTCAGTACTACTCATAAAACTTAATTTGGCAGATCATTTTCTGAGCAGCTTCGGTACAGAAACAGAAAATACAGAAGTACTGTTGTTTTGTGTGCCAAGAAACATTGAATCCATTAAACGAAACAAAGTCAAAAATGGATGGAGTAGTACTTCTGAATCAGGTCAAATTCTGGTGTATACACAGAATTCCGGGGTCTGATTAAATTCCGGAGGAAAGAGAGCCAGAGAGGAAAAGAAAAAGAGTGAGAAAGAGAGATCACTAAAAAGATTATTGATAATTCAAAGGCCCAGCGCCCGCACTCACTCAGCAGTGTGATACTGACAATTATTAACTACAAAACCGTGGTCGCAGCGTCTGGGTGACTAAACTATCACCACGGGGCTGAGCGGCGGGCCGGCGTTCCATGGAATGCGTTTTCCTGCAGCAGGCGCTACCCATGACAGTTACAATCAAGAGTGGCGGCAGGCAGCTGCCTTGCTCCAGGCCACATTCAATTATGTCGGACTGCATTAGTCCCTGGCAAAGCTGTCACCTTCTAGCCTGTGAAGTGCTACCGTGAAGAGGCTCCTGAAGTCTCTCCAGTCCCTTGCTTAGGGTTTCAGGGGGAATGAAGGGAAACAATGCGGCGGGGGGAGGCGGGGGGAGACCATTATTACTCTGACTGCTTGCAGCATTCATTTTGCTCTCAGAGTAGGGGGGAAAAAATAGCTTAGGTGAGCTGGATTCAAGAAGTTGTCTGGTGTTGGATAATTGCAGGGTTATTCCCTGCCCACCCCCCCCCCCCCCCCCTCCAACAAGTAGTTTTTTTTCAGGAGCAGTTGCCAGGAAAGTGTCCTATTTTGAATATTTGAGAATCACTGTGTGGTTCACCCTCCTTGGGAGAGAGCGTTGCATTGGAATATATTTTCTAATATATATATCCCCAAGGATTCTCTAGCAGTCAAGATATTTTGCAGAGTCTGATCTGCAAGTGTGGAATATCTGATTTCTTTTCTAAGCTTTCCAGAACTTTAGCTTGGATGGATTTTGAGATTTCTTTCCTAAGGGATCACTTGACTTTCAGAGCTAAAGAGAAGTAAACTCAGGTTATTCTGGGAAGTTGTTTGGGGACAGAATATATTTTTGACGATCAACCTGCCCAGAACAGTTTGTAACCTTTACCACACTACCACCAATGTCTGAAGGATGGTTAAATTAGAGATTTTTCAAGGGTGAGTCAGTATTTTCACCTTTACATGGAGACATAAATTCTCAAATGGAGGTGAGTGGGGTGATAGCAACTCATGATATTTCATTAAAATGTCTAATCGAGTACCACTACTTAATGAAACTAGCAAGGAGATAGGAGTTACTTACAGAAGGCATTAAATAAATTCCAGGTAGCATGGTATTAAGATATATGTCTATTCTCAAAATATCATTTGGTTGGAGGAAAAACATACCATGTAAAACACTGAAAATCAGAAACACTCAGGTGGCTCGGTCAGTTAAGCATCTGCCTTTGGCTCAGGTCATGATCTCAGGCTCCTGGGATCGAGCTGAGTCCCTTGTGGGGGCTCCCTGCTCAGCGGGGAGTCTGCTTGTCCCTCTCCCTCTGCCCCTCCCTCTAGCTCATGTTCATTCGCTCTCTCTCTCTCTTTCTCTCTCTCTCACTAAATAAATAAATAAATAAATAAATAAATAAATAAATAAATAAATAAA
>NC_058410.1:100181320-100250771 GCF_002201575.2 Neomonachus schauinslandi | reverse complement strand
AAATAAATAAATAAATAAATAAATAAATAAATAAATAAATAAATAAAATCTTGAAAAAAAAACCAGATCAGTTCTAGGATATAGAGGCTCCTTCCTATGACTCTCTGGACAAGTCACTTCACCACTCTTTCTGAGTTTTCGTGTTGGAAAAACAGGTACAAGGATGTCTCCAGATAGAGATTAGGAGAGAAGAGATACTACATGCTCTCTAGCACTGCCAAATAAATTTAACCAAAGAACAGAAATTCTGAATTTTCCAGAATATTTTGCTAATTTAAAATTCTTTTGTTCATCTGAAAAGTTTAAAACATTTTTTCATTTCACATTGGTTAACTTTGGGCATTCTGTGACATCAGTAGAGTAAATGATTATTTAATGATTATTTAATGAATGCCCAGTAACACTATGGTCATAAATGGACAAACCTCTCTAGGTCGATATCTACAAATTGGTATTTTTTAAACTAGGGATCTGTTATGCTGCTCAGATTAAATTGGGCAGAGGAGTTGCCTCAGCTTTGTGAAGCTGCAGCAACGTGGCTTCTTAGGGACTCAAAAAAATAAACAACTGAAATACCTCAAGCTGTGGGGCCCGGATGCTATTATCCCTCCCCCACCCCACCCCCCCCCCCCTCCCCCCAACCACCCTTCCACCCCCCCACCCCCTACCCCCACCCCCTCCCCCACCCCAGCATGCTGTGAGGTCTCCTGTGTGTTTCTCCTCTGAGAAACAAACTGAGGGTTCTAGAGGGGAGGGGGGTGGGGGGATGGGTTAGCCTGGTGGTGGGTATTAAAGAGGGCACGTTCTGCATGGAGCACTGGGTGTTATGCACAGTGTTATGTTTGATGTAGTGTTCCATGTGAATCATGGAACACTACATCAAAAACTAATGATGTAATGTATGGTGATTAACATAACTAACTAACTAACTAACTAAATAAATAAATAAAAAGCGATTGGATGACATTCATTCTAGCGATTGAATGACAGCCAGGTTTCATGAGTCTTCTTCCTGCGTGTAGGCCTCCCCACTTGGAAGGAATTGGTAATATACCACCCTTCTGAAGGAAAAGAACTTCTTTCTGGCCCTACTTTTCAAGGTCTCTACGAAACTTCATTGAAAATCCGGAAGTTATTTGGGGACTTCCAAAACCAAACTCCCAACTAAAAGAAAGAAGCCTTTTTTGGTGGCGGTGGTAGGAGCAATAGTCATCATCGTAGTAGAATGTAGATCTTTGGAAGAGTTTTCAGGTTGTCTGTTTCCTGTCTGTGCCTCTCTGTGTCTTCATTTTCCTGTATGGCCCTGAGTTTTATTGGTGGGGTAGTTATATACAGGGCTACAATGATGATTCAAACTGAAAACAGCCCCTCTGTGTAAAGAACCCAGGCTGAAACCTAAGGCATTAAGAACACGCATTCATGCTGACCCGTCTTGCACAGAATCCCAGAATACCCACACTTCCAGGTATAGATATTCCTCACAGTTAGGAGACACACTCCTCTGCCTTGTTTCCAGAGTGGCCTTGAATGGGCCTAACTTTTCCTATTTTCTGATGAATCCGGTCTAGAAGACGGCTTCACAGTTCATCATTCTAAGGATATTAATATGGAGAGGTTGGGCATAGAACAGGTTGCGCATAGGAGTAAATGCACCATGGGCTCGAAACCATTATCGCTCCTCCCGTAATCCCGGCCAAAATGGAAATCCTGGAGGGAATCTCATACTGGAAACAGAATGCTTTTATTTATTTATTTTGGTATCATGGCATAATTTCCCAGCTGCTGGAAAAGCCTCGGTGTGCCCCTTTATCTCAGAAAAATAAAACTGATGCCATCGTTAATAGAACGAGACTTCACTGGGTCTCCAAACTCGACTTCACTCGACAACGTTCTGTTCTCCTAAAGGAAAAATAGCTCATGGTTGCAATAAAACCATATTGATTCTCTAAAGTCTTTTTCTCTTAAAGAGTCAAACAGTCGGGCGCCTGGGTGGCTCAGTTGGTTAAGCGACTGCCTTCGGCTCAGGTCATGATCCTGGAGTCCCCGGATCGAGTCCCACATCGGGCTCCCTGCTCGGTGGGGAGTCTGCTTCTCCCTCTGACCCTCCCCCCTCTCATGTGCTCTCTCTCATTCTCTCTCTCTCAAATAATAAATAAAATCTTAAAAAAAAAAAAAGAGTCAAACAGTCAAAATAAACCACTGGGGAAACAATATTTTCATCTTCTGATACAAATTCCTGTTATTCAAATATATCCTGATGGTAGTAATAAATGATGTAGCCTTAGACAGAGACCCTTCACCCCTACTTCAGCAAACATTTTTCTGTATAAACTGAGGTGTTCTCAGATGAGGTGAAAGGCAGGGCAGCATTAGGATTAGGGGATTAGAAGAGAGAGAAAGAACCATGTGGGAGATCCCACTGGACCAGGTGGGCTGCATTAAGGCAAAGAGAAGAAAACAGAGTGGTGGAGAGAAGCAGGGGGACCAGATGTCTAGACTAGAAAAGTCATGGTCAGAAAAGTTAAATCTGGCCATATTATAAGAAATAGTAAGGAGAGGAGATGCAAATGAGACTTATAAGTGTTGACGGAAACTACTGGATCCCCTGTGACATTCACTGAAAGCCCTTTAGTCTGAATTCCTTGGTGCATTTTTTCTTTTGATATCGAGGAGAATGTACCAACAGGCATTTTGGAAATGAGAATGAAGTGAAGAATATAATTTACAAAACTTAATGCGTGATGACAGTAATTTCTCAAATAAAGATGGATATATATTATATACTTACATACTTACTGGCGACATATATATCCAAAGGTATATATCTAGATATCACACACAAAAATCATTTCTCATGTTAATGAAAATCTTTGGACCAAAAAAAAAAGAGAGAGATTCTTGTAAATATTTTATTTTGGAGAGTTTTCAAAAACAGTTGTAATATTTAGAAGCATTAAATGAAAATTAAAGAATATATTCAAATATCTACATAAGGCAGATTCTCGAACATAAATAGCGTGCAGAACTTTCATGATTGGCAACATTGTGCTTTTAAATTTTAAACGCTGCTTTGAAAATTCTATTTACACGTGCAATGGCATCTCATATGCATAAAATACATGGTAATCCTAGAGTGGCCAAAAGTTAAGGACAGTGATTTTTAGGGTCATGAAAATTCTTGTTCCCTCGATTTCTTCAGAGGTATATGAAGAGAAGTATGGATTGAGTATTGATATGTATCTGAAGTAAAGTATTAAGCTCAGCAGAGCACAGAGATCAAAACCCCCTTGTCTGCCCAGATGAGCAGCAGTCAAATGTTTTCATCATTGAATTTTGTGAACAGAGACCCTTGATTAATCATATGAAGGCTTCTATAGTCTTAGCAAGTGGCTATAGAAAGGAGCCAGGTTGATCAGAGCAATGTACACTTCCCAGGAAATTTTGAAAGACATACTTAATAGAAGCTCCTTGCATTGAAAACAAAATTATATGTACATATATATTCACCTTTTGACATATATATGTAAAATATATGATGAAGTTTAAAAAAATAAACCAGGTATCAAAGTTTCTTATGATGTTTTGCTTTGCCTTTGCTTTTTTCTTTGAAGATGATTCACTAGGATATGAACCGAAGGTGCTTTACTTTTCAGCGTGGCGAGAACAAGGCTACACTGTGCTGTCACAGGAGAATGGCTTTACTTTATGTGAGGAGCAGGAAAATAAAGTCCATTTTTCATTATTTCTCAGTGACCAGTCCACAAATGCCTTTTCTGAATATGATTTGTTCTCTTTAGATTCCAAATAAGAGCCACAGTCTCCTGAGAAATATAACCCACACATACAGGTCTGCAAACCCTTATCCCAAACATGGGGCTAGATGTATTTTATAATTCAGAATTTTGCGAAAGTTTAAAAGTAATTTACCGTATCTTATGTAGAACCCTCGATGGGGCCTAAGGCTGGATCATCATGAACACATTAACATTTCCATAGTGAAATATGTGAATATTCATAATAACTAGGATGAATAAAGTCTATAAATAGCCTCCTTAGCTCAGGTCAATCTCAAAACTTGGGGTTTCCAGAGGCTTTTAGATTTCAGAATTGAAGATGAGGATATATGGGCATGTAGTTAGAAATTCCTTACTATTTTTCTTTTTAAGTGTTATTACTTAGAAAATTGAACAAAAGATTTTAAAATTCTAGAAGTTGTCCTCTGTAAAATACTATAAATGTTTTTAAAAATATTATTTATGGTATTCATTGCTTCAAGACTCACTTCACCATATGTCTAATTATTTAATATATTCCACATAAATATTTTCTATATTTCTATAAAAATATTTTAAGAGTCTGCATACAACCTGAAATTTCAAATTGTTATTAAATATATTTTGATAGAATAAAATGTGGAGCCCCAAAGATATGTGCATGAACACAAAAAAGGACATTAAGTATTAAGTTTGAGACACACAATTTTTACTAATTTATTTGGTTTCATCCAAAGTTTTTTTCTTAAGATAGCAATTTTCTATTCTTAACCTAGAACGTCCCAAAACTCTGGACCTAGCATGTTAGGCTAACTCTAGGTATTAGATTTGTTTCTGTAAGGATTATATTTTACTTAGGAAAGAAATAGCAAAATGGGGCTTTTTTTACTGGTTAACTTTAAGTCATACAATTAGAATCCTTATCCATGATATCATATATATCCTGACAATTAGGCAAGACTCAAATATTCCATTCTGGATTTTTTAGCATACCCGTATGAAATGAAGAGAGAAAGAGAAGAGAAAAAGAAATGAGAAAAGTGAAGGAAGGAAAGGATAATGAAAAGAAGAAAAAAGAAAGGAGAAAGCAGAACACACAGCCCTATTTCCCTCTCAGATGGTGGTGCTTTGGCACCTTGAACCTAACTCTTCAAGGATCAAGTTGAAGAACGGGTATCCCCCATGGGCGCACTGTTTGTAAAGCCCAGGAAAACTGAGGGCGCCTGGGTGGCTCAGTTGGTTAAGTGACTGCCTTCGGCTCAGGTCATGATCCCAGAGTCCCGGGATCGAGTCCCACATCAGGCTCCCTGCTCAGCAGGGGGTCTGCTTCTCCCTCTGACCGTCTTCCCTCTCGGGCTCTCTGTCTCTCATTCTCTCTCTCTCAAATAAATAAATAAAATCTTAAAAAAAAAAAAAAGCCCAGGAAAACTGAGAAAGGGGCTCAGGGTTGGAAACAAAGCCCAGATCCATGAGATGAAATGCAACCCCAAATAGACATTTATGAATCAAAACCACACTACCAAAAGCAGCCAGATGCCCAGAGCATGAGCAAGCTGCACCAAAGGGTAAATGTGGACGGAGAGAGAGCTGGGTGCTCTTAGACCCAACCTGAGCATCTAATGCTGGGGGTCTCAAACAGGATCAGAGTCAAAATAAGGCATGAACCCTTGGGACGCCTGGGTGGCTCAGTCGGTTAAGCGTCTGCCTTCAGCTCAGGTCACGATCCCAGGGTCCTGGGATCGAGTCCCGCATCGGGCTCCCTGCTCAGCGGGGAGCCTGCTTCTCCCTCTGCCCCTGTCTCTCTCTCTGTCTCTCATGAATAAATAAAAAATAATAATAATAATAAGGCATGAACCCAATCCATATAGGCTGAATACTGGCACAGAAACAAGATCCTCAGACATGGCCTTCTCTTACAGACAGGCTCACAGAGAGCGCAACCTGGACAGCAGGTTGGTTGGCCTTTTCATCCAGCTAAAAAGCCCCTCACAGAGTCGTAGAGCTGGCAAGAACTCACACCGAGTGCATACAGTCACATATATACTTAAGCCTTACAGTGCTTTACGGCACACAATGCACAGTCCATCCGGAGAACAATAAGCGAATATGACAACCTGAGCACAGGAACGTAACAGTAGCTCCCACGTAAGTATTAATTACACACTCAACGCGTAAACACAGCCAGAAAGCACTCCCTCTTGCAGGTTTCAAAAAACACTGCCAGTAGGCCTCCATCCCACCACGCCCCATCTTCACATGCCTGTCTTGGGCCCCAGAAGGACTGTAGGTAAGAAAAGAGCAAGAGAGGAAGAGAAAAATAAAGGAAATTAAAAAGAAGGAAGGAAAGAAACTCCCTCAGAGACATCAGTTATGCACATCAGCTCTGCCCAAGTGCTCACACAAATGCTGTGAAGCGCTATGTTTGCTCTGATTCCTAAACTCCCAATGTGTTTAAAAAGCAAAATAATAATAGTAATAACTATAGTACAGTTTATTCTTGGACACAGAGTTAATCAGTTCCTACGGTGCATGAGTATCATGGGCTGTGGACCGAGGACATTTTTCACTAGATATTTTCATTTTTTGCCTTTGGCAAAAATTCCACCAGTAGTAATAAATAATTCCATACCCCAAAGTGGATATTATTATTATTTTCGAGTGTGAGCCACGGTGGCTCCTAGCCTGTCAGCTCTCCCAGAGTCGCAGATGCTGTGTGCATACCTGTTGACAATTCTGGGGGCGGAAACTGCTCATCATTCCCACTTCCAAACTTCTGCTCTTTCATCCTAATGGTGTCCCTTGAAAACACAGCCAGGGAAGGGAAGAGGGACAGACGGAGGCAAAGGTGCAAATAGACAGTGTGGATTTTGCCTGCAGGGTTAGAATATATACCTACTTCTCAGATGTTGTGTTTCCCAGACAGCTGACTTGTTATACTAGGGAAACAAATGAAAAGACAAACCCACCATTATTTTAAAGAACCAGCATAATGTCTTGCACATAGTAGGCACTAAACATTGCTGAATAAATAAAAAAGTGAAGGAGGGTTAATGTTTGTTTTGCTTTGCTTTTTTAAATCAATGAACCTCCATTTGTCCATTTTACTATCTCCCTAAAGTCTATGACAATCATATTTCCCCCATCCCCTGGTGTCTTCTATCTTCATTATAATGCCCCCTGGCTGGCCCCAATGCAATATTCCACCTGTCCTTAGGTATTATTTCCAAACTCTTCCCTCATTTCCCCTATCAAAACAAGCTCTTCCAGCCAAACAAACGCCCTGTGACAATCAGTCCTAATTACTTAACTGGATGACCACATATTGTTTAATGTGTTACCCAGCCATTAGGTTACCCTTTGCCTGTATCCGTATCCTAAACTCAACTAAGGACTTTGTGAAACAATGGAAATTGCCAACAGAAGCTTCTGCTTCCAACAGAAGCTGACTGGAGACTAGTGGACAGGACTGTTATTTGGAAGTGTTACTAAAATTGCATCATATACTGTTTGCTGTGCCCAGCTGTATAGGGCTGGCCATCTGTATTAGGCTCAAAAAATGAACACATATTATTTTTGAAACAATATAATCTCTCCTAATTAATAAAAAAAAAGAGGTAAGCTTAAAATGGGGGAAGGGAAAAAAATAAAATAAAATGAGGGAAAGGGGGAGTAAAATATACCTAAAGAAAACTATTTTAGACTAAATTAATAATATGGAAAAGAACACTTCTGGTATTTCTAAGGGAGTCACAGACCCCTTCCCCCCAAACTAATCGGATTCCTTCGAACAGTTTTGTTACTACTAATCAGATATTTTACCCGAACATTGGAAAACAGCTCCTAAAAATGCAATTATCAGCCAACTTTTAAAAAAACTAAACAAGTCAAGTCAAAGACTCACAAGTGAATTAATGGTTTCATATCAACAACAACATTGTCAATAGTTTTATGGGAAGCTTCGTGGCTAGGGGAAAACACCAGACTTTGACTAAAGAAAACTAAGTTTTATCCCCAGCTCTGTCACTACGTAGTTGTTCAACCCTTGCAACACAGCAGAATCCTTAAAAAAAAAAAAAAAGACCATGTTTAATGAATAAATAGATAAGGGAGTGAATGGCCCTGGGCTAGTCACTTTAAGCACTGTGAACCTATAAAATGAGGGAGTTGAACTTGGGAAGTCTCTACAATTTCTTTCTAATACTAAAATTCTATAATTCACCCAACTCTCCCCAAGGAAGTCAGTAGCTATGTTCTGAAATAGAGATGGAGAAAAGCAGTTGGCCACAGGGAATTGTAATCAAAGAAGTCTCTTTGCGCCCTCCCTGCTCCCTCCCTTCTTCGGGCTGGAGGGAGGGGATAGGAGGTATACAGAGATCATGACAGTTCTCCATGTTGGTGGCACTGCCCCAGGCACCAAACACCATCACCACTCTTCGTGTCCATTACACACCTGAGGTCGCAGAACTGCACAGCAGAGGAGAAAAAAACTCTGTAATTCAGCACCAGTGAGCTGAGTGCTCTAAATAACCATTTCCAAAGCAGTTATAGTGCATCCATATAAGCTTAATGGTTTGCATAATGGGGGCATCAGCCCTTACTCTACTGAGTATCAGAATTCATAAAGATAGAATGAAAAGTGCTAAGAAACAGAAGAAAAGTTTTCTTGCAATGTAAGGGAACGTGAATGTTCCCTCACATACCAAAGCATCATTGAAGGCAACCGTGTTTGCA
Source organism: Neomonachus schauinslandi (assembly GCF_002201575.2). Lineage (NCBI taxonomy): Eukaryota > Metazoa > Chordata > Mammalia > Carnivora > Phocidae > Neomonachus > Neomonachus schauinslandi. The sequence goes on along the minus strand of NC_058410.1, from coordinate 100,242,267 downwards.
AGGAGATTTCATAAACTCCCAAAGTGCTACACAAATGTACATTAGATCTGGGGCATTTCTCCACCTTCTATCTACTCACAGAATCTTTTTTCTTTTTTTCCAAATCAAACAAGAAAATGATCAATTCTGCAATTTGGGTTGGAAAATAATTTTGCAGAAAGGAGGACAGAAATATTTCCTTTATGGCTCAGCTCACAACTAGCGGTGTGACCTTGGGCAGCCATTTAACTCCACTAGCCCTCAGGTTCCATTTGTTGGAGGCATTTGGGCTAAATGATTTCTAAGAATATATTCCAGATCGAATGTTCTAATGACTCTGATATATAGCACATGACAGTTATTCTCTTCAGAGCTATTTTTAAGTGACAATGAAATTTACATAGCTAGGAAACTTAGACATTAATTTTCTAAAACATTCTTCTGACATTTGTAAGAAATACTGGCAATCTACCAAAAGCAAGGCAAAAGAAATACCAATCCATAACATTTTAATGTGTCAGAGTAGAAAGCAGATCTTCAAGCAAAGAGTAGCCAGTTTCCTTCAGAAAATCTATGCTAGGTTAAGTCAGAAAAAAAAGATTGGATAGGAGTACTAAAAATGGTAGCATATCATGAAAATCTACACAAACTACATATTCCAAGGGACAAAGAATGGATATTCTGAAGGAATAGAAATAACATAAAATTTGCTAATATTTATCAAACACACATATTCTGTCTGGCATTATGATAAGGATTCAGGATGGTTTATTTTATTTAATCAATACAACATGGCACTTTACAAACTCTTTGAGAAAAAAACTTAAAAAAAATGTATTTTTTTTCAATGCTATAAGTTTAGGAAGTATCGAAGTTTAGGAAAGACCTAAAGATTTGAGCTCTTTCTGGATAGGGCTTTCCTCACTGACGCCAAAGCCCATGTGGACCAACAGACTGGGATGTGACCTTGACTCTCATGATATGACATCTTGTCACAGCAAACAGTACCTCTGTCATGTTAGCACTGTTAGTTGCTAGGGGAGTTCTGTGGCTATGACTTAAGAGAAATAATAGTAATAAAATACAGCATCAAATCAATAGTTACATGAAAGCTTATAATGCTTGGCAAATTTTGGCATTTAGTAAAGATTCATTACAAACAAATGACACATTTTTCTATCGCCTTTTTAAAATTTTGTTCTCTGTGATGAACTCAAGTTAAGACCATGTCTTTGCCTTGGGTAATTTCAAGCTGACAAGTAAAGAATAATCCAGCTGTCAGTGGCTTATGTAATGATTAGAGTCACTAAGGAAAAGTCACGGATGAAACCTCCTCTTTAAGATTTCAGCTTCCAGTAATTGTAATGCAAACATTTCAATTCCTACCTATATGTAACTAAGAATTTTTGCTCTTTTGGCTAAAATTTAACTGCAGCGTATTAACATTAAAATTTTAAAAAAAAACTAAACTACAGGTAATGGAAGCATTTTAAAGACCTAAAGATTCCTTCCATATGACATATTCACTGCTTTCCTGTAACCGCTTCATAATATTCCTGTCCAGGTATAAGAAAAAAAGAAAGTGAGTCTTTTTCACCGCTAAGAGAAAAAGAATGAAAAAGTTAAAATCGGGTTCGACCTTGCTTCTTGTTTTACTAGTGCCCCCTCTAGTGGAATTTTCGCAGTAATGCAGACCAAAAAAAAAGGAGGTGGGGGGATTTAAGCCACCAAGCACATATTTTGTTTGCTTTTTTACATTTCTTTTTTAGAAACATTCTAAATAAAATGATGTGAAATAAACAAACATAATAGTGCATAATAGACGTACAATAGTTTCACCAGCAATTGTAACTAAACAAGGGAGTGATAAAAATCTGTGCTATATTCAGAACGGAAAACGTTTTCAGATGCAATGTGGCAGACAGACCATGAAAACATATTTTGCCAGAATTCACTGTCATTCATCTTGTGACTTGACTTTTTTCCTTTCATCAGCCTATCTGGCCATTAGCCTAAAACTTTGCTACTTTCTTCTCATTTACTTCAAAACTTATCTTTCCCCTCTAGGTTATTTGCCATCATTCCTATTTTATAACATCATTAGGTGGATAATACCCTTCCTCTCAACTTTTACAATTCCTTTCCGTCTGTAAACTGCCTTGATGCCTGAGAACCAAGACACATAAGCTAATGCTATTTACGATTCCAGAGCACTCTTTTTCTAATCATTTTTTTTTCTCCCATGCTAATTTTATGTTTGTATCAAGTAGGGGATAAAAGAGAGAGAGAGAAATCACCCCCACCCCAAATGACCATTCTCAACACGGCCTCACAGGATTCTTCCTGGAGAAGTCTTGAGCTTGGTAGATGCATCTCGTTCTACAGGGATCTCTGTCAACTTCTCTTTTTATGCATTTAATGTGCTTCCCCGGTGATAGCCTAAGGGTGCTTTCACTAAACAATTAATGTAAGGCATCTCCTGGGAACCTAATGGGTATTTAGCAGTAAGTTCACTTCCAGTGAATTGTATAATGTGATATTTTGACAATGCATATAGAGAAGGTGCAGAGAGGTGAACTTTTCTCCAAAAAGGTAATAAACTACTCTCCCAACTTCTCACCCTTTTGCTATTGTTTGGGGACAAAGGAGAACAGAGCTGTAATTTAGGATATTGTCCTACATGCCTGTCTTGGCCATTTTGGCATAATACCACTACTGTTCACTTTTACTGATGTAATGTACAAGTCTCAATCTATTAGTGAAAGTAAAATTTGCTGTGACATTTTGATTCCGAAGCCGCAAGCAATGAAAGGTGTAGACTGCACAGGATATTTGTATTATGTTAATAAAAAATGATACTACCATATGATACTAATACTGAGCAGAGAACACTGATTAGTATTTTCCTGACCAAAGTTACAGTCCAATTTTAAAGGTGTTGAATACCAATGTTTTAGATTTAATCACCTCATCATATTAATAAATATTCTTTTAAAATGTTGCTTGAATTGTCTTTTGTTAACCACGACAACTAAAACAATAAGATCAATACCTAGCTTTTTGCCTTCCTTTAGATTTCCTAAAAATAAAGATCATTTGTATTGGAAGAAGGTTTTATCAGAATAGTACATTTTCCTGTCTCAGAATATGTTCTTTATCTAGACTAAACTTATAAGCAGAAATAAAAAAACTAAAATAATAACATATTTTTAAACAAATAGTGGGTTTTGTACAGTAGATAATAAAGTGAGAATTTATACATCACATTTCAAAAGGCATTTCCTTACAAGTTTTCATCCTGCTTGCCTGAAGTGCACATAAAGTATATACAGCTATGACTATATATTTGGGTAGATGTTAGACACATAACGTTTATGTAGATGGTTCAAATGTTTGCTTTTAATAAATCTGGCAATTTGCAAAGTTAACAGAAAGCAGCCATCATTCCAAACTCTAATCATCTGAATCCACATGACATAATTCCTCTTCAATTTTACTTGCTATTCCAGTGAAGTTGGCATTCACACTTTTATTTCATACCAATATCTTCTACTTCTTGTCAGAAGAACACTGGATGAAAAACCTGTGATATGATACACAGCGTGCTAATAACAACCTCCCCACCCTCCAAGAGGAGGGAGAAATTATTGTTGTATTATCATCGTTAGTGTTACTGCTCCTGTATTTTTATGTCCATAGTGATCTATGAATATTTCTGTGGCATCTTCAAGAAAATGAATTCCAACTCTGCAAATTATCTCCTCCAATCAGAATTCAAATGATCTTAAGTGACTATACTCAAAACCCATTATTTGCCAATGAGACCAAATGTGGGCAGTAACAATTACAAATCAATTGCCGTAAAAACATTTTATCAGTTTTGCCCACCTCTTCCACATCCTTGGGGCTCTCAGCTGATATTTTCCCATGTGCTGCAGTCTCCGTGTTCCTGTCTGTTAAGCTTCTTAAGCGGGTGTGCCTGTTTGAATTATTATTGAACTTGTGTAGCAAACTCATATGTTGTGAAAAGAATCGCATAAACAGCTGCATCAATCTGTTAAGCATAGCAATTGCATTATGAGGTCAATAAAAGATTGTAGGCAAGATATCTGGAAAGTAATTACTTCTCTTTAATGAACATATAGCCTAGTAATTTCTGAGTGCTGTAGGCATAACAGTGCTATATGTTTTATAGTTTATAAATAAATAGTTATTACCTTACACAAAGAGTAGAAATACATCCTTTGAAGAAAAGTTAATTTGTTGTAAAGAGGCACATTTTGCTTAAACTACTTACATATAATGGATTATCAAGTAATTCCAATATGCTGTAATTGAGAATTACCTCTCTCAACGTGGAATATTCAATTGCATTTTGTACGTCTCGGAGAAAACTGTATCTTCACCTCAGCTATTCTCTACATTAAAAGCATGATTTATAGCATATATTTTATGTAGGGAATAATGGCACTACAAAGTCAACCTTATGCTGTGAATAACTTAGAATTATTCCTTCAGTTTAAATATAGTTGCATGCAAATTACGTGATATAATTATTCTCACATAGCAGTCTGGCTTGCCTCAATTTTTTTTTCTAGAGGCCCATTTCTCAAGCTGTAACCTCCACATTTATTGTGAATTGCCAATTCAAGTATGCACACTTTAAATGCACTGTGTCTCACTCTCCCCAAAGCCATATTAAAACCAGAATGTCATAATATCATTTATTAAATATTATGAGATGGTTTCATCATATTATTAATTTCCCATTTCACTAAATAAAACCGTAATAAACCCCTCTTGATATTTTTACAAAAAAAAAAAAAACTAAATTTAGGGGCTCCCAGGTGGCTCAGTTGGTTAAGGGAACAGCTCTTGGTTTTGGCTCAGGTCGTGATCTCAGGATTAGGAGCTCAAGCCCCGCTTCAGGCGAGACTCTCTCTCCCTCTGCCCTTCCCCCCATGCTCGTGCTCTCTCTCTCGCTCTCTAAAATATATAATCTTTAAAAAAAAAAACACTAAACTTAAAGAGTCTGAAGGACATTTTTCAAGTATGCAGAAAACTCCCCTGCCTCCATAATCCTTGAGATACTGAGGAGGAATCATAGAGGAAGATCATTTATCTTCAGTAACAGAAACTGTGACAAAGCAGCAGTGACTGTTAATGCTGTATTGTGAGTACCACCTGTTTATTTCTAAGCTCTAGTCTCTTTAAAGACTCTAGACACCAATTGAGAAATCATTAACGTTTAGCAGTTGGAATTAAGTCCTTCTGAGAATTTCGAAACTGCAAAGACTCGCCTAGTTCTTTAAAATTAACTTTCAGTTGATCTCTCTTAACTTTTCATATTTTCTCCATGCAATTGAAAAAAATTTGTTTGAAGATTATACTAAGTCAAGAATTATGTATTTCACCTAATTCACAGAACTAGGCATTTCACAGGCCACAAAATAGATTAAAAATTAGCCAACAATATTACCAGAGACATCAATGTCTACTGCAGAACTGACCAGCAATCCTAAAACACCAACGCAAGTGACTTGGATGCCGTGAGTTGCTACACTTGCTGCAGGACAGGGCAGGAAGAGAAGCAGGAGATAAGGCATCTTGCTCCAGCCTTCACCATCCACCCATTGAAATTCCACATGGTCTGGAAGAGAATTAGCTTCTAATGCCACTTCCGTTTCTAACTGTGTAATCCCAGGAAACAAATACAACATCTCTAAGCATTAGTTTCTCTGTGTGTAAAAGTTCCCCCGGGAGGAGTCACCAGTCCTTCCAATCTTAACTCTCCTTTCTTTCTACTTCAGGAGAACAACAATGGCAGAGGAATCTGATGTCAGCAAATAAAAGCCGATATTTATTAAGTGCCTGGCCATGGATCTGGTTCTGTTTTAAAGGGCTTTATACCATTAGCTCATTACTGTTCTGTGAGGCAGGCACTATTAAAACCCCCACTTTATCATTGAGGAAACTGAGGCACCAAGAGGTCGGAAGAACAAGCACTAGAAAGTGGCAGAACCGGGATATATAACCACTGCTGTTTGGAGTGGATGCTTGCCTCTCCTCAAGTGATAATGGACAACTGGTAGCATGGTGAGTAATGGATGCTGGGAGGAGAAGCCTCAGCCTAGTAAGCAGTTGGTCCCACAAGTTGGCAGGAACAGGCTTTGAGGACTGACTGAAGGGCCATATAAACAATTGCTCACTTGCCTTCTTCTTGGGTTCCCCATGTCATACCATTTAGAGATATCAACCTCACCTAAAAATATTGAACAATAGCTATACAAAACTGACAAGACTTATTTTTCATAGACAAGCACATTTTTAGCTAGATAATTGACTATACATCCTGGCACCTAAAAACAAAACAACAACAACAACAAAAACTTAGTTTAACCAAGATTGTATAAGTGCCCTTCCATTAAGCAACAAAAATGAAACATATGTGGGGCTCCTGGGTGGCACAGTCAGTTAAGCATCCAACTCTTGGTTTCAGCTCAGGTCACGATCTCAGAGTCCTGAGACAGAGCCCTCAGCACGGAATCTACTTAAGTTTCTTTCTCCTTCTCCCTCTGCCCCTCTCCCCCCCCCACACACTCTCTCGCTCTCTCTCCAATAAATAAATAAATCTTTAAAAAACTGAAACATATCTGAGAGCTTATCATGGAAGAATAATCTAGGAGTTTGAAGTCTTAAATTCTGCTCCTGGGTCCATTGCTAATTAGCTTTGAAAACTTATCTAAGTCTCAGCAATGGTAGGTCTAAGTTTCCTCATCCATAAAGTGAATGGTTTGCTTCCAGTTTGTAATCCAGCTCTAATATTTCCTAATTATTTTTTAAGCTCCATGATTATCATAACAGAACAAGACTGGTAAGCCAGACCCATGCACATTTTAACCATTCAGTCTTCCATCTGGCAAAGCTGGATCACTGGGCTGCCTCAGGTACAACTCGGTAGATTAAGTTTCATACTCAGATCTAAAATATTTATTGAGCACCTACTCTGTACACAAACACATAAGCTATGGCTCCTGCTCTGGAAGAGCTCACACTCTAGTATGATTTAATATATTAATCACCTACAAAGATACTGTTGCTCTCTTAGAAATACAATACTTTGATGATTCCATCACTGACAATATCAATCAAATTTTAGCTTGCTCATAATAACTTCAGGAAGAGCTTGTTTAAAATGCAGGACTGATTCATAAATCCTAGGACCCAATACTCCAGGTGATTCTGAAGCAAAGGGTCTAAGTTTGAGAAACACTAACCTAAACCCTGTCTGAATTGTGCTTAATGGGCCCTAGGCACGACAGGGGTCATCCTCACAATGTTATTCCACGTTTAAGAAAACCCCATATGCAACTACAACTGTACTTGACAAGTCTAAAAATTCATAGTGTGTTAAAACCATTTCCAAATCACTCGGACGGGACAGGAAAACCAAGCCCTCTTCAGTCAATGTAGGCCAGCTAAAAGCCAGCAGAAGATGACGCACAGAAAACAACCAGGCCAAAGGAAAACGATACAAGAAGTGGACCTGGAGTACAGAGGACGTTAAATCAACAATGAAAAAGAACTTCACTGAGTTTGAACAAGATAGAGGTGCAGCGAGAAACCGAGTTTCAAGTATCTTCCCCAAGTTCTAGAATTTGACAATTAGCACAATTGTTATGATAAAGGTTAAATTTCCATTAACACTTAGTAATTTAATAAGCCACTATTCTGTGAAATGTGGCAGAGAATCTCTCTTCTAATTTGGTTTCCAGGAATAGGATGTTTTTCTTGGCAAATCTTTAGTTAAGCCAAAACATACCAGAGTTTAGGAGCCTGAGAGCATTTAGTAATATCAGCTGACTAAAGTGAGGACTAAAGCAGTAAGACACACAACAGATCTATCTACAGACACAGTATTTTCTGTATGGCACCTCTTTCATAAGCACTGCTAACCTATGGGGTTTAACAATAACTACTACTACTATCAATAGCATTCCCACTGAAATTACTACTTCTACTACTACTATATAATGACTACTTCTCTACTCAAAAACACTTTTAAATCACTTTCTGTGACTCACATCTCTCCCTTTGAAGAGATAAAGCAGGGATATCATCTTTAATTTGCAAATGGATAAAAGGAGTCTCAGATATTAAGAAACACACTATCAGTTAGTTTGTAAGTAATAGAAAATTGCCTGGTAAAAAGAGAAAATAAAATACTTTCCTAAAAGAAGGAAGAAGGTCTGCAAATGACTGAGGTATGAAAAACCTTGGTCAGGAGTGGAACCAGTTCTCCAGGCCTAGAGTTTCAGAGGTGAGTCGAAGTTTTTATAAGACTTGCCTAAGTTAGGAATGCGTCTTTTCTCTAGGCCTCTTCAGCCTTCAAATCTTTTGGTGACATTGAAGCAAAAATTGAGATCTCCAAAAATCAAAGGCTGCTTGTCAAATGCATGCAATAACAAGGAATATTCAGATGTTAGGATATTCAGCACTGCCTCCAGCCCTCTGCCCCAACAGATGACTTTTCTAAAACCCAAACATTCTTAAATTCGGGACCAGGTTTTCCTCGGGGATTGGGCTGATGACCTGGGTCTGGCCCTAGCTTCTAGCCCAACCTCTAACAAAATGGAGTTCTACTAACCTTTTAGTCTAAATATTTTTTTAAGGGCATAGTTGTGGGCTTTTGGTAGAATCCAGTAACTTCCTTTCACCTCACGTGGAATACAAAGTGCTAATTTTCCCCCTAATCTATCCATGAATGTGCAATATTAAAAAGAGAAAGCAATTAGGATTCCTAAACAAATTGTGTTTCAGCAAAACATTTGAAAATGTTATTCATGCCCCCTTCAGGTGAATATACATCCTTGTTTTTAGGAAAGAGCAGGGGGCATATGGCATTTTCTGCTTAAGAATCATGGCCATAATCTCTTAGCCACACCTATTCCCAAGAGAAGGAAGTTGTGGCAGGAAGGTATGAGGCTCTCAGATTCCATCTGAACATTTTCCCAAGAATTTCACGACACAGGATATTGTACAGCAATCTATATACGAGTCAACACCAGAGCAGAATCCTTCTGATGATACACCATGGACGCAAGTTACTTGGGCATGTCTCTTCTTTACAATGAATACTAAGTTTAACGGAAGGAAGGACAGTCAACACTCACAACCCTGTGCCTGTAGGAACAGAGAGTTCCAAGTCTTCATTTCCTCTTTATCACTCATAATCTAGAGGCAGTGACTGCTTTCAGCCATTGGAATGCCAATTTCTAGATGAACTGAGTATTCCCCATACTTTATAATTATAGAATACAGATCATTACATATGGGAAAAACTAAATGCAACACTCATTTATTCCAACTTCTTCTATTTATAGATAATAAAACTGAAGCCAGGAAAAGAATACGCTAATCAATGCCACCAGTTCACTCTCCCTAAGTCTCTTTTGTAGAGAAATAAGATTGACATATGTGAAAATCTTTGAATACCTAATATGAAGGCAAATTTTTAAATTTTCAACCACATAATTGTAAATCACAAACTAGACACGAAGTAGCAGTTAATATTCAGCTTTGTCTAGGACTTGTTTTCTTATTGCATACTTTAATATTACTCCAGGCCTTAGTAAAGATCTCCTCTATCTTTGGACTCATTGCACTCAAAATCTACATTCCACCTGAGCACATAATATAAGAAGGTAAGGTGCTCAGGCTCTGTGGGCAGACAGTTTTGTCCCAAATCTTGGTTCTACTACTTATTGACTGAGTGAACTTTGGGATAATAATAGCAAAATATTTGCTGGATACATTTAATGATGTATGTACTAGGATTAGAAAATCATATAATGTTGTAAAATACCTTAAATTTATATATCACTTTGCATATAGGAAATTTTGCATCCAGAACCTTTTATGGAGATGGTCTAATTTGTCATACTGCCACTAGTGAGAAAGGGTAGTGCTATATTAGCCAAATCCCATTTTAATAAGATTAGGTTCTGTTCCATATAGACTTAAATATATCAGGCATCAAATCATGGTCAAAGACATTATATGTAGAAAATACCCTTTTAGCATGATTAAAACACAAAATAAATGTCTATCATTTCCTTCAGTACTAACTTAATAAAAGTTCTGTGCATTATTTTCCAAATACGATAAAGCAAGTTTAAAGAAAAAAAAAAAGTTTTCTAAATTTGTGCACCAAGATTGTGACAGAACCTAGACTAAGAGCCAGATCCCTTTTCTTTATCTTTTGCACAATTTCTTCAAGACTACACTATGGCCTTTTAAGTTACCACCTTTAAGTTATGTGTCCCTGGTGGGGGTCCTTTGGAAGGAGAGAATAAAGCAATGCCAGTTATCAGGCCGCTTTTAAATACTGTAATATATATTGTAACCTCCAAGCATAATAAAGATTTTTCTGTCTTTATAATAATTGCTATATGAGAGTCACTTGAAACACAAAAGTGTATTGCTTTGTACTGTTGGCTTTTGAGCTTATTAGTTTATGAAAATTTCCTTTGTGGAAGAAGCCCTTCTATGAATCATTCACTTCTTAAGGAAGTCCAAGAAAGGAAGAAGATCTAAACAATTTTGACACCACTCAAGCTCGTTATTTTAAAACAATGCAATCCTTTTCAGCATCTAAAAGATGAATATGGCCTCTGAGATATGTGTGATGTTTGTTTTTTCAGGCTGCCAATATCCATATTGAATAGTAAGTTGAATAAGAAATATATATACATATTCTGGTTCTTTGCTTCCTTCCCTTGCATGAAGAAGTAGATCTGCAAAACTTTGTAACACATGGTCATTGCTTACTAAATTCCATCCTTCCATGTAAAATAAACTTTGCTGTTAGAATACAGATTATGTCTAGAAATGTAAAAAGCAAATGATAGTATCTCAGTAGTCTTCTGCCACTCTTACTCCTCTCTTAATTTTTAGCATGTAGTGGGTATGGGGGTGGACATGGCTGAGTTGGTTTCTCCTCCTACAAAAAAAGTCCTTTCAAAGACCAGATTTAAAGTAACACTTCCTCAGTGTGGATATTCAACCAGGAATCATGGGACAGGCAAGATCAAGTCAGATGGTAGAATCATAGAATCATCAGCAGATCATTCAAGAAAATGCAGAAATATTTGGATGTGCATATCAGAAATCACACATCAAAGGAATAGAATCTCACCAGAAATCACAAGGGATATAAAGAGGATCAATGAGATGGCTCTGAAAAATATCTGCCTACAAGTCTGTATTGTTGTAGCTACCTTTTATTGGCCGAGGTATGCTATGTAACAGATTTCTTCTTGCATGCATAGTAGAGACACAACCCAGCTTTGAACAAATGGATGGAGGAAGGACAAACTATGATAATGATATTTATGCACATTATTAATGAAACAGACATATGGGAGATAGAAGAGGAATAGCTGTGCCTATGGCGAGGTGATGGCTGGCACTTATCTCCCATAGGAGACCAAGGCAGCCTTAGCATTTCCGTCAACTTGACTGAACTTACCTAGACCTCTTCCTGACTGTAGACCTCTGACATCCCTTTTCTTAGAACATTTATTTTAGAAAATTGGTAATTATAAATTTTTCCTCTGCCCCTTGAGATGTAAATCTTTTTAAAAGCCTCTTGACAATTTAATAACCCAAGAATGTCTTTCTGAAGGAACTGGGAGCCATCCCTTTGGCGTGCAATATCAAGGAAGATGGTATCCTATCTTCTAGTTTCTGTAGGAAAACAGGATGCTAACTTCAGTGACTGCCTTGCCGCAAGTTGTCAAGTACCTCCTGTCATAAAGATATGAGAATGTTCTCTTTTGCTTGTGTAAAGTCAATTAGCACATTCAGATGTCGTTCCATCTCCCTCTAACCCCAGCTCTTAAAAGCTCTCCAGCCCTTTGTTTCATTGAAGTTGGACTCTGTTTTTTTTCACTGACTACAAGAAATACTTTATGTATTTTATACAACACTATTACATTATCACTGACTATATTCCTTATGCCAGGTCTTTTATTCCTGTGACTTACCCATTCCATAACTGGAAGCCTATATCTCCCTTCCCCCCTTTATCCATTTTGTCTATCCCCCCAGCCATTCCCCCTCACCTCTGGCAACCATCAGTTTGTTCTCTGTGTTTACAGGTATGATTCTGCTTTTTGTTTGCTTGTTTATTCATTTGTTTTGGGTTTAAAAAAAAAGTTTCACAAATTCTAACTTTTGTTCTCTCTCCCCCTGTTGCAATAGCCCTGAATAATGTCTTTCTTGACTGTTTAACTTCTTCCTGTGCAATTTTTGCTTTGCCATAGGACAACTGGGAAAATATATAATGTTTAACCAATCTTTATGGGAAGGTGGAGTAGATGTGATTTTCCCCACTAAGTACAACTATTCCTTTTGCTGAATACAACTAAAATCCATAGACATTTTATATAAAACAAACCTAACAAGACTGTGAAAGGTGGGAAAAAGGAGGTAGACCAGCTAGACACCTCAATTTTCAAGGAACAACATGGTAGTGGCTTCCCTATTTTCTTTTTGCCTCATATCCCAAACTTAGAATGGAAGGAGTCAGCAACCTAGAAATGCCAATAGCCACAGATAAAATAAACCCTAAGAAAAAACCCTATTTCTCTATCCAAAAAAAAAAAAAAAAAAAGAGGAGAGCAGCTTAGCAAGATAGAAAACTCTCAGATAATAATCAATCTGATCCAGCAAAAAATCACAGAAAAAAACCTGTAGCCCCACCCTACCTGGGCCAGCAAAGGTTAAGCTGAGAGCCTGGACTTCCACCCTTCCCAGGCAACAACAAGAAACTTCAAACTCCCATGTCTCCAACCCCACCAAGGTGGCATCAGAGAAGGCCAAGTAGGGAGCCAGAAGATTTCACCTTGGCTTGATACAGTCTTCCTCATAAAATCTCACCTCTGCAGTGGCAATGGAAACCACAGAGGGAGCCCAGATTTCTACCCCATCCAGCAGCAATAAGGTGCACTGCCCACCACATGCTGGGATGATGTTAGAGGAGGGCTAACTGAAACTTAAGGCTTCAACCACCCTCAGAAGGCTGTTTCACTCATTACTTTAGCAGAGGCCACATGGGGAGCAGGAAGGAGACACTTTTAACCCTATCAGCCAGAGAGGTATCATTTCAGGCCTATTGGGGAGGCAGAATTCATACCTCTTAATTAGCAGTAACAATAGAATCCCCTCTTTCTCGTGTGTCAATGCAACATGGTCAGACACCTAACCAACTGAGCCACCCAGGTGCCCCTAAGTGTCTGATTCTCAATCTCAACTCAGGTCTTGATCTCAGGCTCATGAGTTCAAGCCCCACATTGGGCTCCACACTTGGTGTGGAGCCTACACACACACACACAGACACACACACACATACACACAATTCTACAACCAAAAAATAACAACTAAAATTTAAAAACACAACAGACCATCTCAATAGTAGTATAAAGAGAACAGACAGTTAACTGGAAGAAGGAAAAAAAAAAAGTAGAAATTACCCAATCTGAACCAGAGAAAGAAAATAAACTAGCAAAAGGTAAATGGAGCCTCAGGGACCAGTAGTACTGTAAAAAATATATATATAATAATTGCGTCCTTGGAGCCCTCTAGGGGAGTAGGAAAAAGGTGAACTAAAAAATAGTACTCAAAAAAATAATGGATGAAAACTTTGTGGTTTTTTTTAAAGATTTTATTTATTTGTTTGACAGAGAGACACACAATGAGAGAGGAAACACAAGCAGGGGGAGTGGGAGAGGGAGAAGCAGGCTCCCCACAGAGCAGGGAACCTGATGTGGGGCTCAATGTGGGGCTCGATCCCAGAACCCTGGGATCATGACCTGAGCCGAAGGCAGATGCTTAACGACTGAGCCACCCAGGTGACCCAATGGCTGAAAACTTCTAAAAATATAGAAAAATAAATAAACCTACAAACTCAAGTAACTGATGAATCTTAAACAGAATAAACTCAAAAATATCTACACCAAGACACATCAGAGCCAAAATTCTGAAAACTAAAGAAAAAATTTTAAAAACAGTGAAAGAGAAATAAAATCTTCACTGTAAGGGGGAAGGTAATTTGAATGGCAGCAGATTCTCCATGAGAAATCAAAGAAACCAGAAAGAAATGGGACATGTCCAAGTAGTGGGGGGGGAAAAAAAAGATCAATCCAGAATTCCATATTGAGTGAAAATATCCATTAGAAATAAAGGAGAAATCAAAACATTCTCAAATAAAGGAAAACTAAGAATTTCTCTCTAGCATAACTACCCTAAAAGAATGTCTAAGCAAAGTTCTCTAACCAAAAGGAAAATGATAAAATGAGGAATCCTGGAACATCAAGAAGGTAGAAAAACACATGGTAAGCAAAACATTGTGGGCAAACACAATAGACTTTCCTTCTCCTGTTGAGTTTTCTAAATTATGTTCAAAATTTGCAGATCAATTATAATACCGATGTGATTTTAAATGTGTGATGGGAAAATATCTAAGGCAAGTATGAGTGAGAGAGAAGAAAGATGTAGAGAGGTAAAGTTTCTATGCTCCATGCAGACTGGCAAAATTATGACACCAGTAGTCTGTGATAAGTTATATCTATTTAATTTAATACCTACCACAATCATTAATAAAGTTATACAAAGAGATGTTCAAAAACAGAATAGATATATCAAAACAGAATTCTTAAAACTGTCCATGTTACCTACAGGATTGGCAAGGAAGAGAGAGGGGGAAAAAAGACAGAAAAAAACAAACAGAAAACAAAGAAATAAGATGGCTCAGACATAAGCCTTAACATTTTAATTAATTGCATCAACTATAAGTGTTCCAAATATTCTAATTCAAAGACAGGTGTAGCAAAGTGGATTAAAAAACAAATACCAAATATTTGCTGACTACAAGAAACTCATTCAAATTACAATGATATAGGCAGGTTGAAAGCAAAAAAATGGAAAAATGTATTTCACGGAAACAGTAAAGAAAGCAGAAGTGGCTATATTAGTATCAGATTTTTTAAAAAGACTTCAATGCAAAAGAAATTACCAGAGACTGAGGGTCATTACAAAATGATAATACCATCAATCTATTAAGGAGACATAGTAATCCTAAATATGTGCACACCAAACAATAAAGCAGAAAAATGTGTTAGGCAAAAATTAATAGACCTAGCTGAAGGAATAAATAGGGAAATCTGCAATTACACTTGGAAATTCAATACCTCTCTGTCAACAATTAATAGGAAATTAGACTGAAAAAAACCAGTGAAGATACAAAAGAAATTAATAACGTTATATGCCAACAGAATCTAGTCCACATTTATTAACTATTCCACCCAACAACAGTAGAATACACATTTTTTTCCAGTGCCCATGGAACATATAACAAGATAAACTATATTCTGAGCTATCAAATAAAACTCATCAAATTTAAAAGAATTGAAATCATGCAGACACTCTTCTCTGACCACATGTATCAAACTAGAAATCAATACCAGAAAGATAACAGGATATCTCCAAACATGTGGAAACCGAAAAACATAATTCTAAGATCAAATCAATAATCAAAAATCTCCCAAAAAAGAAAAGCCCAGGACAAGGGCTTCATGGGTGAATTATATGAAATACTTAAAAAATTGATGCAATCCTTCTTGAACTCTTGCAAAAATTGAAGAGAGGGAACATTCCAAACACATTTTATGAGGCCAGCATTTATCCTTATATAAAAGCCAAAAAAAAGGCACTACAAGGAAAACATATTACAAGGCAATATCCCTGATGAACATAGATGCAAAAATCTCAACAAAATACTAGCAAACTGAAGTCAACATCACATTAAGGGGATTATACACAATGACCAAGTGGGATTTATCCCGGGGATGTAAGGATGTTTCAACATACATAAGTCAATAAACGTGATACATCATATTAACAGCATGAAGAATTTAAAACATCATGATCTCAACAGATGCAGAAGAAGGATGTAACAAAATTTAACATCCTTTCATGATAAAAACTCTCAACAAATTAAGAATATAAGGAATATACCAAAACATAATAAAGACCACATGTGACAAGCCAATAGCTAACATTATACACAATGGTGAAAAACTGAAATCTTTTTCTCTAAGATCAGGAAAAGACAAGGATGCCCATTCTCACCACTTCCATTCAACACATTACTGGAAGTCCTAGCCAGACCAATTAGACAAGCAAAACAAACTAAAGACATCCAAATTGGAAAGGAAGAAATGAAACTGTCTCTGTTTGTAGATGACATGATCTTATATATAAAAAGCCCTAAAGAGTCCACCGAAAACTGTTAAGATTCAATAAATGAATTTAGTAAAGTAGTAGGATACAAAATCAACATACAAAAATCAGTCACATTTCTATAAATTGACAAAAAACTATCTGAAAAGGAAATTAAGAAAACAGTCTCATTTACAGTAGCATCAAAACCAGTAAAATATTTAGGAATAATTTTAACTGAAAACTGTAAGACACTGATGAAAGAAACTGAAGAAAATGCAAGTAAACAGAAAGATGTCCTATGTTTATAAATCGGAAAAATTAATATTGTTAAAACATCTGTACCACTCAAAGTGTTCTACAGATTCAGTGCAATCCCTATCAAAATTTCAATGACATTTTTCACAGAAATAGAAAAATTCTAAAAGTCATATGGAACCACAAGAGACTCCAAATAGCCAAAGCAAACATGAGAAAGAACAAAGCTGAAGACATTGCACTTCCTGATTTCAAACTTTATTGCAGAACTATAATAATTAAATCAGTTTAGTCCTGGCATAAAAACAGATACATAAGCCAATGGAACACAGTAGCAAGGCCAGAAACAAACCCACACATAAGGTTAACTAGTCTTTGACAAGGGTGTCAAGAACACATAATAGGAAAAAGATAGTCTCTTCAATAAATGGTGTTGCGAAAACTGGATATCCACGTGCAAAAGAATAAATTTGGACTCAGATACCAAAAACAAAAATTAACTCAAAATGGGTTAAAGACTTAAATGTAAGACTTGAAACTGTAAAAATCCTAGGAGAAAACAGAGGGGAAAAGCTCCCTGACATTGACCTTGGTAATGATTTTTGGAATGGGATACCAAAAGCACAGGCAACAAGGCAAAAATAAATAAATAGGACTACAACAAACTAAAAAGCTTCCATACAGAAAAAGAAACAATCAACAAATAAAAAGGCAACCTATGGGATGGGAAAAAAGTATTTGCAAATCACGTATCTGATAAGGGGTTATGTTGAAAAATATGTAATGAAGTCCTACAACTCAAGGGCAAAAAAGCAAATAACCTGATTTTAAAGTGGACAAAGGACTTGAATATATATTTTTCCAAAGAAGACATACAAATAGCCAAGAGGTATATGAAAAGGTGCTCAGTATCAATAATCATCAGGGAAATGCAAATTAAAACCACAATGAGATATCACCTCACACTTGTTAAGATAGCTATCATCAAAAGACAAGAGCTAAGTGTTGGAAAGGATGTAGAGAAAGGGAATCCTTGGACGTTGTTGTTGGAGTGACTGTAAACCATTATGGAAAACAATATGAAGTTTCCTCAAAAAATTAAATATAGAACTACCATATGATCCAGAATCCCACTTCTGGGTATATATCTACAGGAAATGAAATTGGTATTTTGAAAAGATGTCTGCACTCCCATGTCCAATGCAGCATTATTCGTAATAGCCAAGATACAGAAACAATCTAATTTACTTGTCTAAGTGTCTATAGACAAATGAATAGATTAAAAATGTAATTAGATAGATAGATATGGATATATATAATGGGTTATTATTCAGCCACAAAAAGAAGGAAATCCTGCCATTTGCAACAAGTTGGATGAACCTGGAGGACATTATGCTAACTAAAATAAGCCAGACACAGAATGACAAATATGGCATGATCTCACTCATATGTGGAATCTAAACAAGTCAAACTTGTAGAACCAGAGAGCAGCACGGTGGTTGCCAGGGGCTTTTCTGGGTAGTGAAAATGAGGAGGTGTTAGTCAGATGGTACAAACTTCCAGTTATCAAATGAGTAAGTTCTGAGGTTTTAATGTATAGCATGGTGATTGTAGTTAATAATACTGGACTGTGTACTTGATGCTAACAGAGTGTTCTCACCACACACACACAAAAAGGATATGTGAGATGACAAATGTACTGATTAAATTGACTGTGCTAATTGTTTCATAACATATAAGTACATTAAATTATCAAATTGTACACCTTTAAAAAAATCACATTGTAAAACCTAAACATACACAATTTTTATTTGTCAATTATACCTCAATAAAGCTAAGGGGGAAAATAAATAATCTATGGGTCAAAGAAGAAGACTCAAGGAAAATGTAAAAAGACATTGAACTAAATGAAAATACATATCAATAGTTCTACATATCAAAATTTCTGAGACATAGCTAAAGCAGTTGTGAGAGGAAACTTTATAGCACTAAATGTATATATTAGAAAAGAGGAAAAGTCTTAAGTTAATAAGATAAGCTCCTATCTCAAGAACCTAGAAAAAGAGCAAAATAAACCAAAACAAGCAAAAGAAAGGAAATGATAAAAAGCAGAAATAAAAGAACTTAAAATAAATAAAAGAACTTAAAAACAGAAAAACAATAAAGGAAATCAATAAAACAAAGAGCTTGTTCACTGAAAAAAAATCAATAAAATTGCCAACTCTTTAGCAAGACTGACAGATTTAAAATGGAGCACACAAATTTCCAACGTCAGGAATAAAACAGGATATCACTACATCCTGCAGACAATAAAATGATAAAAGAGAATACAATGAAGAACTCTACACACATATATTTGAACTCTACACAACTTACCACATAATGGCAATTCCTCAAAAAATACAAACTATTATAACTCATCCAATTTGAAATAAATAATATGAATAGCCTAATAACTATGAAGAAAATCAAAGCCATAATTTAAAAGTTTCCAAAAAAGAAATCTGCCCAGCCAGATGGTTTTATTGGAAAATCTACCAAATATTTAAAGAATTAACACCAATTCTACACAATTTCTTCCTAATAAGAAGGAACATGTCCTAATTCATTTTATAAAGCTAGTAGTAACCTAAAGTCAAAACCAGAAAAAGAGAAAAACAAAGCAATTTAAAAACTACAGACCAAGCTCTCTCAAGAATATAGACACAAAACTTTTTAACAACACATTAACAAATAGTATATTAAAAAAAATCATATACCATGGCCACATGGGGGTTTAGTCCAGGGATGGGATGTTTGTTTCATATTCAAAAATCAATCAATATAACCCATCTTTTAACAGACTAAAGAAAAAAAGTCACATGATAATGTAATTGATACAGAAAGCAATTGACAAAATGAAATATTATTTTATGATTAAAAAACCCTCAAAAATAGAAATAGAGGCGCCTGGGTGGCTCAGTCGTTAAGCGTCTGCCTTCAGCTCAGGTCATGATCCCAGGATCCTGGGATCAAGCCCCGCATCGGGCTCGCTGCTCCGCGGGAAGCCTGCTTCTCCCTCTCCCAGTTCCCCTGCTTGTGTTCCCTCTCTTGCTGTGTCTCTCTCTGTCAAATAAATAAAATCTTAAAAAAAAAAAAAATAGAAATAGAGGGGACTTGCACAACTTGATAAGTGTATCTATTTTGAAAATACTATAGCTGAAATTACACTTAACAATAAAGACTGAATATATTTTCCCTAAGATTGGGAACATGGCCAGGATGTCAACTTTTATCGCTCTTATTCACACGGTGCTGGAAATTCTAACTAGTACAGTAAGGCAAGAAAACAGACAGATTGGAAAGGAAGAAATACAACTGCCCTTGTCTGCAGATGAGATGATTGTGTACGTAGAATATCCCAAGGAATCTACAAAAATACTCCTAGAACTAGTAAGTGAAGTTAACAAAATCACAGGACAAAAGATAAATATACAGAAATAATTCTATTTCCAAATTCTACCAATAAACACATGGACACCAAAAATAAAAATACAATACCATTTGTAATCACTAAAATATGAAATATTTAGCTATAAACCTAACAAAACAAGTACAGGACTCATATACAAATACAAAATGCCACTGAGAGAAATCAAAGAAGGTCTAAATAAGTAGAGAGATACTGTGTTCCTGGATTGGTAGATTCAACATTGGAAGACAAATTCTCCCAAAAACAATATACAGGTTTAATGCAATACCTACAAAATCTCAGCAAGTAATTTTAGACAAAATTATTTATAATTTATATGGAAAGGCAGAAGAACTAGCATAGCTAAGAGAATTTTGAAAAAAAGAATTGGGTGGGGGGATGTGGTAACTGGGTAATGGGAATTAAAGCGGGCACATGACATCATGAGCACTGGGTGTTATATTCAACTAATGAATTACTGAACATTTTATCAAAGACTAAAGATGTACTATACCTTGGCTAACTGAATTTAAATTTTAAAAAAAGGAAAAAAAGGAAAAAGAAGAATTAATTGAGAGAGATCAGTATACTCAATTTCAAGACATTATATAGCTCTGGTAATCAAAACTCTATGGTCTTGGTAGAAGGATGGACTCATATATGAAACAGAACGGAGAACCCAGAAGAAGACTCACACACGTGGCCAAATAATTGTGACAAAAGAGGAAAAAAATCAGTTTAGTGGAGAAACAGTCTTTTCAACAAATGGTGCTGAAGTAAAAGAATAGCCATGGGCAAAAACCAAACCTCAACCTGAACATCACATCTGATACAAAAAGTAACTCAAAATGGATCAGTCTTAAATTTGAAATGTAAAATTACAAAACTTTTCAAAAGAAACACAGGAGAAAAATCTTCTGGATCTAGGAATGGGAAAAGAGTTTTTAGATTTAAAGCACAATCCATTAGAGGAAAAATTGATAAATTGAACTTCAACAAAATTAAAACCTTTTGCTCTGTAATAGACTCCATTAAAAGGATGAAAAGAACTACAGGTTAGAAGTAAATACGTGCAAATCACATACTTGTCAAATATATCGAGAATAAATAAAGAACTCTCAAAAATCAACAACTCTCAAAAATCAACATTATGAGAAAAAACAACCTCATTAAAAAATGGGCAAAGATTTAAACAGACATGTCACTGGAAGACGGTAAATAAGCACATGAAAATACCCAACATAGGGGCACCTGGGTGGCTCAGTTGGTTAAGCATCTGCCTTCGGCTCAGGTCATGATCTCAGGGTCCTGGGATCAAGCCCCGCATGGGCTCCCTGCTCAGTGGGGAGTCTGCTTCTCCCTCTCTCTCTGCTGCCACTCCCCCTGTTTGTGCGCTCTCTCTCTCTCCCTCTCTCTGACAAATAAATAAATAAAATCTTTTTTTAAAAAGTATGTTATAAACTTCATGACAGCCCCACAAAACACTTGCAAAAATCAACTTATGATGTACTGTATGGTGACTAACATAATAAAATAAAATAGAGAAATAAATGAGATCAAAATAAGCCAAGGATAAAATGGAATAAAAAATATTCCAAAAAAAAGGGAAAAAGAGGAATAAACAAAGAAAACCAGCTAGCAATATCCAATAATCAAATCATATCCATAATTATGTTTGATATAAGCAGTCTAAATGCATCAAGTAAAAGAAAACTTATCCTGTCACCTTGGATGAAATAGCATGCCTCAATATGTGATACCTACAAGAAACCCTTTTAAACATAAATAGGTAGAGAAGGTTAAAAGTAATAGGATGAAGAAAGAGATACTATGGAAATACTAATCAAAATTAAGCTTAAGCAGGTCTATTTCTATCAGACAAAACAGGCTTCAGAACAAAAATAACCATGGAGAAAGGGAAGTACTTCATAAAAGGAGTCAATTCACCAAAAAGACATAAAAATCCTAAAGTGCCTGCCAATAGAGCTTCAAATTTTTTAATAAAAACTAATAGAACTAAAAAAAGAAATAGGTAAGTCTACAATTGTACGTGGACACTTCATCATTCCTCTTTCACTAATCAATAGAACAAGTAGACAGAAAATCAATATGAATGTAGAGGACCTGAATATTCCTATCAATAAACTTGGCCTAATTAACACGTATGGAACATTCTATCTAATAATGGCAGAGTACAGATTCTTTTTAAGAGCACAAGGAACATTCACCAAGATCAAGAATATTCTGAGCTGTAAAAGAAACTTCAACAAATTACAAGTATTAAAATCATACAAAGAGTATTTTCTAGCCAGGACAGAATTAAATCATTAATTAAAACCAGAAATATTACTAGAAAATCCCCATATGTTTGGAAATTAACAACACATTTCTGTATGTTTCATAAGTTAAAGAGGAAGACACAAGATAATTTAGAATATATTTTTAATTGACTAAAAATAAAAACAGCACATGTAGGACACATTAAGGCAATGCTTAAGAGAGAAATTTACAACATGAAATGCTTATATTAAAAACAAAGAGGTCTCAAGGCGCCTGGGTGGCTCAGACAGTTAAGTGTCCAATTTTTGGTTTCGGCTCAGGTCATGATCTCAGGGTCACTCAGCACTCAGCTTAGAGTCTGCTTGGGATTCTCTTTCCCTCTCCCTCTGCCCCTCCCCCTGCTCTCTCTCTCTCTCTCAAATAAATAAATAAATAAAATATTTTTTAAAAATAAATAAAAATAAATAAAAACAAAGAGGTCTCAAACCAATGACTTAAGCTTCCATGTTCATAAACCAGAAAAAAGGAGAAAATTAAACCCAAAGCAAGCACAAAGGAAGGAAATAATAAAGAGAAAAAATGAGAACAGATAAATAACAGAGAAAAAGCAATGAAACTCAAAGCTAAACACTTTGAGAAGATCTATAAAATCTTTTTAACCTCCAATTGAGGAAGTAGTCTTATTAACCTCCGGTGTGATTTCTAAAGAATACAGGAAACGTGCAAATCACCAAAATCATGTTATGAAAGATGGGACATCACTTAAGACCCTATACATATTAAATGGATAATAAAGGTGTTTTAGTTTCAATCCGTGGCATAACAAATCGCCACAAATATAATGACCCAAGCAATGCTGATTTATTATTTCACAGTTTTGTAGGTCAGAAGTTCAGATGGGATCAACTGGGTTATCTTCTTAGATAAAGCTGAAATCAAGGAATTGACTAGGCTGGGCTCTTACCTGAAGTCTCTGGGAAGGAACTCCCTGACAGCCAATTCAAGTTGTTGGCAGAACTGATTTCTTTGAGATTAGGTCTGAGGTCCCTGATTCCTTGCAGGCTGTCATTGGGAGTTTTTCACAGCTCCTGGAGAGACCACCCACATTTCTACTCACATGATCCCCCTCCATCTTCAAACCAGCAATGATGCAGAGTCCTTCAGATGCTTCAAATATCTCTTACTTCATCTTCTGCTACCAGCCAGGGAAAAACCATTCTGCTTTTAAAGCGCGCACCTATTTAGGACAGTCCTACCCAGATAATCTCCCTATCTTAAGATCACTGACTAATAAGCTTAATTATATCCTCAAAATCCCTTTTGGCATGTAACATCATATAATCATGGGAATGACACTCATATTCACAGGGAAGGAAATTAGAGTTCTGCATACCAGAAGTGAATATTATGAACAATTATATACCCATAACTTTGACAACTTAGATTGAATTGAATAAATTCCTTAAAAGACATAAAGCACTTGAGGCACCTGAGTGGCTCAGTCTGGTAAGCCTCCGACTCTTCATTTCGGCTCAGGTCATGGTCTCAGGGTGTGAGATGGAACCCCGCCTCAGGCTCTGAGCTCAGCACGGAGTCTGCTTCTCTCTCTCCCTCTTCTCCTCCCCCTGCTCTCTCTCTCTCTCTCTCAAATTAATAAATAAAATCTTTAAAAAATTTTAGTGGAATTTTTTATCAAAATCAATATGCTAATTATATAATTTATATGGAAAGGTAAAATCTGGAAAAGTCACAATTTTGTGAAAAATGACAAAATTGGAAAACCCACACTACCTCATTTATTTACTATAAAGCTAAATTAATCAAGACAGAGTGATATTGGAGAAAGGATAGACATATAGATTAATGAAACAGAATGGAGTCCAGAGATAGATCCACATATATATGGTCAACTGATATTTTTATAAAGGTACAAAGGCAATTTAATGGAGAATTGATAGCCGTTTCAATAAACGGTCCTGGAAAAACTGGATACCTCTATGCCAAAAAAAATGAACCATGTACAATTACTCAGATATTTTATACAAAATAATTCAAAATGGATTATAGAGCTAATTATAAAATGTAAAACTATAAAAGGTTTAAGACAGAGAAGAAAATCTTTGTGACCTTGGGTTGAGAAAAGATTTCTTAGATATAAGACCAAAAGCGCAATCCGTTAAAAAAAAAATCAATAATTGAACTTCATCAAAATTGTGGGCTGCTCTATGAAAGACACTGTGAAAAAATCAAAAAGACAAGCCATGGACTGGGATAAAATATTTGCAAATCACATATCTGATAAAGGACTTATAACCAGAATATATAAAGATCTCTCAAAATTCAACAGATTTAAACAGCTACTTCACCAATGAAGTTATGCAGAATATAAATAAACATGCAAAAAGAGTTCCAACAAAATTAGTCATTGGGGAAATACAAATTTAAACCACAATGGGATACTACCATTACATACCTATGAGAATGGGGTATGGAGGGAGGAGCATTATTGAGGAACTGGAACTCTCAGACATTTCTCGTAGAAATGCAATATACTTTAGAAAATAATTTTGCATTTTCTAATAAAATTAGCCAAACCATTACCATACAATCCAACAATCCTATTCCCTGATAGTTACCCAAGTGAAATAAAATCTTAAGTTCACACAAAATTCTGAATGTGAATGTTTATAGAGGGCTTCTTCATAATCATCAATCACTGGAAACAATCCACATTTCTTTCACATGAAGACTGAATAAAGAGACTATGGCATATTCATTCTAGGGTATACAACTCGGCAATGAAAAGGAACAAACACAAAAAAACTGGATGTATCTCTAATGTGTTATGAAAAAAGTACGCAAGTGAAGCCAGATCTGTTTGAGCCTGGAGGATTGAAGCCCGATTCAAAAAGCTACTGCATGATTTCATTTATATGACATCCTGGACAAGGAAAAACTATAGTGATGAAAACCATTATCAATGCCAGGGGCTAGGGTGGGCGGTGGGTTTTGATTACAAAGGGGCAAAGGGAACTTTATGGGATGATGGAACTGTCCGTATCTTGATTGCAGTGGTGTTTACATTACTACATAAATTTGTCAGAATTGTATACTAAAATAAGTGTATAATATGTGTATAATATTATGTATCAATAAAACTGAATATGAATGAGAAAGAAATCTATCCTCCTGTAAACAGCGACTGAGAGGCAATTCCTCTGCAAAATTTTGAAGTCAGTTTATGTTCAACCTCTCACACCTACCTTTTAAATCCCTCTTCCCCTATCTGTGATATTCCCCCACCTCTATTTAGCAGTCCTCCCAGACTTGGTCCCAGGGAGGCTCTGTTGGCAAAGTTTCCTCCCCTGAGTCATCACCAGCAATCTCCTTTCCAGATCACTAAAGAGTCAGTTAGTTCTTAGACCCCAATGCCATCACTCAAATATTTGACTCTCAAATCACTCTCAGGCCCACGATGAGGATTTTTTCAGACCTGAGGTCTTTTCTTGAAGTCCTCAAATAGTATCATACAAGCAGTCAGAAGACTGGTTTTGTAGCAACTTTAAGAATGAGTGCTGCAAAGAGGAGTTTCTACAGCAAGTAATTCCTTACCAGAAGCCCCTTTTATCCAACCCAGATTTCTCTTTTCTGTAGTTCTTTAATCCAAATTCTCATTTGCTTAAATCCTTCAGGCTCAAACAGATCTGGGTTAAAAATCCCAGCTTTGCTCTTCAGAGCTGTCTGTCTTTGGGTAAACTACTTTTCTTCTCTTTGTTTTGGTTTCCTCATATTTAAAAGAGGGAAATGAATCACATCTTCCTCACACAGACTTTGTGGAGATTAAATAAGATAATGCACTGAGCACAGGATCTGATACAAAGTAAACTGATAAATGTAACTACTACGTTGTTATTATCATTAGCAACACTCTCTCTGATTAAGTAGCAAACTGGTAACTACAGAAATGCACATATCTGCATGCCTTACTAAATGAAGATGAAGCTATTCACCATGTGAAAACAATTTAAGGAGACTACATTCTGGTTTCTAAAAGAGCTGCTTTCTAATGTATGGAAAACAGCAGTAATAACTGTGTATTGTGACTTACTTTTAAGACACACTTCGTTGGTAACTAAATGCCACACTTGGAAATGTTACATCATAGACAGAATGACATTTTGCCCAACTCAAATATTTAAGCTAGTATGACCCTAATTATCACAATACTTTAATGGTTTAGATCTCTTCATACACACAAATTTGGTTAGCCCCCCAAAACAGAAAAAATGACAGCCAGGATAGCCAATTTCATTACTATTTCATTAATTATCTTGGGAACTCAGAACTATGCTCTCAGTCCAGCAACCACAGGCCACTGCTAAGAGTGACTATGGCAACCACGTTGGTGCCCCGATCCTGACAACTTAACAGGAGACATGACGGGAGGTATCAGGAGGTACCATTGCCGCAGACACTCTTAGAGACAGCTAGTGGTTGCTTGGTAACCTGCTCTCCTGTACGGGGTTAGCACGAGATGAAGTGAGGAGCTAATGAGGGCTGACGTGAGCTCATACTTACTTGAAAGAGGGAGCGAGGGCATGATGCAGCCAAACATTTCCAGGAACGAAAAGAGCTCAAAACCCATTATATCCTTGGAGATTACGTTATAATTTCTGCCAGCATCACTTGTAAAACACACTTGACATTTTACTAGTGAAAGGAGCAACTTACAAAATTAATTTCTACCAAGTAATTTTATATTAATTATTCTGTACAAATTCTCGATGAGCATACATATGATTGCAATAATTCACTTAGTAGCACCTACTATTAATTGATTGACTCTCCTGAGGACTACAACTTATTTGTAAAAACAATAGAGTGGCATCAACAAGGAGTGTTGAACAGCCCTTGATTAATGAGGGAGTCTAATCATGACTGAATCCAGGGCAATGTTCTTTCCCTATTTAAATCCATTTGGTTGTATCATATTGCAACTTAAATAGCACCACTAAGAGTCAGCCCCATAAAAATCATTTTTTAGTAATGAGAAATTAACAAATCCTTTTATGAATATTAACTGTCATTAGTAACTTAGACAGACCAAAATCTCAATCCCCTACAATTCTTTGTAACTTACTATATAAGCATGAGCCAAAAAAAAGGTTTCTTGGGACGCCCAGGTGGCCCAGTCACCTAAACATCTGACTTTTGGTTTCAGCTCTGGTCCTGATCTCAGGGTCATGAAATCAAGCCCCGTATCAGGCTCTGCTCTCAGTGGGGAGTCTGCTTAAGATTTTCTCTCCCTCTGCCCTTGCCTCCTCCCTTGCTCACTCTCTCTCTCTAAAATAAATAAATCTTTAAAATGAGAATTTCTTTTCCTTTCTGGAAGTATGTTTTTGCTTTATTGAATCTTTTTTATTGCTAATTTTACAATGAATCTGTAAAGGTTTGTTACGTAATATTTCCATTATCCCTACCTTATTCTAGGGCTTACGAGATCCTTATTTGATCTCAGGAATCCTGGGAAGTAATTGAAAAAGACCAAGTTACAGGACTCAGAGAAGAGAGGTAGATAAATGATTAGGAGTCAGACTAATTTCAATTAAGAGTTAGACTACTTCAAAAAGATAGTCCTGGCAACAAAGCCAATAGTATTTCTAAAAGAAGGAAAGGATAAATGAATACACTAAGGCCATCATTGCCTAAACTGGGGGGAAAAAATGTGAAATTGCAGTCATGAATTAGTTTACCAGACCCTGTTCACCTGGAGCTTAAAAGGGGACTATTAAGTAGTGGACATTTCAGAACCAAAGTCAATTAAATTACAACTGGGAAATATTTTTATAACTATCCACGCAGTTATTCATAACATAGTTATTGAGCTACTAATATGGGCCAGGCACTGAATACAGAGTTGCATTTTATTTTTTATTTATTTTTTTATTTTTTTAAGATTTTATTTATTTATTTGACAGAGAGAGACACAGCGAGAGAGGGAACACAAGCAGGGGGAGTGGGAGAGGCAGAAGCAGGCTTCCCACGGAGCAGGGAGCCCGATGCGGGGCTCGATCCCAGGATCCCGGGATGATGACCTGAGCCCAAGGCAGACACTTAACAACTGAGCCACCCAGGCACCCCCAGAGTTGCCTTTTAAATAATGGACTCTATAGACAATCTTATTTTAATATCTTGGAATAGATTTACTTTATAGACAATGAACATGCAAAAGAAAATCAGTGTCTTTTCGTCGTCTAAAAATTTCATACGTTATATATGCTGGTTATATAGATCCGATTTTCCTCAGACTTACTCTTCACACATCCCCTGTTTAATTCTGTAACTCAGGAGACCTGACTGAAATACAGACTGGACTTTCAGCCTCTAGTGTCAGCTGGCTGCCAGCTTAATTATGCCAGGGGGAGGCTGTTTCGGGCTCCTGGTACCAATTCCAATGTGGGGGGGTGGGGTTCCCCACACCAACAAGCAATTCTCAGAACACCAACGGGGTGTCCAAAAATTCAACTCAATTCTGACATTATCCATCTGGGGATAGCATCAGATTCCACAGCTGAAGGCTCAGTCCAGCAAAACTGCGCCACCCCCCCCCACCCCCCCACCCCCCCGCCGTGCCCTGCCAATTCAGATGTCACTAGCAAGCCCACACTGTTACCTGTGCTCCTGACCAACTGGCTACAAATTAGAGGTTCCAAGGACCCCCTCCAAAGCAGGTCCAGGTTGTTACCTGTACTTCTAATTGACTGGCTGTAAGTTAGATGTTCCCCCAATCTCCTCCTCAGCTTCAATTAATTTGCTAGAGTGGTTCATAGAACTCAGAGAAATGTTTCACTTACCAGATGACCGGTTTCTTACAAAAGGATGTAACTCAGGATCAGCCGGATGAAAGAGATGCACAGGTCAAGGACTGGGGAAGGGGTATGGAGCTTCCATGACCTCTCCAGGCTTGCCACTCTTGCAGAACCCCCTAGGGTTCACCAACCCGGAAGCGCTCCTTTTGGGCTTTTATGGAGGCTTCGTTACATAGTCATAATTAATTAAATCATTGGCCATTGGGAGTTGAATCAACCTCCAGTCCCTCTTCATTCCCCAGAGGTCAGGGTGTGGGACTGCACTTTCCAACCCTCCGATCACATGGTTCGTCTTCGGGCAACCAACCCTATCCTGAGGTGGGGGGGTCCCTAGCCGCCTCATTAACATAACAAAAACACCTTTATAACTCTTATCACCGAGGAAATTCCAAACATTTTAGGAGCTCTGTGTCAGAAATGGGGAGGAAAACCAAATATCTATCTCTTAGTATAAATCACAGTATGACAGAGGCAATAGTGAAAAATGAATGCCAGGGTTTTTCTCTGTGTGCCCATCCTCTGCGTCTGAGTCTCCACAATGGTTCCAACTTTAATAGGGTGACTTCAGCCCCTGAGCTGATTAGTAAACATCACCCCATTGTCCTTTGTCCCCAGCCTGGGGATAGAAGTGACAGTGCGCCCTTGCTAATTTCGGGAATACCTCATCACCCTCTGTCCCTAGTGCTTCCAGCACCTGAATAATCAATTTCATACACCAGGTTCTCCGTTTTCAATACTTAGAATGGTTTTGACGATAATGGTAAAACCCTGATTGATGCACTATATAATAGAGAAATAATTGGAAATAGTTTGAATTACCAATAATGAGAGGATAGTTAAATCAATTATGGTACAGTCACTCCATAGAAAATTTTACGGCTATGATTATAAAGGCTTCTTTTTAGGATTATAAAGACTTCTAAGGAACAAGGAAATGATTATGATATAATAGACAATGTTAAGTGAATATATTTAGAATGTAAAGAAACATATTGTACAACTATAACTTTAATAGAAAAATTAGAGCTTCTGTTTTAGAGTGATAATGAAATCATGTGTGACTCTTACTATATTTAAATTTTTTTTCTGGTGGCGCCTGGGTGGCTCAGTCATTAAGCATCTGCCTTCGGCTCAGGTCATGATCTCAGGGTCCTGGGATCAAGCCCCACATCGGGCTCCCTGCTCAGTGGGAGGCCTGTTTCTCCCTCTCCCACTCCCCCTGCTTGTGTTCCCTCTCTCGTTGTGTCTCTCTCTGTCAAATAAATAAACAAAATCTTTAAAATAAATAAATAAATAAATTTTTTTTCTACCCTGTGATATTGTTTCTGTCAGTAAACAAAATAGTCAAAAAACTATGCACATTCCTCAGTGACTGCCATTTTGGAATTTATTTCCACATATAGGGCGGTTCTAAAGCATAAACATGATAGATCTATGATCCCTGGGCTCTGATTTGAGTCTCTGGCCAAATATCATTTACCCTATTATCCTATAACTGATAATAATCCAACATGAAGAGTATGTTTTAAGAGTTGTCCAGGAAAATAAAGGTTCATTTAACTACACACGGTATTATGTGGAAATGGTAATATGGGAGCCAACTAACATATGATGCGAGATTCATTTATTTAAATAGCCCTAAGCCCCTAAGGGAACCTTT
The DNA here is from genome assembly GCF_002201575.2 of Neomonachus schauinslandi. Taxonomy (NCBI): domain Eukaryota; kingdom Metazoa; phylum Chordata; class Mammalia; order Carnivora; family Phocidae; genus Neomonachus; species Neomonachus schauinslandi. The sequence continues at coordinate 100,211,489 of NC_058410.1, read as the reverse complement.
GGAAAGTAGCACTGGGAAGGACTAGAAGACAAACATGTAAGACTGAAGGTCTGGATGAGTACCAAGTCCCACAGCTTGGGACACTTGAAAGGTCATCATACCAGCTGCCCAAAATGAAGTGGCAAAGAGAATCTGAGATTTGCAAGAGTTAGGGAGGGAGAATTTCCTGAAACTTGTCCATTTCATGTATCTTCAGATCAGGTCTACTCGTGTGCACTCAAGGAAACCTTAACCTAACAACCTATTCGTGGACCTGGGGGCATCAGTCTTCTGTAACACAAAAGTGAGATTGGGATCACTTTTTTTTTTTTAAGATTTTATTTATTCATTTTGGAGAGAGAGAGCTCACGTGTGACAGAGAGCATGGAGAGGGGAAGAAGGAGAGAGAGAGAATCCCAAGCCGACCCCAAACTGAGCCTGGGGCCCGATATGGGGCTCAGACGACCCTGAGATCATGACCTGACCCAAAACCAAGAGTCCTACACTTAACCCACTGGACCACCCAGGCACCCCTAGGGATCACTTTTCACTTAATGGTTGGAACAACACTAATAAAATCCTGTTAAGCTCCTGGACTTTTTTAATTTAATGTCACTACTCCTACCACCTCTCTTAAAAAGTCACTAAATTAATGGCACAGGTTTTAATTAAATATAAATGTGCAAAAAAAAAAAAGTAAAAGATTTAAGAAGAATAACATTATTTTTGGAGCTGGAAATCAAACTGTATGTATTTTAACTGGTTTATAAGACCCAAGGAAGCTGAGTCTTCAGTTAACCATGGGAAAAAACTGAGATACAATCCAATTTACACAGTGGAATCCCACAAAGTTCAGGAATTGTCACCCAAGCTACCCCAGGAAGTAAGAATGAGGTTTAAAACAAAGGTTTAGATGAAAGTCTGTCTAAGTAGTTCTTCCTCTGCCCAATCTGACCAGCTCCTTCCAAGCAAGTAACTGCTCAGCAGAAGAATGAAGGTTTGCTGTCTGGATTCCTGGATGTGGAGACATCACACATAACTGGAGCAGGGCAATAAATAAAGTTTATATATTGAATGTTGAAACCTCTACCTCTCTTCCCTATATTGGCCCTCAGGACACAAGCAGCCAGATGTAAATTACCATACTTAAGACTGAAAGTACTCAAGGGGGACATGGTTGGCCCATGAGAAAAGACATAAACATATTGACATCCAAGACTTCTCACTGAAAATGGCACAGACAGATCATGCTAGAACAAAGCGCAAAGCCTACTAGCCACATACATGTGGCTAGAGCTTCCATTCAGTTATTTTATTTCCCATGTTTCAACGTAAGCAGCCATCACCTCACACCCATTAAGATGGCTACTATAAGAAAATAAATAAGTAACAAGCGTTGAAGTAACAACCCGTGTGCACTCTTGGTGAGATTGTAAAATGGGGCAATCACTATGGAAAACAATATGGAATTTCCTCAAACAATTAAAAGTAGAACTGCTATATGATCCAGCAATCCCACTTCTAGGTATACATCCAAAAAATCAAAAGCGGGGTCTCTAAGAGATATTTGTACACCTGTATTCATGACAGTGTTATTTACAATAGCCAAGAAGCGGAAGCAAATGAAATGTCTGTCTATGGATAAATGGATAAGCACAAGGTTGCCTATACATACAATGGAATATTATTCAGCCTTGAAAGCAGAAAAATCTTATGACATGCTACAACATAAGATTAACCTTGAGGACATTATCCTAAGTAAAATAAGCCAGAAACAAAAAGACAAATACTATTGATTCCATTTATATGAGGTAACTAAAGTAGTCAAATTCACAGAAACAGATAGTAGGATGATGGTTACCAGAGGCTGAGAGGAAAGGAGAAAGGGAAATTGTTTAATGGGCATAGAGTTTCAGATTTGCAAGGTAAGGAAGTTTGAGAGATCTATTTCACAACAATGTGAATATACTTAATGCTACTGAAATGTACCTTTTAAATGGTTAATATGTTTTAAAAAAAGAAATACACAAATATACTCACACACATATGTATGTTTGCATATGCATGTAATGTTTTTAGAATATTTGCAAGTAGACTGAGTAAGTCATGGGCTAGGGTGGAAGAGAAATGGTTTTCATGATGTGCCTCTTTGTTCTTTTTTTTTTAAAAAAAGGTTAATGCTTTTTTTTTTTTTACCATATTTACATATATTTTTCAACTAAAAAAGCCAAATAAAATACAAAGTATGCTCCTCCCACACTCTTGCCACCCCCACTCTACCTGGCAGCCCTAACCCAATGACTGACTGATCAGAATTACAAAAGGCTTGCCTCCACAATGTGGGACCAAGTTGGTGGTGTCATTCATACTCTAAAGTGCCCTGTAAGCTCAGGCTCAAACCAGTCTCCAGCTGAGACCACATCTTGCTTAGCTTTCTTCTCTGTTTACCCTGCTTCCCTCTCTCTAGTTTCCCTGAGTGCACTCCCTTAATAAGTAACTTGCACAAGTGTTCTGATCTCAGGCTGTTTCTAGGGAACCTGACATAAGACAGCATTCTACATTTTTCCTTTATTGTGCTATCCAAGCCTTTGCTTGTTATCTGTGTCTTTGATTATTATTTTTCTTTGCCACTACATCATAAACCTTTGAAGATAGTGTCCATGTGTTTTGTTCTTCACTGTTATCAATAGTGTTTCACAGAATACCAGGTCCAGAGTCAGTGTGCGACAAGTAATTGTTGAATGAATGTTAAATGAATCTAAATATCATTATCCTGCCTCAGTGAGGAGCAGGGTTGAACCATAGGCTTCTGACCAATTCCGGGCCCATGATAAATACTCACAGGCACAGGGATGCACACTACAAGAGGGAAGTAGAACCAGAAGTCTCATGTTGCTCTTTGATCTGTTGACCTCTGAACCTTGTCTACTTGCCTGGATATAGTGAATTATATGATTTTCACCTATTCTGCCTGACTACTTGTTGCCTGACTATTTCATTATATGTGCCCAACTCTTTTTTTTATTTTTTTTATTTTTAGAGACACAGAGAGTGCGTACATGCACGTGCACGAGTGGGAGAAGGGGGAGCAGAGGGAGAAAGAGAATCCCAAGCAGGCTCCACACCCAGTGCAGAGCCTGATCTCATGACCCCAAGATCACGACCCAAGCTGAAATCAAGAGTCAGCAGCCTAACTAACTGAGCCACCCAGGCACCCCTGCCCAACTCTGTCTTAGGGCAACTCAAGACCTTGGCTCATTCTCCCATTGTCAATTCATAACCCAAACCAGTTAAACCACCTACCAAAGGGTAACATCTTCTCCAACTATGAGAGTGAATGGGAAATTTTATATCTCTGTAATTGGAAAATGGAAGTGACATAGAGCACCAAGAAAAAAAGTTTATTTCTCTGAAAAATTTACCTTGCCTGGGTCATTGTGTTTTATACTTTTTTAATTCTAATTTTTCCATTTCTGTTAATGCCGCTCTTTCAAAATAAAAAAGAATGCATGCCAGTATGACTTTTGTTACACTTTTCATAAAAATACTAAAAAATTATGACTCCCCAAAATAAACAGACAAGGATAACCATTTGAGGAAATGCTTTATTTTAAAAGACAGAGACCACAACAGACCAAGAGAAAAAATGACTTCAAGAATAGAGTATATTCAGGGATATGAAAACTATCCCCAAAGAAATAAGCTTATATCTTAAACATCAAGCAGAATAATAATAATAATAATAATAATAATAGAAAAAATGAAAAACTTAATTTAAGAGTTTAAAGATAAATAAACTTGAGACACCCCCCCAAAAAAATAAAGCAAGAAGAAGAAGAAGAAGAAAGAAAGAAAGAAAGGTATAATAATTTAAACCAAAAATTTGGGAACCAGTTCAGGAGATTAGACATCCAGATAACAAGAATCTCAGGCAGAGAGAATAAAGGGGGAGAAAGGAAGGAGGGAGATCAAAGAAATAATTTTTTTCTAATTTCCCAAACTTGGAAAACATAAGATTCTAGGTTGAATAAATCCACCAAATGCCAAACACAGTGGATCAAAATAAAGCCACATCAAATTTCAGAAAATTCTTTCAGCTTCTAGAAGAAAATAGGAAAATGGGTTTTATAGAAAGGACCAAAGAGCTAGAAGACAGTGAAGCATGTTTTCAAAATTCTCAAGTGATTTCCAACCAAGAAATCTATTCTTAAACTCTAGTTATGACAGTAGATTAAATTAATATTGAGCATTCAAGGTCTCAGCAAATATAAGCCCACAGGTACTTTCTTAGGAAGCAACTAGAGAATGTACTTGTAAAAATGACACAGTAACTAAGAAAAAGGAAGATACAGGACTTAGGAACCAGAAAATCTAAAACAAGAGAAATCTCAGAAGAATCCTATCAGACCCAGCAAGTAGCCAACGCATAGTGGAACAGGTTGCATTCCAGAAAGCTGTAACAGCGATTTCTTGAAGAAGGAATCAGTAGTACACCCACTGTGCTTTAATCTATTAAAAGACTGATGTTTACATTTATGTAAATGGGAGAGAGTTTGAAGATGGATCATTGGCAGATACATAGAAAATTAAGGAAATAACATGACAATTACAAACACAAGAGGAAGCAAGAAGCTATGTGAGGAAGAGAAGTAATCACAACACATAACATGACTGAACTATTATTAGAGCTTACAAAAGTTTTTTCTCTTAAAAAGGTTAGGTCACTGAGCCAGAATTAGTACTAGATTTATTAATTTATTGTCATTATTCATATTTATTATATTTATAGATCTAAATATTGATTTTAAAACCGTGTATCATTTCAAAACTGTTTACTTTTACCTACAAATGTAAACTCTTACAAAATATCTAAATTCCAAAAAAAATTTGTATGTGGATTGTATGTACATACTATTTATACATATTCTGTTAAATAAAATGCCCAATTATCCAGAATAACCTATTTCTCAATAATATCAAATAACAGACTTTAGTTATAAATACCTTCCTAGTAACCAAAACTAGAATTTTAGAGTTTTAACTATTCAGTTTGGGGCATGATAGTATGTGTGTGTGTGTGTGTGTGTGTGTGTGTGTATTCACAGAGAAAGAGAGAGTTTAAGGAATTGGCTCATGGGTCTGTGGAGGCTGGGGTGAGTCCAAAATCTGATGAGGTAAGCCAGCAGGTTGGAGACTCAGAGAAGAGTCACAGTTAAAGTCCAAAGGCATTCTGCTGGCAGAAATCCCTCTTCTTTAGAGGAGTTAAGTCTCTGTTCTATCAAGGCCTTCAACTGACTGGATGATGCCTACCCACCTTATGGAGGGTAATCTGCTCTACTCAGGCTACCCATTTAAATGTTAATCTCATTCAAAAATACATTCACAGAAACAACCAGAATAATGTTTGACCAAATACCTGGCCACCATGGCCCAGCCAAGTTGACATAAAATTAACCATTACAGTTAACAATTCTTTAACCAGCTTTGAAATCATCAGGCAAACTACTTGTCAAGCCTATGATTTGTTATTTCTCCCCAGCCCAGGACACAAGGGGAGGCATGTCATCGACATTTCCCAGCCAACTGGGTAGAGAAAGAGGAATCCAGAATTGGGAATCAGGACAAATGCACTAAGAAAAATAATCTGAGAGTGAGTGCAGGTTATGACTTAATAAAGCCAATAATACCAAATTGCATATAAGTAAAAGTAGTTTCTTTTTTTAATTCCTTGTTTTTATACTATGGGCTTGTCTTTCTTAAGAATTAGTTAGAATGGAGCACTGGATGTAGCATGAAAGTATTGAATCATTATTTATACACCTGAAACTACTATTACACTGTAGGTTAGCTGGAATTTAAATAAAAACTTTAAAAAAAAAAAGAGTTAGAATGCATCATAGTTGGTAGAACATCATGCAAGGAAATTAAGAAAGATGTCAAACAAGTATGCCCATTAAACTCAAGGAATAACTCAATTTGCCTTGTTCATTGAATAAGAAATAAAATATGAGTTTTGGAATTCATTTCAATGTCATTTTTTCTTGAAATATTTTATTTCTTTGAATAAATATGCATATTTTTCTGATAATAGAAACTTCAAATTATGATATTCACTCACAGTTTAGCGTATAGTAGTAATAATGACATGAAATAATGGTAGCAAAATATGGCTCCCCCACATAAGACAGAATAGCAGATGAACATTAAAAAAAAAAAAAATGCAAGTTCAAAGAGCAATTTACTCAGTGGCCAGCAAGCAGGGATTTGTATAATCTAGCCTAGAGGAAACAGAGGTAGAGATGAGCTTCTGGGAGTCTGATCTAATGACATAGATGACCAAGGTTGAACTTCAATAAAAATAAATTATTTGATTTTCTCCCCAGTCAAACCCCAAGCCTACATGTTTAGTAGCCTTGAGCTTAACTAGCAGGCTTCATAACATAAAAAAGGATTCAGAAAAACATCAAAGAACAACATAGATCCTTAAAATATGTTAGTGACTGATCCAACTAGAGTAGGTGGTACTTCATGAAATGGTACTCACTAATATCCAGTCAATGCAACATCTAAAGCTCCAAGTCAGAGGACTGATAAAATGGTGTTAAGTGTTAAATGAGACTCAGTTATGTGAGTCAATACAAATTACATTTCCACTTCTTCAGATTTATTAGTTCATATTCCAGAAACTTTCTATGATAATCCTATAGCAGAAATGACTGAGTGGTTCACCAAAAATTTCTGTACCCCTTTCCAGAGTGTTGACTGTCCTAAGAATCAGCTGTCCAGGCAAGGACAATTTTTTTCAGGTTCTTTGTATGTTAAGGAGCCATGTGACTAGTTCTTGACAACGTCATAGTAGAAACAGTATGTGCTGCTTCCAAATGATTAAGAGTGAATGTAAGTTCTCTCTCCTCACTCTACCCATCTGTCTGCTGAATGAAGAGTCTGAGGCCCCAGGGAATAGCACAGACACAAGGTAGTAGGAGACAGGGTCCCTGAAACACCACATGGGGGGGATATCTCACACACCAAGCAAGAACACCTGCACTGGGGTGGTTCAGTCAGTTAAGCATCTGCCTTCCGCTCAGGTCATGATCTCGGGGTCCTGGGATGGAGCCCTCAGTCGGGGTCCTGGGATGGAGCCCTGAGTCGGGCTCTCTGCTCAGTGGGGAGCCTGCTTCTCCCTCTCCTCCCCACTCATGCTCTCTATCACTATCTCTGTCTCTCTCTCTCTCTCTCTCTCTCAAATAAATAAAATCCTAAAAAAGAAAAAACAACACCTGCATTGGTTTGGTATACATGCAAAAAAATAAGCTTTTATTGGGAAAATCTCTGAAACTTTGAAGTGTGTTTATTACAGAGGCTAGTGGTGCCCTAACCAGTGTAGATTTATGTATGAACCATTTAGTGAGAGCCTATTATATGCAAAAATAGCAGAGTAAATTTATCAAAATATTGCCATCCCTCAAGTCCAAGTTCATATGTTGTATGTTGTGAGAAACTTTTTAAAATAAAATTTATACATTTATCGAGTGTTTACCATGATCCAGACATTCTGCTAAAAGCTTTAAAAGTTTTAGCTACTTTATCTCATGTGATCTTGTGTATTTAGGATCCTTTGGGACACTGACCCAGCTCACAAGACATCCCACCCAGCCACAGCAGTGAGTAAAAAGTCATTTTGTTCCATATAACCTCCTGACCTCAGATGATCAAAAACCTTGATAAGGTTGAACAACCAGGAGATTATTTAGTGATTTTCTAGTAAAAGTTTTTAGAAGACTGCACACTTTGCTTTTAGTCAAGTGGCCTCCATGTAACATGATCTGACTCCATTTCAAATGCTTTTTTATTTCTGGTTTAGATACCCATCATTTAAATTCTTGCATTTTAGTAAGAAAACTACCTTTTTATGGATGTTAGCAGTTTATTGATCTAATATTTGTAAATGGTCTGAACAGGTATAATTATGTCTTGCAGTGTTTCAAACACGGGAATTCTTTTTCCTTTTTGTTTCCCTTTTTTTTTTTTTAACTGTATAATGTCCCTCAAGTTATCGCAGTGTTCCTCATGCCACTGAATTTTTAAAGTGTACAATTTTTTTAAAGATTTTATTTATTTATTTGAGAGAGAGAGAATGAGAGAGAGCACATGAGAGGGGGGAGGGAGAAGCAGACTCCCTGCCGAGCAGGGAGCCCGATGCGGGACTCGATCCAGGGACTCCAGGATCATGACCTGAGCCAAAGGCAGTCGCTTAACCAACTGAGCCACCCAGGCGCCCTAAAGTGTACAATTTTTTTTTACTGTGCTTCAAATAAATAGAAAAAATACTCATAAAAAGCTTTTTTGTGGGGGTTTGTGCTCTGTTATTATTTTACAGAGTAAGTACTTTGCATAGAGCTGAGCACACTAAGGGTTGTAAATCATTTACCAGTGCCTATATAACATGTCTTTAAGAGAATGCAGGGATATATAGCTCTAGAGAACCAATATAGTTAACATATTATCAACAGCCTTAAGTTTGAGGGCTGTGTTTGTTACTTTGTATGTTTTGACAGTATCTAATGTTCTAGCAAAGCCAGCACATGCACAGTTGATTTATGACTTACAATTTCAAGGGCACTAAATATCCCCCAACAAATTTTAAAAACTCGCTATAGCTTGTCACACCCTTAATATTCCATCCCTAAGGTCATCTAAACCCATCTTGCTTAAAACAGTTATGTTTCCTGCAAGGTTGTCAGATATCAGTCACCCATTAGGGTCCTGAGCAGTGGATCACGGCAAAGTCTTGAAGGAAAAGACCCTAGGATGGATTTATTTTACAGAAATAAGGAGGTCAGGATCATGGAGGAGTTCTTCCCCTTAATGGGATACATAACACCTGCGTTCTAAGCATCCCTAGATTTGTGCTAAAACACCAGACTCCTGAAAATGGGAGTTATAGAGCCCTCACATTTGCCAGAAGTAACTATTACAGCTAAGCTGGTGTTATATATTCATCTAAACTCCCTAGACACTGACAAAAGCAGTACTTCTCAAGTATATAAAGGCAGAAAATCTGTATTTTGGCATATGCTGAACTGCAGTATGGAATTACTTCCCATCCACATTTTTACTGTGTTGTGCAAACAGTAACCTCAGGGGAGGCAAAGGAATCATTGAAGGTTGAGCGAGAAACCATATTTCTAACTCACATACATATACAAGGCTCTTGGTAACTCTTTAGAAATATCATCTATACACTTCACAGAGAACTTCTCTCCCTACAGAAATGAGGAAGTCAAAAAAAAAAAAAAGAGAGAGTCATATTCTTCACACCTTATGCAAGTCTACTTCCCCCCAAAGAGCAAGATATCTCTGTATCTGTCATATGGTTCAAGGGGCCTAACAGATTACATAACATAGACAAAAAACACTAAAGTATAATGTTGACAGACATAGACTGAGTTGGCTGTCACAGTAAATAAGGGTTGATTGAAACAGTAAAGAAAAAAAGAAAAAATAAGAATATGCTAAATAAGACAAGAGTCAAGAGAAAGCCTTCATTGACAGCCATTATATGTTATTTGCATTTATAGCTTGGATGGAAAAACTTGAATTAAGTTTCATCCCCCCCAAAATCACTTTGAATTCTTTATACTGTCTTGATGATCAGAAATCTCAACTTAATTTAGTTTTATTTTTTTAAAGATTTCATTTTTAAGTAATCCTACACCCAAGGTGGGGCTCAAACTTATAACCCCGAGATCAAGAGTCGTATGCTCCACCAATTGAGCCAGCCAGGCACCCCTCAAATTAATTTTAGAACACTATATGGTGTAGAGTAGCTATTAAATAAATGTTTGTTGGATTAATAGATTCATTAAAAAGGAAACAATGCAGACAACACTTTGTGAAGTTTACATTTGAAGAGAAAGAGGTAGATTTGCTGCTAAAGGAAAGAAATTAAGTGTTCAGTAATTTATTTTCAGTTGGAAATATGAGAATTTTAAAGGCAACAGGAAGAATTTATTGAAAGAGAGAGGTTGGAATATAAGCAAGGACAAAAGTAGTCCTCAGCATTAACAATCCCTTATTGATTAGATATATATAGGATATAACATTTGCTAATATTACAAAAGGTGAGTCATTTTAGACTATCTTTGGTTGAGCACTAAATATTATAGCTTATTCTCTTTAAATGAACCATGAAGATCACTTTAACTATAGTAAGTGAGTCATCACAGCCCCAGCATTATATTTTTTATAACTTGTGCTGAAATTAATGTTATGTCTTTCCTTTGCCTCAAAAATATAGCACGTGAATCTTAAAATAATCTGGCAAATAAGTTATTCATGATTCGGTTATTTAATTCTGCTAACTAAAGGAAGAAAAAAATCATTCTGCGTGTGAAAACAATGTGACTGTCTTTGACGACATAAACTTTAAACAGGTAAAAGGTGATGCATTTCCAGCAGCGGCAGCCACACCTCGGAAACAGGGAGGAGGGAGCATGTTCCCGGGGTCTTTCCGCTCCACTTGAGGATAGCTGCCGGTCAGATATATTGAACAGTTTCAGGGGCTGCTCTGCCTCAGTGAGCAAAGCTATCAAAGAAACCAGCAGAGTAGCACACTTCCGACGGGGCTGGGGAAACAAAGGGTAGAGCATTAAACACACACAACAAATACTCCCGAGAAGAGAAACTACAAAAATGAGCAATCAGTCTCTGTGTGAGAGTACTATTTTTTTTTTTAAGGTGAACTTATTCACCCATTTGAAGATCCAATTTGCCAAATTACAACATTTGAAAATTACAGTGATCTGCTATCATAACAAAGGCATTGATGTGTGCGGAAACCATGTGGGTTCTGATGCTGCTGCCTTAGTCGATTGTTCTTCAAGTGACTGCCTGATAATCCTCACGCTTTATCTCCTCAAAGATCTCTTAAGGTCTAAAGAAATGAAATCCTTGGAGGTATCGTTGAGAGACATAAGATATGCAAGAGTGAATTTCTAACATGGAAGAGCTTACCACAGGCATCTTTTCCACTTGGGTGGAAAAAAAAAAAAAAAGAGCATCTCTCCTTTTGTGGTCCACTTGGCAGGGCTAGATCCTTGGCCGGTTAACAGCATGATCAGAGCAAGTAGGAGTCCGGCCGCTGGAAGGGGCCCTTCCTAATTAGTGTGGTAGCGACACATGTCCTCTTAGATGCAGCACCGGAACAGGATGTGGCTTTGGCAGTACTCTTTCTAGGAACAAAAACATGAAGAATATGGGGCATCTGTCTGTCCATCAACTCTCTAGGTGACACATGGAAAGTCAGCAAGACCTGGATCTCTGTCTTCAGCACCCGTCTGACATCCAAAAACACAAGTGCCTCCATAGCCTCAAGTCATATTACCTTCCACGGCGTTCCTAAGCAGAACTCAAAAACTAAACCTTCTTTGTTAGGAACTGTACTTGCAAATAATCCCTTCAGATTTCCATCTTAGTTCCTTTTGTTGTGATGGAGCCTTTTCAACTGTTCCCAAGGATATTGACAAGGACTTAAGAGAGGGCCTGGGCTGGGGTGTGTATGGGTAGGTTTACTCTGCCTCCTCTTTCGGTACAGTAGGTGTAAGAACACAGCCAGTGGTAAGCACCAGGAGGCTACCCAACTCATTTTAAGACCAAAGACATTGGGGCTTTGTCTAAATGAAGAAGCACTTCCAGGAAAAAAAGGGAAAGTGTGTCAGTTATGTCAGATGGAGTCTCGCATTTCTCTACCCCAAGTTCAAACCTTCTTCTCTTGCTTACAGGCTCAGTATCTTCCAAAGGTCAAGAGTCAGTACTGGTACTAAGCAATGGGAACATAAGGAGTCCTAATTTAAAGTCCTGAGTCCCGGCTTCTGCTATCACTGTCCTTATCTGATTCCTTGTGATCCAGCTGTGACCATTTGCCCAGTTATGGTCAGTTAGCACCTGCACGTAATCTACACTATAACCCATCAGCCACTAACTGCTCTTTATTCAGCCATGTCATAAACTGTGATGTATAAAAAAACCATCCGCATGACTGCCTGAGGCCCATAAAGTCAAAGAGAGAGCTAGATTCACACCAAAAGGAAAACTTGTGAACATTTGTATTTATAAACTGGTGAGCTTTATTTGACAAATTTCATCGAGGATTTTAATGGACTCTGGATTATAGCCAGGGAAGATAAAGTAGAGGTGACAACCATGTATTAAGTACAGTCATTGTTAAAAAGAGGATGATGAAATTGCTTTTTTAGTTTTACCACTGGTACATGAGTTAAAACATAATTTAGATGAGACTTAACAGTTATTTAAAATAATGGATGGGGGGCCTGGGTGGCTTAGTCATTAAGCGTCTGCCTTCAGCTCAGGTCATGATCCCAGGGTCCTGGGATCGAGCCCCGCATCGGGCTCCTTGCTCAGCGGGGAGTCTGCTTCTCCCTCTCCCTCTGCTTGCCGCTCTGCCTACTTGTGCTCTATCTCTCTGTCAAATGAATAAATAAAATATTTAAAAATAAATAAAATAAAATAAAATAAAACAAAACAATGGAAAGTGAACCAGCCCAGGTGTTCACTTTTGTTGTTATGGAGCTGTTAGGTGTTAGGTGTTAGGTGTTAGGTGTCAAACATGCTCTTGTGCAGGGCAAGAGGCATTTCCACATACCCCAGTTAAGATACTAGGCAAGTCATTTAGTATCGTCTTTTCTCTCATGTGTATCTATATCTGTTAAACAAAAGATTCATGCACATAATCTTCAGTTCCGAATTTATTGGAATCTGTTAATGACTATAGAGGAGTCCCCCACCCCACCACCCCTCATCTCCCTCCTCTGGCAACCTCACCATAACCTCAGTGTAGCCTGGATATTTTCAGCTGATTCAGAGTTTGCATGTTGTATTATATTGACTTTTACACTGTCAAAAGTGCTAAAAAATTTTAAAGTCAATCTGGTCATGTTACATAGTATGTTAAAGCCGGCTGCTATAACAGGCAAACCCAGAAACAGATGAGAAGACAGTTGATTTTTCATTCAAGTAAAGACCAGTAGTTAGGGGGGGAGGGAAAAATTCTGCTCCATGTGGTCATTGAGGGACGCGGGCTAATGGGGTCTCCACTGACTTCGACATGTGGCTTCCATTGTTGCCCTTGGCTGCCCTTAGTGCCACCATTCAGTGAAAATTTGGAGAAAACAAGGCACATGGAGCATCAAATGGGAGTTTCCATAGGCTAGGACTGAAAGTGTTATGTATAACTTTTGCTCTGCTCCTGAGAGGAAGAGAGGTAGATTTAGGGAGCGGCTAACTAGTTTGTGCCACATATCCAGAAAGTCGTTTCAGAGCAGAATATGATGTATACATTCTCTAAGCCCCAGCTCAAGTCCTCTCTGTTCCATAAAAATTTGCTTCTTTACCACTGGCAACAACTTACTTCCCCCTCTAAACTTTTTATCTGTGTGTTTTGACACTTCATCATTTTGTCTTGATATTTTGATGAAAATATGTCTCCTCTGTTAATACCAGAAACCCTGGATAACAGAGACAGTCTTAAGCTTTGCACATCCTATCTCCTACCCTCTCACTTGTCATCCAGTACAATGCACTTAATTAAAGCCATTAAATAAAATAAGTGTGATTCATTAATCTTGGTGGGTTCTTTCAAAATACAGATAAATGTAAGTATATTATAGGAATGGTGGGAGGGAGCAACTATTTTTTTTTCCCCAGGCCCATTGCCAAGGACAGTGCCTGGCATGTGAAGGGCACTCAAAATTATTTGTTGAATGAAAAACAAAAGTTCTATGATTCTACATTCTGTGATCATCGGGCCCTGCTACTTTTCTTGTGGTCAAATGCTTATGACAAATTCTAGTAGTTTAAAATAATAATAGCTAACACTTCCATAGTGCTTACTGCATGCTAGACATATAGAAAAAAATCATTTAAGACAACAATATTTTGAGATAGTTACTAATGTAAGTTCCTTGTACATATCTACCTTTTGAGCCGGTGCCGGCCTCTAGGGAGGCTTTGTGCAAATTAGAAAAGGCACCAGAGGCCACACCATTCACTAATCTATATTGTCAAAGAACATCCAGAGCAGAGACTTGCTCATAAATGTTGAATGGATGAATGGATCGATGAAAAAACTATACTATTTGAGTAGGTCTGAGTGATAATAATTCCTTTATTTTTTTATTGTCTGATTTGTTCTAATTTTTCTACAATGTTAATATTCAGTGTATAAACTTATTTGATAGAGACAAAAGAAATCTATAAATAATAAGTGAGGACAAAATTCATCAATCTGGGTGAGTATATTTTTAATTAAGAAAGAAAATTAATACAATGCTTATACCTAACATCCTTTAGTTTCCAAGATATATTCTTTCTTTGATAGAATTTATAGTTACAAATGGTCATTTGTAAATCTTCTTTTTTTAAGATTTTATTTATTTATTTGATATAGAGAGAGCATGAGCAGGGGGAGAGGGAGGGAGAGGAGCAGAGGGAGAGGGAGAAGCAGTCTCCCTGCTGAGCAGGGAGCCCAACACAGGGCTGGATCCCAGGACCCTGAGACCAAGACCTGAGCCAAAGGCAGAAGTTCAACTGACTGAGGCACCCAGGCGTGGTCATTTGTAAATCTTTTTATATTTCATTTCTGCAGTTAAAGTTCGTAGAAGTTGAGCTAAATGATACTTATAATTAAGTTTTCATTTTTAAATAGTTATCTAAGTTACATAAAAATCTTACAGAGAATTCACTCAATTTCTCCCTGAATCTCCACCAATGGTAACATCCCACTTAACTATAGCACAATATTAAAACCAAAAACTGACGTTGGTACAATCACAGACTTAATTCAGATCTTAGATACTTCAGATATTCAGATTTCATTAGTTTTATGTGTGTGTGTATGTAGTTCTATGAAATTTTATCACATGTGTAACCACCACCAAATCAAGATACATCTAAAGAATACAAAGAGTATTTTAAAATTAAAATACCCCAAAAATAAAATTGTTAAATCTCTTTTCTAATGTTGTCATCAGACAGTTGGTGGAATTATAATTAATTGCCAAAGTAATTTGGACAAATAAAAAAAGTATTCTCACCATTTTTCTATTTAAAGGTGTATTGAATTTTTTAGAAAAAAAATCATTTTAGATGCTCTCAGGGATTTCTCTTTTTAGAAAGGAATCTGGTGGAGAAGACGTACACAATGAGTAATCATCTTATTTCTTTATCATTTTATAAATAAAGATTAGCAGTTTGAAACTTCAGAATGTTTATGCATCTCTTAATAACAGATGATGCAATGTAAGTACTCTGCCACCAGGTGGTGGTCCATCCAATATTTGCTCTGAGATTCAAATCAAAACTAGGAATCATTTTCCGTTTAACTCACCGAAATATAACCTTTCATGCTCTTTATAGTTAGCTACTTTAATAATCAAATTTAGTCTAGCATTCAAGGATCTCTATCATCAGTCTCCAATTTCCTTCTCAGGTTCATCTCCCACATTTTCCCTCTATAAGAAACATTTGCCAAGTCAAATCTGACGTATTCACTATTTCTTACGTATGTTTTTTTTCTCATTATACTTCCGTATCATATTCATCTTTTTTTTTTAAACTAGTGCAAGAATATAATGCCTAGTACATAGAGGGGGCTAAATGAATGCTTACTATAAGCCTTTGCTCACTCATTCCTTGTATCTAAAATGCTTTGTCATCTCCTCTATCTAGTTATAAAAATCCTTCAATGAATGCTCAATTTCAGCATCACCTCTTCCACTCTTCCATCATCATTCCAGTAGGAAGTGATCTTCCCCTGCCATACACAAGAAATGCTCTGTGTTCAGCACAAATGTGGCTCTTCCACATTGCCTGAAGTTGTAGCTTTTGAATATTAATCCCATATTTTAATCTTCCATAGCCCTTGGCACAGTACTTGGGTATTCAATGACTACTAGTTGAGTTAGTGCATTTCAATAACACATTTTAGAGAAAAATGTGCAAAAGGAAATCCCTATACCTATTACCTTTTTTTTATCGATCCTTAACTTTCCTTTAGCATTTATTCTGAATTCTAACTTGCAGTCAAATTCCCTACCTTGTAGTTTAAAAGCCATTGAAGTGTCAAGTCTTCAAGAATTGGGTGGGCTGGAATCAATATTCCTTAAAGTATTAACACTTTCTTGAGATAGCCATTCTGTTGGGGCAAGTCTTCATTCAGCCTCTTTACAATTTACCGGACAGGTGGCTTTCTCTTCTGTCCCACTTCCTACTTGAACCAAGTAAAGAGACTCTTCTTTTCTAATTCTAACACCCTCTTTGCTCAGGAGTCTCTCTGCTTACTGTCTAAGCTTACTTTTAACATCTAACACTAGAATCTTTAAGAAAAACATTACTCTTTTTTTTTTCTTATTAAAAGGAAACATTACAAGCACTGGCTATGTTTTTCTTTTATTAGAATTAGTAGCTGGGTGACCTTGAATTGTATGTCCAATAGATCTTCTTTCAGAAACAACTCTAGTAATAACTTGAGTTCCCAACCTGTCCTAATACAGAGTTCCCAGAGCTGTTTCCTGAAAGAGTTTATGTTCCTCCTGAAGAAAAGAACATTTAAAATAGAACTACTTTAAAATGAGGTTTGGGGTTGGAAATTTAAGGCAGTTTCATGACAGTAACATTGATCTCTTTTGGCAGTTCTGATATTTATGTATTGGGTTTTCTCAAAGCTAGGTCACCTTTCTCTGCAACCATTTGGTCTGTTTTAAAAAGTGATCTCCTAAAGACCAAAGACTGACTTTTTCTATTTAGAATCCAACTTCACACTGTCAGAACTTAAAATTCTCCAGACTCCCATGGCAGAGCTGCTTTAGGTCAAAGTACAGCCAGGAATAAATGCCCAAATATACCCTCCGAAGGGTCTCAGTTTTCAGAAGGGTTAACGGTACCACTATGACAGACTCCATAACTGCTCCATTCAACTGTTGCGACTACAGACCCCCATATCTAGATCTCAGACTTGGTTTTTGTTAGTTCAGCAAGTACTGAGTTGGACAAATATTTACTCAACACTATACCACATACAGTACTAGGCTCTGAGAATGCAGATTTAAATAAGACATGATTCCTGCCTTTGAGAAATTGACTATATTTTGGTAATTTCTTTACTCTGCCAGATATTCTACCCTCACTTCTGTGTTTTTCCAGGTCCCTGACTCCTCACTTAATCTCACCTAAATAATTGATTTCCCAGACATCCTGAATTCTAGAAGATTCCAGAGCTCAGTGGTGCCATGACCCGTGACCAGAGGTTTTTCTTATAGTCTTAATCCATTGAAATCTGATACTGACCCAACAGAAGGAATAAAAATGCTTAGCAAATACTAGATAACATTATCTGTGCTCACTCTAATGTTTACAGATTTTCCAAAATAAAAAGCCACGAGAAATCAAAGTTAAAAAAAAAAATCAAAGTTGGTGCTCCACATGCATGCATTTTAGTGTGAATAATGATCACCTAGAAAGGTCGCTAAAATGCAGGTTCTGATTCAGTAGGTCTGAGATGGGGCCTGAGACTCTGCATTTCTAACAAATTTACAGCTAATATCCATGCTGCTGGTCCATGGATAAGCTTTAAGCAGCAAAGCTCTATGGTTTTCTTCCCACTTCTGAATGAAGGCAAAGCCATGAGAGATGTTCAGGATCCAGTCAATATGGTCTTAAACTCAGAAAAAAATAATAAACATTATTAAATGAATACAGTCAACCAGTACAAGAATTAGTTTAAAAAAAAAAAAGTGGAGATGCAGTGGATGAGCAGAGTTCTATTTACCTAATCAGGACATAAAATTAAAGGAAGTTAAAACTATATGGCAGTTTGTTTAAAAATTAAAAATAGAATTACTGTATGATTCAGCGATTCTGCTTCTGGGTATATACACAAAAAATTGGAAGCAGACACTCAAAGAGATATTTGTCCATCCATGTTCATAGCCAAAAGTTGGAAACCCCCAATTGTCTATTGACAAATAAATGACATACTATGACATGGACAAACCTTGAGGACATGATGCTAAGTGAAATAAGCCTGTCACTAAAGGATAAATACGGTATGATTCCACTTATATAGGGTACCTAGGGTAATCAAACTCATAGAAACAGAAAGTAACAAAACAAAGTGAATGTACTGAATGTCATTGAACTGTACACTTAAAAATGGTTAAGATGATAAATTCTATGTTCTATGTATTTTGCCACAATTATATATTTTTTAATTTAAATGAGGTCGAAAAGGACTTATACGAGGGTGTGAACTAACCAATGGAATAACATTAAAGGTCCCTTTGGAGTCAGAGTTGTCTTTTGAGGGTTCAAGTTCAAACCAGCAGCAGAGGAAGTTATAAGACTTCTCTTTATTCAATTCAGACAGAAAATCAATTAATGGTATAACTCGTACCCAGGATTATGAACAATAGGACTAACTTCTTTATAGCATACCAGCGTTGTGGAGACCACAAACAAGAATTCAATACATCTGTTAGCATTGTAATTAGAATTACCCTGTGTATCTGTAATCCTAGATTTTATGCCCTGGCCAAAATTCCCTGGGCCTAAGTTTCCTGGAATTGATAGCCACAACTTTCTCAGAAAGATAAAATTGTTCACTGGTAGATAAATGTCTTATAACTCTGATAAGTCTTTTTTTTTTTTATTCAACAAGATGTATTAAGTAAATCAAAACCCTGTGAATAATTTGTGTAAAGATTACTCTGCAGATTTGGTATTTAAACTATTTGTAAGTTAGATAAATATCTTTAAGATTCAGGCCCATGGTTGAATATGTAAACGTGAATATATAATCAAATATGCAAAATACGTAATTAAATAATTGATTTCAGCTTTCTGATTTCAAGATGAAAGGTATAAGTTTATTTAATGATGTTTGTAAACATTCTTGAAATGATAAAAAAATGTGGTTCACTATATTTATAAGTTTTAGTTGTTAGACATAATGGCATTTAGTACATGAATCATCTTACTTGCTAAGTTGAATATTTGAAGTATTTATAAATGAAAGTTGAATATAGGGGGCGCCTGGGTGGCTCAGTCAGTTAAGCGTCTGCCTTCAGCTCAGGTTATTATGTCAGGTCCTGGGATCGAGCCCCACATCAGGCTCCCTGGTCATCCGGGAGCCTGCTTCTGCCCCTCCCCCTCACTCATGTTCACTCTCTCTCTCTCTCTCTCTCTCTCTTAAATAAATAAATAAAATCTTTTTTAAAAAGTTGAATATATTGAACTTATAAACACAGTTTTAAATGTTTAAGGATGTTAAACTAAAGAACTTTGAAAATGAACTGATTATTAAAAGCATTTATTGTGTTCTATCGAAGTTGATTGAACATTGATCAAAAGCTCCCTTGAAAATAATTGCTAAAATTTACTACATATGAAAATCAAAAAGCTTAAGTAAAATAAGACTTCAAGTTTAATACTGTAATAAATTTAGCACTAACTTAAAAGACTAAGGAAACATCAAAATCTTTTCTGTGCTCAAAAACCCACCAAAATATTTCACATTGGCACTCCTAAACCATGTCAGATAGACATTCAGCCTGTCTGACAAGATGAGGGAAGTCAATTCCAAAAGCTTGTTTGATGGAGTTACGTAACCTTCAAACATTTCCTCATTCCACTTGTGGTGGTTGTGTAGCAGGACAGGTTGAAAGCCTTGAGGCAACACCAGGGCCTGTTGGAGAGGACCCTGGGTCTAGAGGAAGTCTGAAAAATTAGTTGTCAATGCCCCACTGAGTGTCAGCAACCATGTAGCACGAAGGATTTGAAAGTCAGAAATCAGTTATGTAAATCATAGCTAAAGAATGGATAAAGTATCAGTGTTAGAGCTTGCAGTGGGGATAACAGCCAGGCGGATGGACCAGAAGCCCAAAAGCAGACAACAAGCTCCTCGACAGCAAAGAAAGCCTCATTCTCGTTCACTACTGGACCCACAGGCCTTCAGGCAGGGATCACATCTTATTTATCTCTTATATCACCAGTTAGCCTGGTTCTGAGCATAATACTGTGCTCAAATATCCGTTGAATGAATGAAAGATAAGATAACAAGGCTTAAAAAGGATTTGGTAAGCAAAAACTAGTGGAGAGGAAAAAGTAAAAAGAATGTTGTGCATACAAAGACGTTCATAACCAAAGAAATTAACATTCTGCCCCTTGATCTGCCTTCTAGTGTGGTCAGCATTGATTCAACAGGTAATTGAAAATAAGATGATTGGGAGGGTTTGTGGACAGAAGCTACCGCTGGTGGACAGATAATATCTCTAAACTAAATGCAATCATCACTGAGGATCTCTATAGGCCTTCAGCAACCCTGATTTCTGGCATAGATAGTCATTCCCTGATACCAGTATTTCTGGGAATGTGTTCTATATACCATAAATCCTGTGGGATGGTAGTGATTATAACTTGAGAAAAAGATGTCCATACAAGATTGCTAAGGTAATTAATTCCTAAGCCTAAGATATTCAACTTTAGTTAACTTTTTTAAACTCCCTGGATGAGCCTATATCCAACTTAAAATAAAAAGAAAACAGATGTGAATAGATGTTACCCTCTGCCAACTAAAAGTGAGAGGGGGTTCCACTCATCAACTAAGTTTAAGAAACGTTGGTTAAACAAAAATAAACACAATGGCTTTTTTCTTTGCAGGACTCCTCAGTCAATAATATTTTTATTTTCATTGTGAATTTTTAAAGAAAGAATACCATTGTTTTCTAAATTTTTTGACCCTTGATTCCAAAGTGACTTGAAGAAATAATGCTTCATAGAACCTGCTTAAGTCCTTGAAACCAAGCTCAGCTTGGGTTTGAAAATCAATTCGCAAACAATTCTTCATAAGATCTAATGAAATTTGGCTTTGTGGGATGTAAAATTCTATTTAATGTTTTAGTTCATTGATTTAATTGTTGGTAAAATTCCCCCCTTCAAATATAGCTATCATAGGTTAATGATACAACTTCACAGAGAAATTTTAAATGTAATGCCAATTTTTAAGGACTTTACAGTAATAGACGAAGTCTGCATGTGACTCTCACATTTTTCAAAGAACTTTCCCTCATTTATTTAGGTGTCTCCAGTACTCCTGTGAAATAGTCATGGTGTATGTAACATCAGTAGAACCAGAGCTGTGGCATCTTATGGAGAAGTCACATCTCAGCAATATTTCTTGATTTAGAAGCCAGGCTGTGTTATCTGTTCCTGAGTTGGGTTTGTCCATCATCAGCTGTGCAAATGTTTATTCGCTACCCTTAACAAGTGTAGTATAAAAGGGACTATGATGACCCACTGAAATGCAGATTTGAAGAATTAAATTTATACTTAAAGAATTTTTGGGGGCAACTGGGTGGCTCAGTCTGTTAAGTATCTGCATTCGGCTCATGTCGTGATCTCAGGGTCCTGGGATCAAGCCCTGCATCGTGCTCTCTGTTCATCAGGGAGCGTGCTTCTCCCTCTCCCCCCTGCTTGTGCTCTCTCTCTCTCTCAAATAAACAAAATCTTTAAAAAAAAAAAAAAAGAATTTTTCACAGGCAGAACAACCTAGCACCTTTGATTCAAATTTTTTCCAAATGAGTTGTTCTCTCACTCAGAATATGCAAAGTAAAATTTCTCCCATTTCTGTGTACTTTGTTTTCTAAATCAATTTTCTCATCTTTTGTGAATGGCACAATCAATTAAACCAATTCCCTTCACTGGTCTATCTCTTGAACATTAAACTAGCCAGCTGGTTCAGCAAAAATACATCCCAACATGATTTAGAGGTTTTCTCAATAATTTCTCTTTCTGAAGTTTGGGTGAAATGTCAAAAAGGCTGGTCAATGCTCACATAAGATGTCAAGGTCAGAACAGAAAAGCATCCTAAATTCTTGATTCTCCAGGTGACCAAATCTAAACCACTCACCAAACATCTCTTTGGGTAATGGATATTGCAGGAAATGTTTCATTCCTAAAGATCCCCCAAATCAAGTTGGTAGTTCCATGCTTTGAGCACCTAAAGGATTCTAAAGTAGTGATAGATACTCATATAAATTCCCCAGCATCTCAATTTCTTCTCTATAGACTATGAATAAGAAATTGTTGATGCTTACAGGATAGGAATCTTGTTTTATTCATTTTATATTTTCCAAGCACTTGGTACAGTGTCTGGCCCAAACTATGGGCTCAAGAAAGGTTTATTATTCGTATTAACTTCTCTGCCTGATGAAAATAAATAAGTTTCCATTGTTTTTTGGCCCAATCCCAGCGGAGGCATTAGGATAAATCCGGCCCCATGATACACAAAATTCCTTTCCCCAAAATATTCAGAACATCAGATCAGCTGATGACACACAGGCCTGAGATAAGAAAGCACCCATCAGGGTTTTGGTGTTTGGATTTTATAAAAACCTTGAGAAATTCTGTTTTGAAGCTGATATTTTCAAAAAAGTTCTTTGAATTTTTTAGAACATTTCAATCACTGCTTTTCAAGGGAAATTTTAGTAATTTTCTCCAACCAAATGGAAAGCTGTGCTATGCAAACAACAAAGATTTTTTTCTTTTGAAAGTTATTCATGTCCTGCTTCTAGGATTGCCAGGGGAATTGAATTTTCAAAAAAATTTAACCAAGCTGAATTACATTGTGCTAGAAACAACGTAAAGTCTAAAGTTCAGAAGTTTTATGTTTCCTCCTCAACTTGGAGCCCATGGTTTTCACATGGGTTCTTAAGTTAGCTATATAAGTTTGTATGACCTATAGCAAAATTTGTCTTATTTTTCTTTTTTTTTTTAAGATTTTATTTATTTATTTGAGAGAGAGAATGAAAGAGAGAGAGCACAAGAGGGGGGAGGGTCAGAGGGAGAAGCAGACTCCCTGCCGAGCAGGGAGCCAGATGCGGGACTGGATCCCGGGACTCCAGGATCATGACCTGAGCCGAAGGCAGTCGCTTAACCAACTGAGCCACCCAGGCGCCCAATTTGTCTTATTTTTCAGTGTGTATTTGTTTTTACTAATTTTTATGTTCTTCCTTTAGTCTTATGTGGGTAATACAAAAAGGGTTTGAATTCACACTTGCCCCTCAGCAACAGGGCAAACTCACATTTGGGACAAAGCTATACTCAACATTTTTTTAAGAAATCACTTTTTCACTGCATTTCCTCTCGCACATTAAAAATTTTCCGTAATTGCATGTTTTAAATACAAGAACACTGAAGTTCAGTGTCAAATAGCTTTGTAGAACAACTCTGCCTCAAATCTAGAACTGTTCAGCTCCAAGGCCTAGCTGCACTCTACTTTCCAGTGGTTCTCAAACTTAGTTAGGTATGCATAAAATCACCTGAGGTAGTTTCTACACAGATCCTCAGGCACTGTTTCTGGGAATTGTGACAGTGGATCTTCCTCGGGCTCAGAAATCTGAATGTTTTTTAAAGATTTTATTTATTTGACAGAAAGAGACCCAGCGAGAGAAGGAACACAAGCAGGGGGAGTGGGAGAGGGAGAAGCAGGCTTCCCACTGAGCAGGGAGCCCGATGCCGGGCTCCATCCCAGGACCCTGGAATCATGACCTGAGCCGAAGGCAGACGCTTAACCAACTGAGCCACCCAGGCGCCCCAGAAATCTGAATATTTAACAGCGATCCCCAATGGTTCTAAAGCAAGTCATCCACATTCCAATTAACTGGATCACATTCCAATTAAGATTTGCCTACACCTGCTTCCTCTCTTCTGCCCCTAGAGATGAGGCAAGACTATACATATCCATAGTCTCAGCTCTACCACCAATCACCATATGGTATAAACCAGAGTAAACCACTTTCCCTGTTTGGATCCTGCTTCCTTTAGCCTATTAAATGAGAAAAAAAAAAAATGTATTCTCCTTACCTCAAAGGATTGATACAAAGATAAAATGCCATGATAGATACCGCACATTTATAACAGCAGAAAATGCTATTTAAATGTTTTAAAGATATTCTAATGACAAAAAAACATAAAATGCAAGCTTATTTGTATGTTTTGATACAAGGTTGATCACAATATTGCAAAGAGTAGTTAGGCAGTCTACATTTATAATCACTTCAATCTACTTCCCCTTCATCTATAACCACTATGGAGTGCAGAAAATCCTTTGCTAATGTGTGCACACATGCACACACACACACACACACAGGGTTGCCACGGCTAAGTTAGTGGCAGATTTTCCACTGTCTCCCCTCTCAGACATCATCAAAAGATTAAAGATATCTCTTTTTAAGACAATGCAGGTGGGTTAACACCCAAGTGTTACTAACCATTACAACTGTTACCAAGACTCCCACCAACCCACACGGGAACTGTAGGACGCCCCCTCCCCCCACCAAGATGACCCCTTTCTCAGGTGTATGGACTTCCACTACCCTTTCAGTGGAAGGAAAGTTCTGAAACAATTGGTATGATAAAAGAGACTGACACCAAATTGACACAGCTTGATTTCATGGCACGCCACATGGAATTTTTCTAAAAATGAAGAAACTTTAGCATTTCCTTGTTATTTGGGGCTACAAAGCCATAAGCCTCCCACCTATCCTGGTCGGCTTTGAAATGAGCAGACCGGCTGGAAACAAGAGGCAATTTGCATGTGAAGAATAAACAAACAGAAGTCTGCTGCATACCATGTCAAAAAAACAGTTGATGTCTTTGTTTAGAAAGGAGAAGCAGCAAAGTTTAGCAGGTTAGTAACATAGCACTTTTCTCTTCCTGTCCCCTAATACATTTCTAAATAAACCTGATTTGACCTCAATACATCATCAGTAGCCTTCTCCCAGTCCTCACTGATTCAAAGCTTTTGCCCACTCCAATATACCAGGCACACAGCATCAAATGTCTTAAATAACGATCTCACCATCTCCCCTGCAGTCCGATCATGAAATCACTTTATACTCGTAACACCAAGTCTGTATTATTTACCTTCCACAAATTTTTCCTCTGTGAAATTTCCAATCATTCCTCCATTTGCACTCACCTCCCACCCCACCCCACCTTGCATTCTTTAATTGTTACTCATTATGTATCATCCTTTTTATGTATTAGTGAATTCAATTTACTCAAACCAGTCAAGAAGTATTCAGTGATGGGGCACCTTGGGCAGCTCAGTCAGCTGAGCATCCAACTCTTAGTTTCGGCTCAGGTCATGATCTCAAGGTCCTGAGATGGAGACCTGCCAGGGCCTCAGCACTCAGCTCGGAGTGTGCTTGTCCCTCTCCCTCTGCTCCTCCCCCCTCAGTCACTCATGCACGCATGCTCTCTCTCTTTCTCTCAAATAAATAAATAAATAAATAATTTTTTTAACAAAGTATTCAGTGGGACTCCATGTGCTTAAGAGATGTGCAAGGTCAGTAGGGAAAGATTGCAAATGGTAAGATTTAAGTTGCTGGTCTCTGACACTGAAAGCAAGACATTTATTCACACACATGATCACAAATATATGCCAAAAGGACAATTTATGTGGTCACTAAAATCCACTTTCTATTTCTCCTGAGCACACACTGCTTATTTTCATGTCCCAGTAAAATGTTGAATACAAGAAGTGAAAGCTGATGTACATTTATACTTAATGATTTTAAGGGAAAATCATTTAGTCTTTCACAATTAAGAATGATGTTAGTTATAAGTTGTATATAGATGAACTTATTAGGTTGTGAAAGTTTCCCTCCATTCTTAATGTACCAAGAGCCTTAACTGATGTTAGATTTTATTAAATGTTGTTCTGTAAATAATGAGATAGTCAAATAGATTTCCTCTTTTGTTGGTTAATAAGGTACATTATATTGATTGATTTTGAATGTTAAACCAACCTTGCATTCTGGAATTGGACCCCTGTTCTCCTTGTGTATATCCTTTTTATGTATTATTGAATTCAATTTGCGTAAATTTTGTTTAGAATTTTTCATCAATGTTCACAAGGGATTTTGGTCAGCAGTTTTCTTTACTTCCTATATCTTTGTCTAGTTTTGGTATCAAGGTAATACCCACCTCATGAAATGGGTTGGGAAGTATTTCCTCCTCTTCAATTTTATAGAAAAGTTCACATAGAATTGGTATCAAATGTTTCGTAATATTCACCAGTAAAGTCATCTGGGCCTAGAGTTTTCTTCATGGAAAAGTTTTTAACTTCAAAATTCAAAATCTTTACTAGGTATAGTGATATTCAGGCTATCTATTTCATCCTGACTAAGCTTTGGTAGTTTGTGCATTCCAAAGAATTTGTTTATTTCATTAAAGATGTCAAAGTTATTAACACAGTTGTTGATAATATCCCTTATTGTTTTGGTCATAACTGGATAGCATTAGTGATATTATCTTTCAGATTTCTGTTATTGGTAATTTGTGTCTTTTCTGTTTTTTTTTCTCATCAGTCTCTCGAGATGTTTCTTAATTGAATTAATCTCAAGAAAGCAGCCCTTAATTTCAATTACTTTCTCTATTGTGTTTCTATACTGTATTTCATTGATTTCCAGTCCAGCCTTTAATATTACTTTTTCTTTGGATTTTATACTTACTTCCCTTTTTCTAGTTTTTTAAGGTGGAAGCTAAGGTCACTGATTTAAGACCTTCCTTCTTTTCTAATATAAGTCTTTAATGCTATAAATTATCCCTTTAAGTACTGCTTTAACAGTATCTCATAAATTCTGTACTTTGTGCTTTTGTTTTCTCTCAGTGCAAAATATTAATTTTCCTTTAGATTTCTTCTTTGACCCATAGGTTATTTAAAAGTATGTTATTTGATTTCCAAATCTTTGGTTATACTCCAGAGATTTTCTCTTATTAATTTCTGACTCAATACCATTGTCACAACATATTTTGTATGACTTGAATACTTTTAAATTTATTTGCACTTGTTTTATGGCCCACCTCTGATCTACCTTGGTAAATATTTTGTGTTCATTTTTAAAGAATAAATATACTTCCATTGTTAGATGGACTGTTCAACAAAAACTGATTAGATCAAATTGGTTGATAGTATTCAAAATATACTGATTTTCTATTCATTTTGTCAGTTATTGAGAGGGGGATGTGAAATCTCAACTATAATTGCAATATTGTCTATTTTTTCTTGCAGTTCTATCAGTGTTTGCCGTTCTGTTATTAGGTATGTAAACATTAGGATCGCTATATCCTCTTGATGAAATAATTCCTTTATCATTATGAAATGACCTTCTTTATCACTGGTAATAGTCTTTGCTCTGAAATCTACTCCCAAACCACTCTGGGTTGTTTTTTTGTTTTGTTTTTAATTACTATTTCCATGTTATATCTTCATCTAACCTTCATTTTTAAAGTGGCTATGTCTTTATGTTTGAAGTGACTCTGTTGTACACAGCATATTGTTAAGTCTTGCTTATTTTATCCAATCTGACAATTTCTGCCTTTTATTTTTTTTATTCATTTGACAGAGAGAAAGAACACAAGCAGGGGGAGCAGGAGAGGGAGAAGCTGGGCTCGGTCCCGCAACCTGAGATCATGACCTGAACAGAAGACAGACAATTAACTGACTGCGCCCCCCCCACAGGCGCCCCCATTTCTGCCTTTTAATTGAGGGTTTAGACCATACTTATGTTTAATGTGATTATTAATATGTTTAATCTGTCATCTTGCTATTTGATTTCTAATTCTCCAGTCTGTTTTTCTCCCGTTTTCCTCTTTTCCTGCTTCCTTTTAGTTTTTTATGATTCTGTTTTATCTTTTTTGTTGGTTTATTTGCTGCAATTTTTTATTTTATCATGTTATAGGTGGCTTTAGGTATTTACATCTTTATACATCTTTAACTTATCATAGTCTGCTTTCAAGTGATAGTACACCTTATATAATATAAGAAACTCCAACTATCCCTCTTTCATGTCTCCGCTCTCAACCCTGTGCTATGGCTGTCATCCATGTTACTTTTACACACTATCACCCCATACAACATTGTGATTACGTATGTTAAAATATTCATGTTTTAAGGTGATTTAAGTAACAAGAAAATACTTTGTGTTTATTCACATTGTTACCATATCTGATAGTCTTCATTCCTTTATATAGATCCTTATTTCCATCTGATATCATTTCCCTTCTGCCTGAAGACCTTCCTACAATATTTCCTGCAGTGAGGGTCTACTGGTAATAAATTTTTCAAATTTCGTTATGTCTGATATATTCAGATACTCTGATTAATGGCCAAGACTAACACACATTCTCAAAGGTAACTTTGTAAAAGTCCCTCCTTCCTTTTTTTTTCTATAACTTTAAGGTTGAGTTTTTGCATTGCAAATATATATCTTGCAGATCGAGTCATCATCCTCATTGACGCTGGTACCATTTATTGAGCACTTAATATTTCCCAAGAGTCCCAGTGAGTACTATAACATACAGGATCTCAATTCATCCTTGTAATAAAGATGAGGCATTTTTATCCTCACTTTACCTATGGGGAAACTGAAACTGAGGTAAATGTCATTGTCAAGTTTACACAATAGCAGAGAAAAACAAAGCCTTTCTGAACTCAGGTCTCATGCTCTTTAGTCAATATCTTACACTATCATACACTACCGCTATAAAGATTTCTTATTTTGCTGGTTTCCAGAAAGGTAATTGGGTGAGATTCTAATTAACTGAGATAGAGTACATCTTATTAATTTTAAAGCACTAGCAATTGGAATTCATTTTATGGTAGATCTTATAATTTATCTTAGAATTCCAATTAGAAAGTTAGTGGTCATGATGCAACTATAATTGCTTCTGCTGGTGCAATGTTTTTCAAAAGATGAAAAGAGCACTATAGTCAAAATTTGAAGAATGGGTATTTATACCTTGAAAGAAAATCATAACAATAATGGTAGGATATAATTTTAAGAACTACTAAATCACCAAAACTCTTGATGACACAGAAGACAGTGTTGTTCAGAAAAACACGAACATTGACAACTCTAAGTTTAAAAGTGATTCCAAATAGGATAGACTCAGTGTGAAAAAAGTTTAAGAGTATCTTGAACAATTCATTTTATTTATACTTCTCCTTTATTTGCATGCCCAAGTGTGATAAAATATAAAATTTGTGTCTAAATAGATATCAAAACCTGTTTTTATATATATAAAATAAACATTTAAGCAGTAAGGATGCATTATATCATATATAATTGGCATATTTTTTCTTTCTTTATGATACATGACATGAAGGGGCATCTTAGTCATCAAAGGCATTTTAGATACAATAAAATGTGATACCTCACTGGACAAGATATGGCTTGTGAGTTGTTTTTCCAAAATGTTAATAGAATCAATCGTATCTGTACACATTACAACCCCTGGACATCTTTCAAAAGAGGGCATGTTTTCTCAAAATAAAGAATCAAGATTGAAACTGGGCTGTGCTCTATGACTATAAAACATAATAATTGTTGAATTAGAATCCCCAAACTTGGCCTCATTAATATTATATTAACTAGTGATAAAAAACATTCTTCTCACATAAAAACTATTCTACCAAATTTATTGTTATTTTATTCTTTCTTTTATTCTTGAAAGCATAGAAAGTATAGACCAGGCTGCTTAAATAATTCATAAATTGACCCCCTTGCCCTACCAGCAAAACCCTTAAGCATGAAACTTTTCAAAACAAGAAGAACAAAAATAAAGAGGACAAAAACCCAGCTAAATGCAATTCCCTAAGGAAAATACCGACCATAGAGTAAGATTAAGATAGGTCTTTCTCTTATTTCCATCAAAATAGTCATCTTCTCATTACTGAATCAAACTCCCAGTGATATACCTCAGTATCTCTCAAGACATCAACTATGCCAAGCTATGTTGGGGCAAGGGGGATGCAAATGGTATGCCCAGGGTGCCAGCAATAAGAGAGTATGTTGTCTATTGAAAAATCTCAAAACAATGATAAAACCAACTAAAAGTTAGAGTCTGCTTTTCTTTATCACCACGTACCAACAATTTTGAGCAATGTGAGTAATACTCCTCCCTGCCACAGTAAAGCTACTCTTACACATCATTTCCCCTTGGTTCCCAACTGGATCATCAGGGAAAGAAAGAAAGAAAGAAAGAAAGAAGAAAGAAAAAGAAAAAGAAAGAAAGAAAGAAAGAAAGAAAGAAAGAAAGAAAGAAAGAA
>NC_058410.1:100179195-100181310 GCF_002201575.2 Neomonachus schauinslandi | reverse complement strand
AGAAAGAAAGAAAGAAAGAAAGAAAGAAAGAAAGAAAGAGAAAGAAAGAAAGAAAGGTGATGGAAGCGAATTATTTAATGACTCAATAAATGTTCTGGAAATAACATTTATTGGATTTTTATGTACAATGCACTCAATTTTGAAATGTAGGGAAACAAAAATCGTACATTAGTAACTTTTGAAAACTTTTCTCCTCTTGGGGCACCTGGGTGGCTCAGTCAGTTAAGTGTCCGACTCTTGGTTTCAGTTCAGGTCATGATCTCATGGGTCGTGAGATCAAGCCCTGTGTCAGGCTCCTTGCTCAGCGGGAAGTCTGCTTGAAGTTTCTCTCTCTCTCTGCCCCTCCCTGTCCCCTCTCTCAAATAAATAAATAAATCTTTAAAAAAAAAAAGAAAGAAAAGAAAAATTTTCTCCTCTCTATCAAAAAACTTTAATAAGTTTTCTCCTACATCTGAAGCTTATTTGGTCAATATTGAAAACATTTTGAAGCTGATGTATTATAACCACCAAAATATGCCTTTCATCTCATTTATGAGATAGATGTTGAAGAGATCTGCAGATATTCCAAAACTCACTTTTCTTTGTGTAGAACTGTCAAAGTAGAGTCTGTGACTTTTAAGTATCTTAAATCCATCTCTGCAGACTGTTTCTACTTTTTCAGAAATATATCATTCATGTGTAATCATTTTGTTTCAACCCATGTGCAGAGCAAACAATAGAAGGAAAGATTTGCCATGTAATCATTTTTAAAGAAGGCATTTTAAACCATATTCAAAGAAATTCATGAAGCTTTAAGAAGAAAAAAAAGATTGTATGTCATCAGCTTAGCCATACCAAATAAGAAAACTCATGCATTAAACATCGCAAAAGGAAGTAATACAGCTTGAGTTCAATCTGTAATTTGTGAGCTATCACAGAGATTCTGGCTCGGCACCACTCAGAAATGTTCACTGAATATCACTGTAAAGGTTTGAGAGGACTCTCCAAGGACCAATTAAAGGAATGGAGAACTAGGGAAGATTGTTCACCAGTAGGAAAAAGCAAGAATAATGGTGCAAGATGGATGTGGTTTTCCAATTTTCTTGTTTTGACTGTAAAGATGGAAACCCAAGTCAAAAATAAATAATAATAATAAACATTTCATCCTGTTATTTGTTTATGATCATTAAAAAGGGATTTTTTGTACTCCAATCTGTCCTTGTCCCCTCTAACTCCCAGTAGCCTTCACTCCCAAACACCAGACTAAGTCATTGACTACATTGTCACTGCTCCTTTACCATGTGTGAGTGTACACACACACACACACAGACACACACATTTTGAGCTTATCTTCATTTTATTAGCAAGCAGTGTATGATGCAAAAAATAGAAACCAAATATTCTTATTTAAGTATATGAACAGAAAATTTTTTAAAGAAATATTCTTTATCAACATAAACTTATGACTAACCATCAATTTTTATGTTTTATGTATTATATGCATAGTCCCCATTGATACATATATGTTAGCTTCCCAAACAATTCAGGGCATATTATAGACACACAAATGTTGATTTAATAGTTAGTCAGCTAACTGAATAACTGGGCTAGTTGGACTATGAGTTTTTACTATGTCCTTTAGGAAAAAGTCTTTCCTCTTTTTCATACGTCTTGTTTACCCAAACCCAGTTGATATTTTCAGAAATTTTAAGGAGAAAGTTGCTGACTAGTTTCATTACACAGAATGCTATGAGTTTCTGTAAGTCTGGAATATGAATGGAGGAGACCACAAAAGGAATAAAGACAGAAAGGACAGAAAAGCAGGTTCTATTAGTCCAACGATTTTAATTTTCTCAAAGGTGAGGACCTTCTTCTGTAATTTTCTATGTGCCTGGTGATAAATAATAGACCTTCACCAATTACATGTTGTATGAAGAAAAGGCAGAAATTTAGAAAAAAAATTTTTTTTTTAAGATTTTATTTATTTATTTGACAGAGACATAGCGAGAGAGGGAACACAAGCAGGGGGAGTAGGAGAGGAAGAAGCAAGCTTCCCTGCGGAGCAGGGAGCCCGATGTGGGGCTCGATGTGGGGCTCGATGTGGGGCTCGATGTGGGGCTCGATGTGGGGCTCGAT
>NC_058410.1:100152698-100179185 GCF_002201575.2 Neomonachus schauinslandi | reverse complement strand
TGGGGCTCGATGTGGGGCTCGATGTGGGGCTCGATGTGGGGCTCGATCCCAGGGTCCTGGGATCAGGACCTGAGCCGAAGGCAGACGCTTTAACGACTGAGCCACCCAGGCGCCCCAGAAATTTAGAGAAAATTCAAATCCCCTGTAGTAACTCTTCCCTGAGGAACTTTTCACTTTGTTTTTTTTCTTTTGTCTCCTTTTCACCTCTGGGTTGCTTTAGTTCTTTTGGAGTTTAGCCTCTGAAATATACCAGAGCAATTTCTGTTCTCAAACCACAGAAGGGTGGAAAGTCTTACAAATTAGGAAAGTGCCAATTCCAGTTAGAATAATAAGTAAGAATGACCACAGAGCCTTGGGTTGAGTGAAGTCCTGGTCTGGAGATAATAAGTGGTGAAGTGGAAAGAGCCCTAGGCTGAGTAACCAGGCATGTCCTTTTATACCATTTGCCTTCCTTGTCTGAGATCCAGTTTCTTCATTTGTAAAATTAAGGAATGAGTCATGTTTCATTCCAGCTCTCATTTTCCATAATTCTAACAATTTCCCGAAAGTGCATACTTTGCAATCATTTACAAATACCACAGATTCATTTTGCACAGACATGCCAAATATCAAAGTGAATAAATATTCCCTAAAGATCTTTTTTTTTAAACTTTGCTATGACCAACTGGTATGTAAAAGACTGAGTTCCATTCAGTGTAAAGTTACAGCATGAACATGCTTTGTACAACTACTATAGAATTTGTCACAACACTTTTTTTTATCATCAGTTTACAGGTCCTTTATATTCAGTAGACTATGAGCTTCTCTGGGCAGTACTGTTTCTTCATCATTTTTATATCCCCAGTACATGACATTTAGCATGAAAAAAATTAAATGTTTTTAATAATTAATCTGGGGGCGCCTGGGTGGCTCAGATGGTTAAGCGTCTGCCTTGGGCTTAGGTCATGATCCCGGGGTCCTGGGATCGAGCCCCACATTGGGCTCCTGGCTCAGTGGGGAGCCTGCTTCTCCCTCTGCCTCTCTCCCTGCTCATTCTCTCTCTCTCTCTCCCCCTATCTCTGTGTCTCAAATGAATAAATAAAATCTTTAAAAATAATTAATTAATTAATTAATTAATTAATTAATCTGAACAGCTAATCCAGGCTGGAGAAAAGCTTGTGGAAGAAAAGCACGTTGACTGACCTCACTTCCAAGACATGACCAAGAGCCTTGGGGGTCCTCAGTGTTGCCTGGAAATCATACTATATTTCCCTAGCTCATATTTCCCTACACTCATAGGTGTCTATTTCAGACTTCATTTTCTATCCTCTAATCCTCCAACACTTCCTACCTCATACTTGCTTCAAAAGAGAACATTCACAAGCTCCCATATGCATCCTTATCAGCATCTGTACCATATGGTAAGTTTTCCTGTTGCTATAAAGAATGAACTTTTTATGTTCTTGGGCAAGTCAACAAATCCACCTATACAACAGATCCATCCTCCACATCAATACAAGAATAATCATTCCTTCCGGAATTCTCCTCGCCTCTATTGAATCACATGGATTCTCTCTCTCCATTGGATCTTTTCCATCAGTGCACAAACATGCTATTGTTTCTCTCATCTTAAAAAAAAACCAAAACAACAACAAAAACTCTCTCTTGACCCCACCTCTCCCTCTAACCACTGCCCAATTTCATTTTTTAATTTATTATTGTACTATAATTGCCATACAATATTTTATCAGTTTCAGATGCACAGCACAGTGATTTGACAATTCTATATATTATGTTCACCACGGTAAGTATAATTACCATCTGTCACCATATAACATTAGTACAATATTATTGACTATTCCCTCTGCTTTACTTTTCATTCCCATGACTTACTTATTTTATAACTAGAAGTTTATACTTCTTAATCCTCTTCATTTATTTCATGTATCCCTCCTATCCCCTCCTCTCTAGCAATCACCAGTTTGTTCTCTATATTTATGAGTTTCTATTTTGTTGGTTTGTTCCTTCATTTGTCTTGCTTTTTAGATTGCACATATAAGTGAAGTCATATGGTGTTTGTCTTTATCTGTCTGACTTATTTCATTTAGTATAATCCCTCCAAGTTCATCCATGTTGTTGCAAATGGTGACACTAAGGTTGCTTCCATATCCATACCTACCTCACGATATTCGTCCTCAGCCTCCTCTATGGATCTCT
Source organism: Neomonachus schauinslandi (assembly GCF_002201575.2). NCBI lineage: Eukaryota > Metazoa > Chordata > Mammalia > Carnivora > Phocidae > Neomonachus > Neomonachus schauinslandi. The sequence goes on along the minus strand of NC_058410.1, from coordinate 100,176,989 downwards.
CCTCTTCTTCCCAGACTCTAAATAAACAGTGGTGAACACCAGAGCTGAGGCTTTGGGCTTCTCTTTTTCTATTTCTCTGTGTTACCTGAGTCAGATCCAGGGATTTCTAAATCATCAAAATGCTCATAATTCCAAAATTTATACCAAATTTATAATGCAAGGGCCAACCAAACTCCCTATATCCAAACTTGTATATCCAATTGCCTTCTTAACATCTCCACTTTGAAGTCTGATAGGCCTCTGAAACTCAGTGCATCCTCAAATAAAAGTCATAAATCTCTACTTCAATCTGAATAATTATAACTCAACAATTCCAATTTCTCAAGCCAAAAATTTGGGAGTTGTTCTTGAATTCTTCCTTTCTCTCACATCTGTAATCAAATCCTATCGGATACAGCTGTAAGCTATATCGAGAATACAACCGTCTTTCACATCTTCACCTTCACCCGTCCGGCTCAAGCCACCATCTTCTCCCATCTGAACTATTGCAATAGCTCATTCTTTTGCCTGTGTTTGTCTCAAGAAAACTCTCAACTAGCAGCCAGAATGATCCCTCTATGTCAAATTAGGTCAGAATTCTGCAATCTGGTTTCATCTCACTCAAAGTAAAAGCACAAGAAAAAATAAAAGCCTCATCAAAATCGTCAGGCTCCCTGGAACTCCCCTGACTTCCTCCATTCTCCCCTGCTTTGTTCCACTCAACCACAATGATCCCCTTGCTGTCCTCTGAACACCCCTGGTACATTCCAATTCAGGCCTTGGCACCTGCTGCGTTGCACAACCTATCACATTCCTCTCCCATGTAGCTTGCTCCCTCCCTTCCTTTAGGCCTTTACTCAGATGTCAACTCAATAAGATCTTCCTTGTCCTACTTATCTAAAATTTCAACCCCTCCCCACCAACCTCCAGCGGTGTCTCTCCTCCTTTCCTGCTCCTTTCTGAAACATAGTAGGATCTTACATAGCTAGTGAATGAACTGAAAGAAAGGAAGTCACCATAACACACAGTCAGTATTAGAGATAATTTTTGAGAAATGAAACTTACTTTCAAATGCCTCCAACATTCGTGGAGAGGCCTCTGAAGTCTTTCTACAATTAATAAATAAGAGTTGTTCATAATGAGTACATAAACCTTTTGGCAACAATTGGATATTACTAACATACAATAGTTTGAAAAAAAATCTTGAGAATGAGAATGTTAACAGATGAAAATTTCACAGAATTAATGATTGTTCATCTTTGCTACCGACAAGCAGGAATTTATTCATTTCTCTGTTGTAGGAAGACGTAGGAAGAAGAGGAAGCACTTTAAGTCTAATTTGAATTTTATCTTCACCAACTAAGAAAATAAAACTCGATAACACACTGAACATATAGCACCTACCTCTTACATGCACAGTAGGGAATTAGTAAACGCAATCTCCCTTCCTCTAGTGTATTATATATATTATTATTTAGTAAAGTGTTTTTACAATTTACTATCTAAACCATTTGTCATATCACAATCACAGTGCTTTCTTAAGCAATTGAAAACTTTTTTCCCACATATATAACTTTCTGCAAGAAAAAGATTTGGCCACTAAGTAGAGTAAAACTGAAGACTTTCTTTTTTACTCATTTCATTGTTTTTTTTTTTTATGGAAGGGAATTTGCTACTTCAACACTGTCTTCCTGAATTATCTTATTTAATTACTACTGCGGATATTTAACATTTTCAATAGTAAAGGGTCCAAAAAACAAAAGTCATGAACACAATAATAGTTGAATTCAAATTTTTAACTGCACCCTGGGTGTTAAGGATTGAGAAGGTGGTCACTTGATTAGAAGCGTCTCATCATATCTTGTAAGTAAACATTAAATAAAAAGAAATGCAATCATTATTTTTTTGAGGGAAGATGTTTGGCCACCTTCTGATGATTTCTTAGCCTGGAGGGAAGCTTCTGAATATAAGCTGCTAGAATGACAGTGGAGAACTGAAGTTCAGCAAAGTCTGGAGAGATTTAGGAAAACAAAGAGAGATGGTTAAAAAAAAAAAAAAAAGAACTCTGAAATTAGTTCTTAATCCAGAGGGCCAAACTCTCCTGGTTTCAAATGAGCTCTTGAACTGCAGTCGAGCTGCTCAAAATGGGGGTTGCCAATTGAAATTTTTAGGAAGCAGAAAGTGACTTGCTACTTCTGTTTGTTTTAGTGATTTACCCTTCCTCCGGACATTGTATTACTCCCTTTCAAAGATGTAGCTGGGGGCACCTGGGTGGCTCAGTTGGTTAAGCGACTGCCTTCGGCTCAGGTCATGATCCTGGAGTCCCTGGATCGAGTCCCACATCGGGCTCCCTGCTCAGCGGGGAGTCTGCTTCTCCCTCTGACCGTGCTCTCTCTCATTCTCTCTCTCTCAAATAAATAAATAAATAAATAAATCTTTAAAAAAAAAAAGATGTAGCTGAATCTATTGTTTAGTAGATGGGGGTTTTTCATTTACCCATCAAAGCACCCTCCCTCCTTCTTTTCAGAGTATTGTCCAGGGGTGCATCATCCAGGAAGATGAAAGGAAGGATATAAGGTCCATGGTCACAGGCAGAAATTAGCAACAGTTATAAAAATAAATAGTAGATATCCAGTGGTTTTGACTTTCTGCTCTTTGAAGGTCTCCCTGGAGAGATGAGGAAGGGAGAAGAGTGTCCCTTTAGTTCCTACAGAGTTTTCCTCTCTAGTTAGTCATAAACCTGAGTGACAGAGAAAAGATGATCCAAGGCCCCTGCTGCTCCTAGAAAAAGGAATCAGTATAAGAATGTTTTTACATACCCTTGCACAAAAACCATCATTATGTGTGTGTAACCTCTTGCTGTACCCAAAACCAGTCCCAATTAAAGTGAGAACAGGACTAAAAATCACCCTGAGAATCATTTCTCCAACCTCCACAGTGCTTCCTTTTCTGAATAGAAGAAATAATTTCTCCTTTCTAGCTTTTGGTAATATCCCTGTGCATTTCCACTGGCAGATGAAGTAAAAACCTTGAACTATTGTTGAAGCCTCCATTCCATGACAAACTGCCATATAATGGATGTCACATCCCCCATATTTTCATATAAGGCTGTGAGCCTTTCTTACGAATATAAAATATTAAATGTAAAAGTTACATTTACCATTAAGATGGATGAAAATGGATTTTTCAGACTTATTAATCTCTCTGTTTGCACTTCTGATAAGCCAAGAAAGGGGATGAAAATAAAATCTATCTAGAGTAATGATATTCTCACATGATTGGTCTTGAGCCCTTGGACCCCACCCAAATCACAAATTTGTGAAAAGCTGGCTCCAAGGAATAAACATCTATATTAGTAGTCCAGTTGGCAGGGAACTCAGGCCAAGTATGTATGAGTGGCTGTGTGTATGTGTGTGTGTGTGTGTGTGTGCACGCACGTGCGCATGCGTGCATGTGTGTGTGTGTGTGTATCTTGTTACTTTCTACACTGACACTATGGAAGGCCTATTTCATCACTATGTAAACTATCCAACACATTCCCACTGAAGCAATGAGAAGTCAGATAAATCATAATTAACAGATCCTATCCTCAGCCAAATCCCAGCCCCCAATCCAACCAACAATGTTAGATTTTGCTCTGCTTTAGATTGTATATTATTTTTTTTGATTGGCCTGAGGAAACATGAATCACCTGACTACTACCATATTTATGTGTCCTCTCTTGTGTTTGTCATGGCTAAAAGAAGATTGTACCCAAGCACACTGTTCACTTTTACTCTACACCTCACCACCACCATCAAACATACACTTTGGCAAGGACATGCTTACAATCCTCCTATTACGTGGCATTTGTCAGGAACGTTTCAAAAGTAGCTGTAACATATATGGGTAATCCTTCAATATTTGCATTATCAAGCCAACAAAATCTTGTAATCTAAGCATCCTTATCACAGAGAGAACTGCAAAATGGACTCACTGTAATTTGATGGAAAGCTTATTTTAGGAAAAGTAAAGTACCATTGGTGAAATGTGACCTAAGTGCTGCTGAATAATTCAGAAGGTGAGCTGAAGTCTCTCTAAAGAGTGCACATCCCCGAAGATGATAAGGCCAAGGCCTGAAGGTTCAGAATAATCCTGGAGATTTCCAGAAGGGCAACTGGAAACAAAATTGAAAGTACTACTTAACTCTGATGCAAAATAAGGACTACTCCCTGAAAAAAAAAAGGGGGAACTTAGTGGAAATTGGACAGAAGATAATTAACTAGAGAGATGGAGGAACCTTAGGAAAATAAAATTTGAGAAGGTAACAATGTTTGTAACTTGTGCTAAAGCTATGAGTAAGGTCAATTAGACTTCCACCAAATCTGAAATTTTCACAACCAGGACCTAAACCATGAAATTTGAAGGAGATATTTTTAGGGTAAACAAATCATCTTTGTGAATAGTGAATTTATCATACAGATTGCATCAAGTAGTTGCATAAATAAGAGATATAGACATATACATTGAAAAGAGATCAAAATAATAAACATATAACTAGATACAGGAAATCGGTTTTATATCTCTGAGTTTTTTAGGTGAAAGTAAATAAAGACAGTGATGCTTTCACACAAAATACTATTTTGCCTTCCTGTCAGTGTGTCAGGATGGGACACAATGGGCTGTTTGTCTCACCCAAAGAAGTGTTTCTTTATCATGTCAATGTCAAGAGATGGGCTTTGAGTCTACTTGCCTCTTCTATGTTTGAATCCTGGATCCATCACGTGCCATAAAAGAACTGCAATTGTTTCCTTAGCTCCAAAGTTGTAATAACCTGGCCTACCTCTCAGAGTTATGGTGTAAATTAAATGAGATACTCTGTGTAAAGCATTTAGCACAATTCAGGATATATAGTAGGGGCTCAATTAGTTTTAAATATCATCCACAATAATGTAAAATAAGCAATTTACTCTCAAAATAATAAAATGATACCCCAGTGTCTTCTTAACAATTCAGTTATACCCTGGAAATTCTTTTTCCTTGTCTTGATCAATGACTTTCCCCTCTGTATAATCAGCTATTGCCACAATAATGCTGCATAACAAATAACCTCATATTCTTGATGGATTACATCAACAAGTACTTGTTTTTCTTGTTCACAAGAGTTGAAGTTTCATTGATTTCAGCCAGATTCAGCCAGAGGTGACTCTAAGACAAGGGCTAGGTTAAGTCTGTTCCATGAGTCTGATTCTGGGGTCTGGCTGAGGGACAGCACCAGGACATATTCTCGTGGAAATGGCAGAGATCCAAGAGCCAAGCAAAATTATGAAAGCATGTTTTAGACTTTTATAACATTCCAGGGGCCAAAGCAAGTCACATGGCCAAAGATGACCTTAAATGGGGGCAGTAAGGCATACTCTACCCTCAGTAAGAAGAGAAGAGAGTGAATATATGTTGAACAATAATCTTAACTATCACACCAACTGATATCGAAGGTGAGAAGAATTTTAAAAGAAAGAGTAGTGTGGGAAGGCAATCCAGCTATTTGCAATAACATGGGTGGACCTTGAGGGCATTATGCTAGGTAAAATAAGTCAGACAAAGGCACATACTATGTATCACTCATATGTGGAATCTAAATAACCTGTAAAAACAGACTAGACTAGAATGGTGGTTACCAAGGGGTAAGGGGGTGGCAGAACTAGGGAGGTGTAGTTTAATGGTACAAACTTTCAACTAGTAGATAAATAATTTCTGGAGATCTAATGCACAGCACAGTGATTATTGTCAAAGATACTGTATCATAAACTTCAAAGTTGCTAAGACACTTTATCTTAACTTCTCATCACAAAGAAGGAATGATAATCATGTGACATTATAGAAGTATTAGATAATGCTAGCATGACAATCATATTGCAACATATAAATGTATCAAACCAACACATCACATACCTTAAACTAACACAATATTATATCTCAATTAAAAAAAAAAAAAGAATAGTGTGGCAAAAGACTTTCATTGTCTCTCATAGCCCAGAAATCATACTCAAAATCTACTTTTCACAGAGTCAAATTTGATAAATACAGGAAAGTATAATGGGAACATCAGGCTATTCCCAAGGAGATCCAATACACCCCAGTATCTAGAGTTTCCAAAAGGAGTGGCATGATCTCAAAAGTGCACATCACATTGATATCATGAAAATGGTCATACTGTTACTCACTTAAAGAATACGCTCTGCTCAACATTGTGTTTATGTCTTTAAATTAATACTCATTATAGGAAATATCTATACTATTCAAGTAAATGTAATAGAGCTTGAGGAACCATGGCATGGCCTAATTTGTCTTGACTATAAAATACCATTCTAAAGTTTGTATATCAATAAGAGCAGCAACACAAAACAACAACACATAGCCCCCTCTCATTAAAAAATATTGGAAAGAAGCAAGTCTTGAAAGAGATAAAAGGATAGAGGGATCCAGAAGCAACTGCATCACGCTGGGCCCTCTGGTCAATGACATCAGTTACTTTGTAAATGAATTGGAAGTCCTAATTCTGCTTTAGCTTAGAAATCTGATTATCCTAGAGCTTGTAAGAAATCAGCTTTAATCCTCTTTTAAATGTCATTCAACAGGTTCTCTGTTGTACGTGGGATGCAAATGAATTTCCCTTATCAGATCCTTTCTAATTCATTTTCCTTCCACAGGACATTCTCAGAAATAATTTAAGACTGGACTCTGAAAATTGTTCCAATCTTGAATAACATGTTCGAAGCATATTGTCTCTCCAATCAGCAAATCACTCCTGAATCATTATTCAAAAGCAGAAATCCTTGTTACTCTACATGAAAATTAAACATGAAATTTTTCTGACATATTATGCCCACAACTAAGCTGCTCTCTGTATTTCAGTGTCAGCTCAAAATGAAATTTAAAAGTCCCAGCATGGTCTACCCTATTCAAAATACACCAGATTTTCTTATTATTGGTGTGATTATAGCCAATATTGCAAGGAGATGGGGGATGTAACTCAAGTTGTACCTTCTTCAGACAGAGAAAAATTGTACTAATAATTACTCTTCAAACAAATCAAAAGGAAAATAAACACTGACATGGAGTCCAAGTCCTGGTTTCAGTCCCAAATCTGTAAGAAAACATGGGAAAAGCTACATCTTCGTAAATTATTTTGAGTTGGAAAACAATGAAATTTTGCTGTTGTATTGATAATAAGGTCCTTTTAAGAGGCATAGCTGCTGAAATGTCACATTAAACAGTATGAATTTTATAATGTGCTTGGTCTAAAACTAAATCCATACAGTTGTTGAATCTAATTTGGAGATTTAAGGTGAAACTTATAAAGTGTTATTAATCATATGTTAGACCTTCTAAGAAAGCCTTGGGATGCATGATTTGTATTTCTCTCTTTGCTTAGATGTAGGCACTCATATTAAGTGTTAAATGATTTCATTTACTCTACACCAGTGTTACCTTTTTGATCTTTTAAATAAGTTATCTTATCACTGAAGATCAATATTACATTTAGAGTTGGGAGAACATCAGTCAATAATTGTCAGTGTCTTTTCCCCCTAAGACAGAGTTTTTTTGTATCACCCATTTTATCATTATATATGTATATAAATATAATATGTATATAATAGATTTTATAGATTTTATAGATTTTTTATAGATTTTAATAGATATAGATGCAAAATGGATACCCAGGTGAAATTAACATGCATGACCCCCAGTATTTTAATCTTATGTCTAGATTTTAAGAATTCCTTATTTTGCAGGTCCTGGTAGGAGGAAGAATCTGTCCCCTGGTGGGGGCGGAGAACTAAAAATCTGGATACTTGCGTTTTTGGCCTCTGTTACAGCTAAACAGGACACATGTACTAGTACTGGCCAATCAGACATAGCTCTTCCAGGTCTGATTCCCAGAACTTCTAGTAGAAGAAAACTCAGGAGTGGTGGAGAATGCATGTTGGAGGTAGTAACAATGGTTCAAGATAGCCTCCAGTGTTTAATAAGCAGAGGTAGTCTTGCCCTCAGCAGAATGGTTCTAAGCCATGATTTATGCCTGAGGTTCACATTTCTTGGCTCCTTTACCTTGCCTGTTCTCCAAGTCAATTTACCCAATCTTCTGGCAATTCAGTGAGCCACTCAAAATCTTTTTAATAACTTCCTTTCTGCATAATTCGCTAAAATCAGCTTGGGTTGCTTGTTACAAGGAATCTTGACTAGTTGCACCATTCTGTGAACAATGAGAAACTTGGGCTTTTCAGGAAAGATATCAAGGTATGACATATGCTAGCTGTGGTACCTGGCAATCTTTGAGGGAACCATGACATACAAACTCCTAGTTGTAACTACCTTAATAAAATAGTAATAGTTGGTCATCTAACATTAAACTAAATAAGTAGTGGATAGCTCTCCCTTGACATGCTTCTTCCACCATGACTTACTGAGTTCAATAGGCCACTGGAAGCCTGTGTATCTATTTTATGCAGTAATGAGGGTAGATTTTAGGTAAAGTTAAAGACTTAAAATACATTTTTAAAATTACATTCTGTCTATCAACACATTTGGTCCCTGCCCCACTCCCACCTCTTAAAATAGACTATAAGAATCCTGTGCTAGTTTTTCTCAATTAGCTTCCTCTGGTAACAAAAAGATTATTCTCCACCCTTCTATGCCCTTCTCTGTATCCCAGTAGGCTCACCCTATAATCTGGACTCTGTGGCCATTTATTTTTCCCTTTGGATTGGTCAATGGGTGGCAACAATGGCACAATGTCTTCATCAGAAGAAGCTCAGCTCAGCTCCTGCTCAGAGCCCCCTTCTATCTGACTCAGCTCTCACCAGTCTCTAATAACACTATTTCCTTGATTTTCCCCTTCAGTCTCAGCAGTGGTCTCCTACTATTATATCTACTGATTGTTTTCCCTTGGGTAACACAACATCCTTCATTCCTTTAACCCTAGCCACAACTCTACAAATAGTCCCTTCATGAAAGTCTCATTATTTGCATCACCTTATCTGAATTCCCTTTCCTGTCATAACCGCGACTGACATGGCAGTCCAAAGACAGAGGCTGGATCTTACTCACCTTTTAATCCCAATGATCAGCAAAATACCTATCACACACAAAGTTCTCAGAATATGTTGATGGGTCTGAACTAAGTATTCAAGAAAAGCTCCCAGACAGCTTCTACATGGAGACTATATATGTCTGATTTTCAGCAAGCTCCCAAAATCTATTTCACTGTAGCTCCTAGGACTCTTCCCATTGTGTCTGGAACTGGTATGCTGGAGTAGAACAAGCATGGAGTTTGAAGATAGGCAGATAGATCTGTGTAATCTTAGAATAATCATTTAATTCCTCTCAATCATTTAATTTCTCAGTAATAAAACTGACCTTAAAGGACTGAATTGATTATTTTATAGACTAAACCATGGTGTCAAATAAATATAAAAATACAATGGCTTTGATGAGAGTAGTTTATTTCTCTCACACATAATAGTCCACATGAAAAGTGGCTCGCGCTATTGGAGCAGGTCTTTCAGTGTGGTCATTCAGACCATGGTTTTTGCCATCTCATTGTTCTTTCACACTTGGGATAGTGTTTTCCTCTGCTTGGTAGAAGCTAAGTGATGACTACCATATGAGTGGTTAAGCAAGAATATGGAAAATGTACAATTTCTTTTTAAAATGTTTTCTTCTTTTTTCATTTTTTTATTGTGGTAAAATATGCATAAGAAGATTTAGTATCTTAACCATTTTCTAGTTTACAGTTCAGTGGTATTAAATGCATTCATATTGTTGTGCAATCATCATCATCTCTCTCCAAAATACTTTTCATCTTGCAAAACTAAAACTCTAGACCCATTAAATCATAACTCCCCATGACCTCCCCACCCCAGCTCCTAGTAACCATCATTCTACACTCTGAAACTATGAGTTCTTCTTTGTTTTTTTCTTCAGATACAATATATAAGTGATATCATATAGTGTCTGTCTTTCCATGCCTGGCTTATTTTACTTAGTATAATGTCCTCCAGGTTTATCATGTTGTCACAAATGGCAGGATTTCCTTCTTTTTTAAGACTGAATAATACTGTATTACATCATATTATATTAATATAATAATTATAATTCATACAACAATGGAATATATACAATAAAATTCCATATATACATATATATACACTTTATATACACACACCCTACATTTTCTTTATCTATTCACCCACTGATAGACATTTAGGTTGTTTCCATAACTTGTTATTATGAATAATGCTAAAACATGGAGCTGCAGATATTTCCTTGAGGTAGGATTTTATTTCCTTTGGATATATACCCAAATGGTATTGCTGGATCATATGGTAATTCTATTTTTACTCTTTTGAGAAACCTCCATGCTATTTTTCATAATGGCTATACCAATCGCTCTGTGTGTGTGTGTGTGTGTGTGTGTGTGTGTGTGTGTGTGTTGCTTGACAAGATTCTAAGAAAATGAAACCATCCCAAACTCTGGAGTAAGACAGGTTTAAATCCTGGCTCCTGTCCTTACTATACAGGTCACCTTGGGCAAGTGACTTAATCTCTTTAAGCCAATTTCCTCATTTATGAATCATGGAAAACAATAACAAATACTTCATAGAATTTTGGTGATAAATAAAAAGACTATATATAGTTAGCACAGTATCTAGAACACATTATGTGCCAAACCAATCATTATTAAGAACTGCATTTCTGTGGGAACTGAGTAAGGCAAAGATAGGTCTGTTTATTTCCCAAGAAAGGCACACTGGAGTGGGACACCATGGCAGTCACCACCTCAGTCAGCTCTTAAACCAAATAGCTTAAAAGTAGTATTAAACCTCATAACGATAGTCATATTGTTATGTTCACCTTCATCTAGGCTGAGGATGGTATAAGGACTTTAATATATCTAGGGGAGGGCATCAAAGGAAAGACAGACATACAAACATGCAAAAACAAGAAGAAACAAAAAAATGACCACCTTAAACTATAAAATTTTGTCTGGAGAATACTACAAAACTCTAGCATCACTTATAGTTTCTTCCCCACTTTAACTTTTTTTTAGAATAATATAGGAATTCTTAGGCTGAACAAGAAAATAAAAAGCTCCAAAGTGGAGTGCCTGGGTGGCTCAGTCAGTTAAGCTGGATGACTCTTGATTTCAGCTCAGGTCATGATCTCAGGGTTGTGAGATCAGATCGAGCCCACCTCAGCTCTGCACTGGGCTGGGCATGGAGCCTGCTTAAGATTATCTTTTCCTCTCCCTCCACCTCAACTTTCTAAAAAAAAAAAAAAATGTTCCAAAGCAAGCATCCCAGCCCACAGACAGGATGGAAGCTTTTCTGGTTTTGTAAGTCATGCAGTATCTCCTCCACAGCATTCTATTAGCTGAAAAGAATAACTAAAACCAGCTTAGATTCAAGGATAAGCCACACACACAGACTTCTTGATGGAGTTTTAAAATCTCTGTATGATGTATTATTACATTTTTGGACTCAGGTCGTAAGTTGTTATATATGTATTCTGGGTCTATACTGAACATTCCACATACTTTGAAATTTAAGACTACAGCTCAAACATTATTTAAGCAAAGCCATTATATAACACATAACGTATATTTTTAAATTATAATGGCATCCGTTACCTTAAATTCTCTTTCCAGAGTTTGTAAATATGTATCAAATGTAACGGACAGAATACATTAGCAAAAAAAGTGTTTGTCATAGCAAGAACTTTCTCAAAATGATTGTTAAAAATACAAATTAGATGTAAATCCTATGTATTTTTGTAGACAACAGATGATATTAAATAGTCTTGTACATGTTTCCCCAAAACTTCCCTCCCTAGAACTACCAGTGCATTAGAAATGATGCACTTGCTAAAAAGCAGTATCCTTAACTTAAAAGCTCATACAATCAATTTTATGGTTCACGTATTTGAATTGTCATTAATTTAATTAGGAGTTATTTATCTCAATTCAGTCCAGATCACATCTAATTCCTGAGTGGGTGGTACTCTGCTAGATTATTGTTTTAGAAAAAATTCAATTTATTGTTCACTGGCAAGAATATTATCCTTATCTGAGGAAGACTAAATAGTACAGCTGGCCTGAAAATGATCTGATACAAGGAAAATTCACCAAACTTGACTCTAGCCTCATGTTTTTGGTTTGATATGGTATGACCCACACTTCTACCCTAATGTAATTCTCTTACCCGGTTATCATCCAAGCAGTCCCATGGGAAGCTGGGTTTCTGCTTTGAATGTGAGTATAATTTCCCTCCTTAGAGCAAAGAAAACATGAGATTTTCCTGGAAAGAGAAAGGCTTAATGTAAAGGACAAAATAGAAATGATACCCATGTTCCAGTATAAAAGTGGGAGAAAAAATTATCTGTCAAATAAGAGTTAGAGGTAGAAAATGTGAATTAATTATTATGATTCTTTATTATGATTTACTTTGATTATTATGATATGTAACTTTGATTTTTAATGCCATATATCAATGCTTAGGCTATGACCATGTTGTTTTAAAATACCCCTCTTCACCAAGTCCCAGAAAACTAACCTAAATCATTCTGCCCCATGTTATTATGTCACATCTGTTACATTTTGCCATTCATATAATTGACTGCCATTCATATAATTGATTTAACATGTGAGTATTATTTCCTCAACTGGATTGTAAGTTCCCCAAATTCTGAAAATTATGCTTTATACACTTCCTAATGCCTTCCTACTATCTAATGAGGTATTAGGTATAAATAAAATAGGTGTTTACTTAATTTTTTAGAATTTGATTAAACTATTGAGAATTAACATGTTAAACTTACATCTAATAGAGGGCAAAATACTAGGTTTGAGTACCAGAATCAGTTTAATTTTATATAATCAGTCTCTTCAAATAAAAACAAAACTTTGATGATAAATAAATCATCAAGACCCTGAATAACTTTAAGAAAGCAAGAATAATCATTTATGTCTTGACAAAGAATTCATTATTCAGTAATAATACAAGATAAAGGAGATGGGAGTAAAAATAACAAATAAACCATAAATTGTCAGAGAAAATAAGTAAAAGCTGAAATAATCTGATGATTTCAGTTCTGATTGTTGACCAAAATTTCCATATTATTTCTCCATATTTGAAACAAACTAAAAAGAGTGACTCAAAGAAGACACCATGTTTTTAAGATTTTATTTTTAAGTAATCTCTACACCCAGTGTGGAACTTGAACTCACAACCTGGAGATCAAGAGTCGCATGCTCCTCCAACTGAGCCAGCCAGGCATCCCAAAGAAGACACCTTTTAACTTAAAAAAGAATGTCACGATAGGACATGGAATGAAAACTTCAGAAGTTGAAGATGTTCAGTTAGACTCATAGAAGGTCAGAACATGAAGAAATCTTAAAGATATCTGATACACCTCCTTAACATAAGAGATGAGGATCAGAGACCAAGAGATTTGCTATGGGTGTGAAAATTAGTGAATGAACCAGGAACAGAAAAAACCTCTAACTCTGTAAATGAGCTTTTTACCACAATGTGCCCTTTTTATCACAATAGACAGACATTCACTCATCTATTATATATAATAATGCACATTGGCTCAATTTTAAATGCTGTTATTTTGAACCCCCTAAAAAACTTCTTCTATTCCAAGGAATGCCTCAAACTGTGCATTTATCTTCGTTTTTTCACCACCTGCGTAATATATCAATAGAGTCTTTACAGCTAACCAATTGTCTATGTCATACAGTACGTCATGGACAAAGGGAAAACCTAAATTGAAATGGACTCTTGTCTAAGGCTACTTTTTCCCAGTAGATAAAGTTTAGGCAATCAAACGTTGACTTCATATTTGAATATCTTGTTGAATTCTTAAAAATGAATTCTACTAAAATTGATGCAAACTTTGATTTTTTTTAAAAAAATGCATTTAATAAATACAATAGCTTGTATTCCACGAGGATTCTGACAAAAGAAAGCAAGAATTAACCCAAATTAAGGGCTTCTTTTGTTAATTTGGGATGTGTCCCAAATATGTAAACAAAAAATAATTTCAGAAACTATACTATGAGTAAAAACCAGCAGAGGGCTCACACAGAGTAGTTAATCAATAAACATGTATTTAATGAATAAAATTATTTTTCTAGATAGTGTTGGGGTTTTGATCCTTTTTGCCTGGGGACTTACTGTCCAGTAAAATTATAAGAACTGTGTACAAAAATAAGTAGGAGCACCAAAAGGTAAATTATCAGGGCCAGATGCAGATGCATAATACAGACAACAGTGCATGCTCTAGTAGTTCAGTGAAAGAAGAAATGTTTGGCAGGGGGTGGGGAAAGGGATGGCTCATATAACTGGACTGGATGTTGTTGCTACAACAGAAATGTCTCAGAAGAAAATAAGAATGATTCTGCAATAAAATCCCTTGAAGAGTTGTTTCACTGTTTCCATATAGACAGCTTTTGAATGCAATATGTAAGACAGCATACCAACTGAAGTGCAAAAATCCTTCTCAAAAAAAGCATTTTCCTTATTACCTGAGGATCAAATAATAAATAATAATAATAAATGCAGCTTGAGGAGGAAAAGCCACACTTCCATTTATTCTTCTTTGTGTTTTACCTTAAAAGAAGCTTTGATATTTTTATACATCAGTCAGCATGCAACTCATTTCCGTGCTGGTGTGTTAACCTTCTCCCTCTGGACACTTGGGATATTAATATTATCCTCTGTAACAATCAGCAGAAGAAATAAAGCATTTACGCAAATACTGCAAATTAGATTAAACTGCAGTTCTGATGTAACCCTGTGACATACAGTTTCTTGCGAATTAAGCCAAATGTACAAGCATTTAATGACTAATCCTTTTAGGTATTTTAATGCCCACATGAAGATTTATTGAGGAGAAAGGGAAAGCATATGCGATTTTCCGTTAGAGCCTGCCTGCGGGCGGAGGATTGAGCAGATTGGCTTTTTTTAATTAATATTTCAGTTCTTTGTGTTTTGGCGGGCAGCTTGCACGTGGTCCTGGTACTGAACGGACAGCTCCTTTCTCTTAGGCTGTGCGCTGGGGGCTAGCAGTCTGAGGGCAGTGGCAGACCCTGGAGAGAGAGGAGAGAAAAGAGGGCGGGAGAGTGATATGAAGTGCTGACTCCCCCCTCTTCCTTATAGCCCACACAGCCATAGGCTTGCCTCCTTCAGAAATTAACCTACTGATCTATATTGGTAAAATTAGTTATACTAGAAGCCTTCTCGGTTCAGCCACAAAAGGGGAGGAGAAAGCTTGTCAGACCCACCTCCCTCCCCTGGGCTTACTACAAACAACTTTTCTGATGCTAGAAGGAAACCTTTGAAGATAAAGGCAAGTTCGCCTGCATTTTAGGAATCCCTCCTGCAGATGGGAGGATTCTAACTAATGAAATTTCAAGGATCACATTTGTTTTTAATGTTATGAAACCTTGTTAAATAAAGTAATACATGCCTGTGTGTATGTATGCATATATACATATGTGTGAGTGTGTATATGAGTACGCATGTATGTATATACGAGTATGTATATGTATATGTATATAAAGAGAGATGGAAATAGATGCATCGATATAGATGGACAACCAACTTAAAAATATCAATGATCTTGAAAATTTTCTTCTATTTATTCCAATTGCACACTGCTTTCAAACAAAATTTGAACTTTGTTTTAAAGTTCATCTGGGTATAAGAAAAAGATGTAAGGAATTGTGAGCTCTCCTTGCCCTGTAGTTAACCACAGCCACGTGACTAGATCTGGCCTGGAACATAGAACTTATTTACTTTTGCCAGAACCTCCAGACCGCTCCCCAACATAACCTCATGATAATGCAGAGATAAAGATTTCACTAGATCCCTGAACCTCCATCTGGAGAATAGCAGTCCTGGTGAGGTGTCCAAATCCACAATGAATTGTATATTTGAGGGAAATAAACTTTTGCTGTGTTAAGCCACAGAGATTTGGGAGTTATTTGTTACCACAGTGCAGCACGTCCTAATCTGACTAATAAACTCCTTTAAAGAAAAAAAAAAAATAGTAAGCTTCCCATGGTCAGAATTGCCAAGGATTGACCTTTCTTGGGACGTTATAAACCAGTGTTGTTCAAAAGAAATAAAATGCAGGTTACATAAGTCATTTTAAATCTTCTAGTAGTTACAGTTTTAAAAGAAAAAAGAACAAGTAAATTTCCTTTTAATAATATATTTATCAATATATCAAAGTATTATCATTATGATCAATACAAAAATTATGATATGCTTAAAATTTTCTTTTTCAAATAAGTATATGAAAATCAGGTGTGTATTTTATACTTACAGCACATCTCAATTTGGACTAACTTTATTTCAAATTGTCAATGCCTTCTAGCCAAAAATCACCAAACACACACCTGTAGTTGAAGAAATTGGGTTTATAACTTGTATGCACCTCATAGGGAATCATGGAACATCTTAATAAAGGGAGTTAGAAAGGATTGATTATATGATTTGAACTTTGGTTGGGTTTTTTCAGGAATGGTCCAAGGAAGTAGAGGTTCACACTGGATTGAGTGTTCTCAGAAAGAGGGGAAAACTTTGTGATTGGGTATCACAATAAATGTTTTACACTGAGGGAAGACTAAAGCAAAAGCTGTAATTAATAAAGAAGCAGTGGTCCCTCCCATTAGGCAGGAAAGGAGTATGTTGGGTATTTTCAGGTGTGAACAATGTTCATGTCTTGTCTGTATTGACATGACTGCAGAGTAGTCTTGTTTTCATCTAAATCTGTCATGGTCACAGAGTGGCCCTGTGTAACGTTGATGTTCTGTGAGATGGTTTGTACACCTGGCTGTGAGTTAGGCCAGCCTGTAGCAACACCATGGCCTAGCTGATAATACTAGTTCAACTCCTGGATGTCAGAAGCCATTTGGGGCAAGGGGGGATGGGGGGGTAGGTTAGTTTAGTTTTTTTCTCAAAGTTCTTGTATTAGTCTGCTAGGGCTCTAGCAGAAGGGGAGGAGAAAGACAAGTTTTCTCCTCCCCTTTTGTGGCTGAACCGAGAAGGCTTCTAGTATAACAAAATAGCACAGACTGGAGGCTTAAATAACAGAAACTTATTTTCTTACAGTTCTGGAGGCTGGAGTCCCAAGATCAAAGGGTCGGGAGGTTTGGTTTCTTCAGAAGCCTCTCTCCTTGGCTTGCAGATGGCCACCTTCTTGCTGTGTCCTCACATGGTCTTTCCTCTGTGGGTACACATTCTTGGTTCCTGTTCCTCTTCTTCAAAGGACATGAGTGATATCAGATTAGGGCCCCACTCTTTTTTTTTAATTTAAATTCAAATAGTCAACATATAGTTCATCATTTGTTTTTGATGTAGTGGTCAATGATTCATCAGTTGCTTATAACACCCAGTGCTCATCACATCACGTGCCCTCCTTAATGCCTGTCACCCAATTACCCCATCCTCCACCCACTTTAGGGTCCCATTCTTATGACCTCATACAACCTTAATTACCTCCTTAAAGGCCCCATCTCCGAATATAGTCACATTGGGGGTTAGGGCTTCAATATGTGAATTTTGGAGGGAACAATTTGGTCCATAATGGCACTCCATAGCCACATGTAGCTAGGCACAAAACAGTACAATTATAGACAATTTGAAACTGATTGTGTCTATGTGCTAGAGACTCATATTGACTGGGGACATTTATCAATGCAATAAAAAGTTTTTGCAAGTTTCACTGCTAAAAGGAACTCTGGATATTTTTGGTCCCTCTTTTTATTATGTCCTTTCCCCATAATGTAATGTGCTGACTTCATGGTAAAGAGTTCTGTAATTAGGTGTCAAGATGACCCAATTTTTCACATTAAGGTGGAGTTCCATGAGCAGTTAAATAAAGTGGGTGAAACACCTCCCTATCCTTTAACATTTCCTGATTTCCAGTCAATGAATCACTTCTTGAGAATAGATTTTATAGTGTCATAGGAACCCTAACTCTGTCATTCCAAACCACCCAAGTGGCATTCTTCCCAACCTAGCAAGAATCATAAAAGAGCCTCTGTCTCATGCTAGATATACCACCTTGGGAAGGGACAGGATGAACTTTCTATACTTATTTCCTAAGAGGCCAGTAGTCTTACTTTTCTGTGGAAATATGAGTAGGTTCCATGTTCTACAGAAAATCACAGATTTTGGGGTGATCTTTGGTTTTTTGATTTTGAAAAGGGAGAAAAAAAAATGTTAGCATGAACAATTTGAAATCCCAGACCTTTTAAAATAACCCTTTTGGGTTATTCTGGCCACCATGATCTATGTAACGGTGGTAAATAAGCACAATGTCAAGGTATACAATTTCTACATCTCAAGGATTTTGAATTTTGCTGTCAACTGTACCTGAGACACACTTGACCTTGTGAATGAAAAGTACATTAAAATGATGTCTCTAACATTCTGCATTGCTACTCCTCCTCCACAGCCAGAGTCCAGATAATTAGTGGAAGAGAATCTTCCTCTAAGTCAAAACTGGATGTGCTAGCGCAAAGCATCTACACGTGCTTAGTTTTGTCACCATCTAAATCTTAGCATTCAGATTGGAACACACTCCTAAAAGACTAATGCTGTCTCAACGTATTTAACTAGGGAAAGAAACATGTTCTCCTTAACTCCTGGCACATAAATATACGAGAAGTAGATAGTGTTCAATCATACAAAGAACCTTACACTGTATTATTTATCAGAATGTCTGCATTCATTACAGATATTTCTAATATGTGGTACATATTTAATACATCACAGTCTATACGTGTTTCGGGTGTCTTATACTAGAGAGAAGTCCCAGTGCTAGATTTAGTCTCTAATTTTCCAAAAGGAGGGCTTGAGAGATGTTATTTTTACATCTGAAGATTTACATTAACCCATAACATCCCCACTTCATTGAACTTCTTGAAATGGACATTCCATGACATGCCCTCTTCCCAGCCAGATTGGCAGGATACTCCCAAGGGGACAAGACTCCAAGAATCATTAGAGTGGGTTGTCTTTTTTTCTGCAGTAATTTCTTCAGTAAAGATGCTTTATCTGAGGACAACGAGAGAGAAAGGGAGTGATTGAGAGCAGGAAAAAATATTAATAGTGAGAGGATGACCAAAGGGCAGCAGTGGTGATAGGTTGTTTCCGGGATTGCTACCTCCATCCTTTACAGAGAACATTGAGAGACAAGAGGGGATTTGGGAGTATGCCTGCAGGTTCCCTCAAGGCTTTTCATAACACCAGAATGGAGAAGAGGCCTGAGCAAAGTTGTCTCCTCTGAATCTAGACATCAAAAAGATAGTACTCTGACATGGAAATCAGTAGAAATGTTTCCAATGAAGACAGACAAACCAGAATTTAGTGTGGGAAAGGATGGGTCATGGAAGAGAAGCCATACGCTTCATCACTATTAGGAATTGATAAAAACCCATGAGAAGGGTCAGCCTACCAGCAGGAAGGTAATTTGAGAAATAAATCTTACCTAATCATTTGAAAGCGCACTATCAAATACAAAGTTGCTTTGTATATATTTACCCCCATTTAATATAAACTGGCCATGAAAGAGAGCAGAGTGGTTAAGTGACTTACCTGATGTCATAGAGCCAGTCAGTGGCAGAATCTATGCATCCTTCGTTATCCTCCACAGGCTCAAAGGGAAATCAAAGGAGATAAATTTATGCTAGCAATTGTCTAATGCCCATATGATGCCTATAACCAGAAGTGACTTGGGAGGAAGGGGCATTACCTCAGGCTACCAAAAATGGCAGGGCCAAAGTAGGGGAAAAAAATGTAATGGAATGTCCTACTAGGTAAGATACATAATAAGGCAGAACTGGTACACATTTCTGGACAATGTCCCTGAACATTCCAGGCAGCAGACAGATAGCAGGAAACAAAGGAATAAGGTAAATATGGATGGACCAGGAGTTTCAAAACAAAACTATTCAAGGGTAAGTAAAAGACAGACGTGAGGTCTAAACTGCATGCACAGAGCGTGGAGATTCGGCAAGATTACATAATGAAGTCAAGAAAGTGTAAAGGCAAACACTAGCACAGCCAAGTTGAAGAATAAAGGGCGATTGCACCAGAGATTAAGATAAATAAAATAATAAGGCATTGTTCCAGTACATAAGGAAGAAAAGGTCAATGGAAAAATAAACGGGACCTCTGAGAGGCTTGCTGAGGTAATTGACAGAAGAGGAAGACAAAGCTGTTTCAGGAAGAAAAAAAAAAGTAACTGGAGGCCTTGATTGCCTCAAAGCTCCTCAAGGCTACTAAGAGGGAGAAGAGGCAGGGGCTTAGGGTCAGCCACCAGACACATCAACAGGGGTCAGTTAGAAGGTAGACAATGAGATATGTACTAGGGTGACCAGAACATGAAGTATTACAAATGGAGAAGCACACCCACACTCTCCCAGCCCCCATGTTACTGAGAAGATGCCCAAAGAGAGATGGAAACCTGTGGGCACTGGAAGGGAGGGAACTAAACCAGAGCAGAATCCCAGGAGGGCGTATGTATGGGGGTCCTGGGGCAAAATTGGGGAGAGAGAAGGAGGAAAAGAATGAAGAAGAGAAAAAGGGAAGGAAAGGAGGGACTGGGAGGGAGAGGGAGGAAGGGAAGGGAAGAAAGAGAGAGAAGAAGAGAGGAAGAAATGAAACTCAAAAATTTAAAAGACCAAAATGTTCAGTAATCCAGGAGCAAATACTGGAAATAATTAGCCATAAAGGAAAAGGAATTGGGGTGTGCAGGAGGACTGAGCTGTCCATTCCCTGGATCCTGAGTGAGAGACTTTGGACTGAGTGGATGCAAGCTTCTGAGTTCTAGCCCCAGCCCTGGCCTTGTCACTTGCTTAGCTGTGTGACTGCAGCAAACGGTAGGACCTGATGACCCCCTACATCTCCCCCAGCTGGATTTTCTTTGGTGCCATCTGTCCAAGGGCTAGAAAACCCAACTCTGAGGAAGCTAGTATACCCTGCTAATAATGCCTCTCTTAGTTACCTCCTTAGCAACCACCCTCCTTCCAAGTAATAATATCCAACATTTCTTAAGAGCTTCCCTCCCTCCAGGCTGATCAAAGGGATATATATATTTATATTCATATATATATATGAATATATATATATATTCACTTGAGCCTCACAATGTCCTGATAAGCTAAGTGTTCATAGTCTTTTTCCCATTTTACAGGTGAGAAAATTAAGTAACTGGCTGAGGTAGACTCGGGATTGAAGCCCCAGGCGCTGTGGTTGCAGGGCTTAGGAGGGGGTCCCAGAGTCTAGCGCTGGATTCACAGAGAGGCACTCGCCACCCTGCCGGGGAGCAGGTGCTGAGGGAGACTGGCTGATCCTCCGGTTGGCCCAGCGGCCTGGCTCCGTCTGCGTTCGGCACTCCCAGCAGGTCTGAGCCACTGACTCTCATGGGTAGGGCCCGAGGCCAACGCACCAGGGCAAGGGACAGGCTCTGGAAGCCCGCACACGGTCGCCACCAGAGAAGAGAGGGACAAAATCAGGGAGGCCGGATTTGAGGCCTCGGGAGTCCGGAAGACTTCCCCAGGAAGGTGTCAAGGTGGCACATCTCTTACTGCAAAGGAAACTTGGACCGGGCCTCCAGGTGAGTGGTTTCTGTCAGGAGTCTGGAAGGGAAGGGAGACTAGGGATACAAAGGAGGAAATGAAAACTGGAAAAGTTTCTACGCAACAGCACGGGCCAGAAGACGTAGCAGTAGGACACCTTGGCGATCACTCCTACCCTTTTAAGCCTCACTTTCTGGAGGCTTGCCTACCTGCCGGGGGGAGGGGGGGGGGGCGGAAGAGTCCTGAGCAACTGCCGAGTGCTTCAGTTTCCGCCTCCCCCGGGGTTGGGGGAGCACTTACACCGCCTTACCTCCAACTAATATTAGTACACACTCTACCTACCTCATCGGGTTGTTGTCAGGACAGAACGACGTAATGCTTGTGAGGAGTCCGAAGATAGCAAGTGCTCAATAAAAGCTAGCTCCGGCTATTACTTCGTTGCTATTCTTTGCTCTATAAAAACAAAGTAATAACTATGCAAATCCTCCCTCCTTGCGTCGTGAGGAGGGGAGTGTTCTCAGGATCTAATGAGTCAATACTTGTAAAGGTGCTTAGCAAAGGAAGGCTCCATAGGCGACCCGGATGCCTCAAACATCCTTAGCGCCCCGCAAGGTGAAACACTGAAGGAAGGGGGAAAGGACAGAGCGCGGCCCTCTGTGAACTCAGCAGTTCTTTGCGGAAAAAGGAGCAAGTTTCCCCAGGGGAGAGAGCAAGGCCTTAGCTGAAGAGCCGGCTTCCCGCCTCAAAGAGCGCAGCCAGCCAGGAGGCCTCCGGGGCGCCGCGCCCTCCCGGGCTCGCGCGGCTGCCAGGGGTGAGCGCCCCCGGACGCCGCCGGCCTGGCGAGGCCGGCTCCCTCCGCGCCCCGGTCTCTCGGAGAGGGTACGCGAGCCGGTGCCCTGCCTGGGTCCAGCTCGGCAGCCGAGGCAGAAGGGTGAGGAGGCTGCCCTCTCACATGAGGGCCTCGGCTCCAAGTTGCACTGTTACGAAAGAGAAGACTTCAGACGAGAGTTCCTCTATTTAATTTTCGACTAATACATTCGCAAGGCTTTTTAATTGCTTGCAAATGCATCTTCTCTGTACGATTATGGGATCCGTGTTGCCTGTCGGCTGCAAGGCTGAAGCGGAATACAGATCTGCGTTAGGCTTTTGACAAACAGCGCGGAGGGCGGGGTAGGGTCGTGCGGGAGAAAGTTTTTTTTTAAAAAAACAAAACAAAACAAAACAAAAAAGTAAGTAAGAAAAAAGAATTTAGAAAAATCAATGACAACCCTTAAACTGAAATGACTGGAGAGTCTGTCAGAAATGTTAATTTCCCCTAAATATCCCAAAGCTCTTTTTAAAAATGGTCTGCCTTTTCTCGTTTGGAATTAGGTAACATTTTACGCAAAGTGGCCCTTCTGTTGTTGAAAGTGGAATCGGGGCCGGGGAAGAGAATACCAAGAGAGAAGGTAGAAGAGTTATCACATCCTGACTGGACGGGAGAGACCTTTCCAAAGACACCCGGGATCAGCGTCAGCTCAAGCTAACAGAAGTAGGAAAGGCAAGCAATTCGTTCTTGGCTGGGAGGGGGGGTCTGACCTGGAATGCTTATGCATGCCGGTGCTGTCCAAGGCTTTTCTCTTCAAATATCCTAGCCCTTGTAACTGGGCCAAGTTTTAGCTGCTTGGCTCCTGACCAGAATTTTCCTGGTATTTGGAACACTCTTCTCTCTCCATCTTGCATTCATTACTAATGAGGAAAAATATGAATGAACCAGGGATTGGAATACTGTGGTGGACCCAACACGTTTGCCTTTCAAATGACTTGAAGGATTGTCCCCACCCACCTACCTATCCACAGCATCTGTAACTGGGAGAGATTAGAGGAATCACATCAGAAGATTCCTTGGATAAGACCTCTCCATTGTCATTAAAATCCTGAGAGATTGTGAACCTTGGACCCCCTTCCCCAGAGGGCCCGGAGAGCTCCCTCCCTTGTTGGCTCTTGGAGACCCCAGGCTGAGCTCAGAAGCTTATCCAGCCAGGGTGGAGGCACTCAGAGGGCAGGGAACTCAAGAGCAGGGGGAAAGGTGCCTGAAATAGGGTAGAACCAGACACCACTAAGATAGGACAGAGCAGAGGTGCCTGGCTGGCTCAGTTGGTAGAGTATGCAACTCTTGGTCCTGAGTTCAAGCCTCACGTTGGGTGTAGAACTTACTTAAAAAGAAAATAAGACAGGACACAGCAGTCATTGGCTTTCTTTAGGCTCTCTAAAGGTCCCTCTGCTCCTTATGTGCATCCAAAATAAAAAGTGGAAGGAAAGGATTGGAAGGCTTAGGAAAGGTACTGATATTCAGATCTACACCCCTTGTTTTGCTTTGTGGAAAGAAGGTCTGCCTACTGTATTGGATCTTTAGTGCTCTGCTCTTTCCCCATACTAGTACCCTTCCAAAGCTGGGTCTTTGTAATCATGAAAATTATCTCCTATTGTGCAAACTTATGTCTGGGTTATGGAACTGTATGCCCCACTGGAGCAGAAGACACTAAATTTCATTCCTAGATAATGTACACACATGCCCTGATAAGGCATAAGTTTAATGGATTCAATCTCATCTCTATCTTCCTCTAAAGAGGAAGGGAGGAAGGAAGGAAGGAAGGAAGGAAGGAAGGAAGGAAGGAAGGAAGGAAGGAAGG
>NC_058410.1:100146091-100152688 GCF_002201575.2 Neomonachus schauinslandi | reverse complement strand
AGGAAGGAAGGAAGGAAGGAAGGAAGGAAGGAAGGAAGGAAGGAAGGGGGGAAGAAGGAAGAAAGGAAAAGGAGAGAAAAAGGAAGATACTCTAGTTGATTCATATGTATGAATATATCCAAGGAAATAATTTTGGTTAAAAGTGTCCAAATAATTAGAATAATTACAATCTTTATTCCATTTCACTTAGCATTATTTGTGGGGGAAATCTATTTAGGCAACAGGAAAACGCAAAAAAAAACTGTTTGGAGGAGCAAAAGAAATCCCAAGTAGGAAAAAGAAAAAAGAGGAGGAGTGGGGAGAGGAGGGAGAGGAGGAGGAAAAGGAGAAACATGTGTTTAATAAAGTTAGGGTAGCCACATGTTTGCTGGTAATTGTCCACCAACTTCAAACATACAGTGGGGTGGCAGACCCTTTCAGGGGAGATGTTTGGCATTGGATGAAAACTGTGGTGACTTGTATGATACCAGCCCAGAAGCTCAGGAAGGGACCTGAGCTTCCCACACCAACATCTGAACTGCAGGAAACAGTTCATAACCTTTCTTTTCTAGCTCTAGATCCTAACCAAGACAGTAATGATAGATATAAAGATTGCAGATTCCTAAAAAGCGGCTGCAGTAGAACAATCCCTCCTGGGGTGTGGAGCATGGAATCAGACGGCAGAACAGAAGCGCTGAGTGCTAAGGGAGACCCTTCTTCAGCTTCTAGGGTGGGAGGCTGGCGGGGGTTCTCCGGTGCTTTTATGAGCTATCTCGAGTGGGCGGGATCTGCCCGGCCTTGGGCTCAGGCTGGGATGCTCACTACCGGTTTCCCGAGGGAGGGAGCCCCAGGCGATTGTCACTGTGTCTCCAACTCGCCGTGGCCAGTTAATTCAATTATGCGCCCGCTGGAGAATGTATGGCCAATCGCTCTCCCGGAAAGGGGCAAAGCAGAGAAAGAGGAATTAGCTTTGCTGAAAAGCCCAGCCTTTGGGTCAAGCAGGATGGCACTTATTAATTGCTCAAGACTATTAATTGGATGGGAAAGGAGATGGTGTGGGGTGGGGGGGACTGTCTGACAGAAACAAATCCCGAGCGCGCGCACATCACACACACACACACACACACACACACAGACACCAAGCACAGCCACACACCTGCCTCGATGAGTTTCTTTAGAATAGGGGCGCGCCAAGCAACCCCAGAGCAGATGGAAGGGAGCGTTGACCAGTATGTGCATATGGCGCGGATGATTTCCCCAACTTTTCTTTCAGGGACAGACAGCTTTTTTTTTTTTTTCTTTTTGTTGGGATGAGGCGAGAGGGAGCAGTTGGCCAAATGGAGTTTCCCTACAGTTCAGACTCTGGTGTGGGAAGCTGGGACACTGGAGTGGGAGGAGAGCTTTCCAAGGCAGATGTGGGTCCTGGCAAAGTAGACCCTTAAGCCAAGAGACACACTTTACCCTCCCTGCTTCGTTTCCTTTAAATATAAATGCAAGTTTGTTTGTTTGTTTGTTTTCTCATTCTGCAAGATCTTTACTTTCCTCTAATTCCACGGGGGTTCCAGAAACAGTAAATGAACCCTGGAAGCCTTTTGTCTTATTATCCAGAAGTCACTCAGGAAAATGAAATGAGGATAGGGAGTGGAATGGAGAGTTAAGATTGCCCATTCTTCCGTGATGTCCAGAAGGATTTAGAGGGAGGAGACAACTAGAGGTCGTTAGGTGGATGTACTCAGCTCCAGGCCAGAGCTCATTACCAAGAGTATCAGTAGTGCGGGGCCTGCGTGTGGATCTTCTCCCGGATGGGGACAAACACATGGGCCAAATGCACTGGCCCAGCAGGCAGAGCAGGCGGCCACCACGTCCTGAGCCTCCTGGTTGTTCCCAGGGGAGAGGGTTTTGCGTCTGCTGCCTGGACCTAAGCTGGGGAGAGAAGGTCCCTTCACTTTCAATGAAGATGTATCTGACAGTAGGGGAGTTGGGGGAGGGGTTTGCAGCTTGTCTGAGAAGGAGCCATCCTTTTCTATTTGAGCTCGGATATGCAGGGAAACCAACATCATCCACCTAGAAAAGTGCATCTGGCAATTCCCAAGATAACCTGCGGGCTCTACCCATTCTCAGGGTGGGGGTGGTCATGGTGAGAGGGGTGTTAAACCTTCGCAGAGGTGGGGGTTCCTGGGGTAAGGTCATGGGGGCAGGCCCCAGCTCCCACAGACGGTTATTTATTTCCTCTGTGGGTGGAATATAGAGGCCTCACTCAGTCCTGACAAACAAAAGATTCCGCTGCAAGCATTTTGGGATTCAGCCCCTCAGTGCCAAGGGCATTCATCTTACCCCCTCCTACTTAAAGATCAAGTTGGGCATTCTTTCTTTTCATCTTCATTGGGCTCTCATTCTCCTGACTTCATTAGACCAAAATATAAAATTTCAGGAAGGGGGGGAGCTTGCGCACCTTGAAAAAGGGAGCAAGTGCTGGCTGCTGACCCTTGTGCAGGACTGAAGCATCACGGATCTCCATTTCAGACAGTGCATTTCAATTCTTGTCGTGTGCCTTTGTCCATTTATATAAAGCAAAGAGTGCTGAGTGACAGCCCCAGTTAGCCTGCATGAGCAGATCCTAATAAACCCTCCCAAACCCCGACCTAAAAAAAAAAAAAAAGCCACATGCCTGTTTGCCTGCGGCTTATTATTAAGACACCTTCTCAGCTTAAACACTTAAAAGCTAACCAAATGAAATGACAATTAAGACTAAATTACCCCTTCTATCTCTGAGATGAGTCTGTGGGGCCAGCCAGTTTTTATGAGATAGACAGGGCTGGAGAGCAGACCTCGCAAAGCCTCAGTACTGCGGGCATGTAGCCACTGCTACCCCCTCCAGGTGCTAGAACACTTGGTGCAGGAAGCAGAATTTTGAACGAAGTAAAGCTCAAATACTGTTTGAAAGTCGAGAAATCCACCGAAGAGACAGAGATAGGTGTGCACTGCCTCCTTTCTGCCCTCTCTTTGTAAAATATAACTTTCAAACATTTAAGGATTATTTTGGGGTAATAGTGTTCAAATATCTGGTGTCACTGCTAAATGGTCTACAAACCCCCACCCCCATCCAGCACTGTTTCAGAAAGGGAAGAAGGAAAACACAAAAGAGGGGGAAAATGGGCTGGGTTGGAGAGTGCAAGACAACGTTTTACCTAAATGTAGATTCTTGTCACACATCTTTATTCTCTTGTATTTTTCTTAAATATATTGCCAGTTACACCATTTCTTTATGATGAAAAGTTGGGGCTGTCCACTGTGGCTGTTTATTTTAAAAGCTGCTGAAAGTGTAAGCAACCGCAGGGTGTTGCCTTTCAAAAAAGGGAAAAGAACCAAATTCGATGTAAATATGGAAAGAGCAGTATTGTTTCCACTTGGGCAAAGGCAGACACCCCAATCTGGGTGAAATTGATTTGGGTGCTTGCTGGAAAAAGCAGCTTTCAGCATCTAGGGAGTGGAACCAATAGGAATGAACACTTACTCATGTAAAAGGGAGCTTTAATTAATATATATTTCTATCTCTAATATACACATATCGGGGCTGGATCTTTATCTTCACAATAAAATGTGTGCAAATGCCCTCTGTAGAGATGAGTCCCCACCTCAGTCAGTATAGAAAAGCATGATAAAGGTTGGAAAAAATGGATAAAAATGTTGAAAGAACCTCCAGTTCCTTATTAGGCGAAGATACAATATTTATTCCTTGTCTCCTGGGATAAATCTCTTCTGCCTATTGTCCTCCCAGTTCTCAGTGCTGATGCTTAATTTTCAAAACTTCTATATTACCAAGGGACCTACGACATCAGCCAAAGAAATACTCAGCAAGTACAAAATCTGTTCCAGGGAGCTGCTTTTGTGCAGAGGGAAAATTTTGTTCCTACAGGTTTTTAAGTGGGTACGAGGCAAGGAGCTATCTGATCCGGGCAAAGCCATTACAATTTAGATCTCTATCTATAGAACATTTTTTTTTTCCTTAAAAAAAATTGGAAAATACAAGAAGTTTGGATTTTTTTCCCGATTCTTTTTTTGGAGGGGGAAATTGCATCGTAAGCTTTCGGAGAAACCCAACATGTCAACTACCTTTCCGGGACTAGTCCACGATGCCGAGGTATTATTACTTTTTTTTTTTTTTTTTTGAGCGCGCGTGTGTGTGGCGGCGGCGGCGGCCGCGGCGGCAGCTCTCCCTGTCTCTAATCTATATTGGACCGTTACGTTTAATTATAATCTGGCTTTCGGGGGAAGTTAGGGAAGGAAAGGGGAGAAAGTTCGTTATGACATCTGTCGCCAGGAAGGGCCACTCTCTGCCACGTTAAGAAACATTTGCCATAATGAGGGGGAAAACATAATCCTAATAATAAAGAAAGGGAGGAGGGGGGTGAGGAGAAAGAGATAGAGATGGAAAAAGGATACTCAGAAAGGCGAAGTAAAGAGATTGATGGGGGGCGGTAGGTGGACGAGGGGGGTGGGGGAACAACGCACCCCTTTTGGAATGGGCTTATTCTAGGAAAGTGAAGCAGAAAGGGGGGTCGGATTCCTTGCCTCAAATGGTTCAGGAAATGAGCGAGTTGAACGATTTGCACAGACTGGATTTTGTAAATATATGGATAATGATTTTGAGCAGCTCTGGCGGAGCAGCTTGGCATGGACAACCGCGGAATCCCGGTGTTGGGACCTGGTGGCGGTGGCGAGACGCCGGCCCGCGCTCTGTGCGTGTGGACTCTGGTTCTGCTCCCCGCCGCCCCGGAGTCGGTCGTAAACCTGGCTCCCGGCGCCCAGCTCCCCGTGCAAGTTAGGCAGGGGCTGTGTGTGTGTGTGTGTGTGTGTGTGTGTGTGTGTGTGTGTGTGTGGTGTGGTGTGTCACCCGCACCTATGTAGGGTGGGGGGTTTTTTTTCCGCCCTCTCGACTGTGAGGACGAGGCCGCCCACCCCCAGTTCGCCTGCTCGCAAAGTCTCTCTGGCAAAGGCGCTGAGCCGGGGCTGCAGCTCGGCCCCAGCCCTGCGTGCTCACCCTCCTTGGAGAGCCAGAGAAAGCTCCTGGCTCCGGGAGAGCGGCGCCTCGGTTGCAGAATGACAAACCTCAAGTTTTTCTGCTCTCCCTTTTCCCCCTCTTCCTTCCAGATACGTCACGACGGATCAAACAGCTACCGTTTGATGCAGCTTGGCTGTCTGGAGTCCGTAGCCAATTCCACTGTCGCCTATTCCTCCTCCTCTCCTTTAACTTACTCCACCACCGGCACCGAGTTTGCGTCCCCCTACTTCTCCACTAACCACCAGTACACCCCGCTCCACCACCAGTCCTTCCATTACGAGTTTCAGCACAGCCACCCGGCCGTCACCCCCGACGCCTACTCTCTGAACTCGCTCCACCACTCGCAACAGTACTACCAGCAGATCCACCACGGGGAGCCCACCGACTTTATTAACCTGCACAATGCGCGGGCGCTCAAGTCGTCCTGCCTGGACGAGCAGAGGCGGGAGCTGGGCTGCCTCGATGCCTACCGCCGCCACGACCTGTCCCTCATGAGCCATGGCTCTCAGTATGGAATGCACCCAGATCAAAGACTCCTGCCAGGGCCCAGCCTGGGGCTGGCCGCCGCGGGAGCAGACGACTTGCAGGTAAATAAGCGTGCAGCGAATTTGTCTGCGCCCTCCCCTCTTTGCCCTCCCTCTCCCGCTCGATTAAAGCTCTAACTGTAAACCTCCTCTCCTCGCCTCTCCTCGCCTCGCCTCGCCTCTCCTCGCCTCTCCTCTTCTCTCTCTCTGTCTCTCTCTGTCTCTGTCTCTGTCTTTCTCTCTCTCTCTCTCTCTCTCTCTCTCTCACACACACACACCACTTATTATGGAACGTTATCAAAACAATTAGAGGAGGCGTGTGCCATTCTGTCACTCTCATTGGATCAAGGCATTTCACCTCGTCGCCGGGGAGTCTGGCTACCTGCGGGCCCCACTTTCAGTCGGTCTGCACAGAAGTCAGTTGTGAATCCTCATTTCTGTCCCTGAAGGGATGGGGTGGAGGAGATCATGGAGACTGGGTTGAGCCAACTGGACTCAGAGTAAGACCCGATAAGATGATGACCAATTGCACCCTCAGTCTCTGCGTTTTACTGGGTCTACCCACCTGTCCCAGGTGTTTGTCCCAGACTGAGCTTGTGGAAACTTACTAAGAATTGGGGGGCTGGTTTGTTCTGTAACTTTGTTGAGCTCTAGCAAAAGTTTCCCCGAATATACTAGATTGCTGTGGATAGTAAAGAATTGCAAAGGAAAGTCTCAAAAATTTACACCAATCAAAGAATCTGCACAATGCACTTCACCAGGTTGTAGAGTTGAGCATAATTCTAAGGAGCACCCAATCCCACCACCCAGCTGGGTAATTCACAACTTTATTTTTCTCACCAGGTTATTAACTTTTACACAAGATGCAACTTTTTTAAAAGAAGGAAATGAAGAAATAAAGAAAGGGGAAAGGGGAAAGAAATAAGAAGGGAAGAAGAAAGGAGAAAAGGAAAGGAGGGATGAGGGAGTGAGCAAAAGGAGAGAAGAAGGAAGGAAGGAAGGAAGGAAGGAAGGAAGGAAGGAAGGAAGGAA
>NC_058410.1:99898734-100146081 GCF_002201575.2 Neomonachus schauinslandi | reverse complement strand
GAAGGAAGGAAGGAAGGAAGGAAGGAAGGAAGGAAGGAAGGAAGGAAGGAAGGAAGGAAGGAATCCAGATACTATGGAGGCCATCAATCAGAGGATCTCTCTCCTACTTTCTTTCTTAATGTATTTTTGCACATTCTTTGCCAACAATAGAATTTATAATTTTGCAAACATATTGTCACAGCCACATTTCAAACAAATAAACCCACAAATATCCAAAAAAGAACTCAAAAGACATGAATTTGTAGCTTCTTTTGGCTGAAAGGACAACTGTAGCTGAGTCCCCACTTTTTCAGTCCGCACAAAGCTGGCTACCCTCTCCACAGCCTCCATAACGAAAGGGAAGATACTCCAAGAGCACAAGTTGGAGATGTAAGAGATCCCTTGTTGCGCACAGAAAATCTTTGCCTCTCATTTACCTCCGAGCAAGGGATTATTTTAAAATTAAAGTGAAAGCCCTTACAGTCCCAACAAAGAGCCGTGGGCGCAAGATCGGCACACAAGAAAAAAGATTTGGCTCCATAAACCTTGACTTTCTACATTTACATTCACAAAATAATTTTATATGCTCAGAACATTTTTACATTTTTCACAAGGATCCCCTTATGTCTCAAGGGGGAAAAAATCTGCCATTCAATGCTTAGCTCAACTAAAACCTATTTACTCCTTTTAATAGCCACGTCTGCTGCTGATTTTTTTGTATCTGTACAAATTTTTTTTCTGTGCTAGGCACAAAGCCGGGCATTTTTCAAAAGAGGGGATTAGAACATTTGCAAGCACCAGACAAAGAGCGAATCCCGTGAAAAAGAACACCGTAGTTTATCCAATTTTCGACTTAGTGCCATTCAACTGGTCATTTATGCAATGTCATCCGACCAAACAACATGTTTTACTTATGAGGGGGAAAAGTTTGTTAAGTGTAGAGACCAAGATTCGTTTCTTCTAAGAAAATAAACATCTTAACAGTGCGCCAGAGAATGGGAGGGAGAGTGGTTCGCTCCCTTGGAGAACTTCGAGACCCTTTACCTTCTACATTTCAGATATTTTGAGACCGTTTTTTTCAGTCTATGTCTTTTTCATATTTATAGTATTTTTTTTAGTTTATTGCTCATACTGAGGGAATATTCATACCGAGAGAAACACTCCAAGATCCTAGAAGAAATTGAGGAGCATGATATGTGATATATTTATGTATCTATGTCTAGAGACATATCTATATATGTACATATCATTGTGTGTGTATATATATATACACTATATATATATATATATATATATATATATATATATATATATATGAAGCCAAGTTGTAAATCTGGCAAGTTATTTTCTTGCACTCCTGCTGGACTTAGTTGGCAGAATGAAAAAGAAAGAGAAAAAAGTAATAGCTACTTTTAAAAAGAGAAATAGGGAGGGGATGTGTGGGAGAAACCCGTCTCTCTCCTTTTATTTCTTCCTTTTTAAAACATTCATCAGCATATGCCTCATTTCAAATGCAACAAATGTAAATATACTTTTCCCTGCACAGAATTTTAAGTGAAAGTCCAATGGTTTGCAGGGCGGTCTAAGTCTGCCTAACAGATGCAAACAGTCTTGTGGCTTCAGTTCCATCTTTGAGTCCCCTAAAAAGATTTGCTATGGCCAACAAAGGAAACTGTCACACCTTTTCCCATCACCGCTTTAATTTATGCTCAGTCTCCAAGTTTTTTTTTTTCATATTGATTTGATAATCACTTTAAGGCAGAACATTTAAAATAAGAAAGAGCTCGTGAGTAGGTTGAAAAGGGGGGTCTTACAGGCCTGCCTCAATATGGTGAAAATGGGGAAGCGAGAGGGAGCCAGGGCTGTAAAGGTTGTTTTGTAAAGTGGGTTTTTATTATGCACCGACTCTCTCCGCATTTACTTAACTCTTCACGGGCTGTTGGGTAGGTTAACACCCTTCAAGGCCTCTTTCATGTCCAATACCTCGTTTGTTTGTAAAGGAAAATGAGCCTTTAACACATTTCAACTCAGGGGGAAAAAAAGACAGAGAGAGAAATTTTTATTTTTCTTAATCAAAAATCAGCAAACCCTTTCCTTCTTCCCAGCTCAAATGATCCCTCAATCCATTAGGAGCATGAAGATCTACAGTGAGTGAACCTGAAGGTGTTTCCTCTCTAAGGCATATTTTGGGTGGGATACTCCTACTTCCGTGGTAAAGCAGAACCAACATCAGATATCTTGAAGGCTGCACTTGTAATGGCTCCTCTGAGCTCCCAGAAACCCACAGTGCCAGACTTGACACTTTTAGTGTAATTTACTCCACGCAGAAAGTGCCGTGGAGACTGTCTGTATATATGCTATGTGCCTTGATGGGGACTCAAAGGGCTTCTCATTCCCTTATGCCAAGATGAAAGGCACTCAGGTGCTTTGAAGTGTAATATTGTGTGGTGCTGCAAAATGCATACCTTAAGATTTATACAACTTTTAGATTGTGGTTTTTCTGGCACTTTTTTTCCTTAAAATCATGTGTGCTGCCAAACTTGCTCCAGCTCAATGGTTGCTTTTAAATGTCTACTACGGGGATATGGGGTTCAGGAGTGGGGCAGATTGAAAGACTTAACTCATGTGGTCATACCTATTAGAATCTATTTGAGTGATTTTACTTATTTTTCTTTTATTAAGGGCTCCGTGGAAGCCCAGTGTGGGCTTGTTCTCAATGGTCAAGGTGGAGTGATAAGAAGAGGTAAGTGACATGTTAAAACAAAACATTCTTCTCTCATCTGATATTTTGTTTTGAAGATCTGGTGGTGTTTTAAGTATCAGATTCCTTGTCTGATGATTAAGAAAACAATTACTCGTGGTTGGTTACTTTTGTCTTACACAGGCATACTCCTTTCCTTCATTGAGGCTTGAACCCAGCCTGTGCCCCAAAGAACTATGATAGAAGAGATTTGCTGTTCTTCATGGAATAGTGACCGAATAAAAGTTGGGGGGGGAGGAGAAAACGAAAAAAGAAAAGAAAGGGAAAAAATCCTTGTCACACCTCCTTTCCCCATCACCACATCCTCAAGCAGAATTTCTGGTCTCTTTTAGCCCTGAATGTGCCAGCCACAGCCTGGGTGATTGAGGTGATGGTGTTAGCTTGAGGCTTTGAAGGATTCTATGAAAGACTAGATTCGTTGAGGCTTCAGGGAAGGCTAATGAAACACCAATATTGTAGCTGCCCTTATTTTTCTAAGTGTCCAGAACATTTCTTTCTTTAAGGGAGGTGGGAGGAGGAGGTGGTGTTAACTGTACCGGATAAAGCTTTCTTGTTCCCATCTGTTGAGGAAAACATCTGAATCCAGAGTTACCCATGGAATTGGAAGGTGGGGGGAAAGCAAGAGTCGAGAGCTGTTGATTTTGGCTCAGACACTGAAGGGGGCTGCATCTCAGATGTTCCATTTTGACAAAAGGTTTTGAACTATGACATTTTAAGGGCCTCAAGGCAGTGCAGATTTTGCTAGCTTCCCCAGTTAACTGTACCCAGAGCCTCTGAAGCTTATTTTCCTAGCAAAGCTGAGTAACCCGAGGAGCACACAGGCAAGGGGACCAGCTGTTATCCCAACTTCATACGAATTAATAAGATGTAGCCTATTCACCAGGACTAATTCCAGCTTGAGGGCCGCAGTTGTGTTCAGTAACTGAACGACTAAAGACTGAGTCACTTCTGATGGAACCAAATAAATGTCCTTCAGTCCCTGTCCATCCTTTTCAAAGCTTATTGAAAGATTCCAGTGCTTTTGCAAAGAAAGCAATGGATTCTTTCATGTTTAAACTTCAGGTTTTACAACCCAGTGTTCAATTTGAAATTCCATTTAAATTGAGGAGTAAAGAAAACAAAGATTGCCTCTCTTTTGGAACTTGACGATTGTCATAGTGGATACTTGGAACTTCCACTAAATGTAAAATAGCTATTCGGCTCCATGGAGATTTGAAACTATTTTTTCAAGAAAAACCATTAGTGTTGCTCCATAAGGATTTTTTTAAATGAGTAATATTAGGCTTGTCAGCCAAGCTAATATTCAGCCATGTTGAAGTGACATGAAATAGGCCCAAGACTAAGGAAAATTGAAATAAATACACATACTGTTGAAGGGAGGGGTTAAAATGCATGGTGAAAGAGGGGTCAGGTGTGATCCGGGTCTGTTGGGGCGGTCACGCTAAAGGTGAGGCTGAGTACTCAGGGCGCACGGAGATTTCGGTGGTGCTGAAGGACAGCGCCACTAATTAGCGCCCAGAGCCGGCTCCTCCCAGAGCGCGACTGGCGCGACTGCGGTCGACGCGTTCAGTTCCGCACTTGCTCCAAGAT
Organism: Neomonachus schauinslandi; assembly: GCF_002201575.2. Classification (NCBI taxonomy): domain Eukaryota; kingdom Metazoa; phylum Chordata; class Mammalia; order Carnivora; family Phocidae; genus Neomonachus; species Neomonachus schauinslandi. The sequence continues at coordinate 100,141,751 of NC_058410.1, read as the reverse complement.
CACCTTCTCAAATGCTTGGAAATTGCATCAGATCTTACAGTAGCTGGCAGAGGGTGGGAATTATTTGAGACCGAGGGCGGGAGCTGGCAGGGAGGTGGCTGTGTAATCAGTTGAAGTTTTTGGAGAGAGATTTAGGGGACACCCGCTGAGCATTCCCCAAGAAAGGCCTACGCTCTTGGGTAACTACAAAATGGGAACTGCCGTCCCGTCCTATTAGAGCCTTAGGTGATGTTTTATTGTTCTTGTAGAATTTGGTGTCACTTCGTTTCACCTGAAAATCAGCGTGGAGCCTGTGATTTTTAAACCAAATATTGATCTTTTAGGAGAACAGCATAGCTCCAAAGAGAAAGGGGTGGTAACTTGGGGCTTCTATCTGTATTGTTTGACTAAATCCCAGTCCTCCCCTTCCCCCCCACCCCGCCACCCCCTGCGAAGGAATTCAGAATTTAGCTGCTGAGTTTATTCCATTTCCACATGTCTTAGAGAAAGGCCAATTAACTTGGCTGAGCCCGGAAGACCAAGTGTATGTCTGTTACTCTGAAATAATCAATGTTCATGACAATTTACAAATGGATAGCAAGGAAGTCTTGCTTAAAAGGTTTTGTACATCCTGCTAGAGTCTGCCCAGCCCCTCATCTCAGGACTGCCAGCCCCTCATCTCAGGACTCCCCGTTTTTGAAGAAAAGCTAAGGAAGCTCCTTCTCTCTCTTGTCATGATAGTGCACTGGATTCTTAATATAAATAGCTCATGTCACCTTTGTTCATCAAAAACCAGCAGGGCACTAAGTCAAGCACTCTGCCATATCACCATATTGTGCAATGGTTTTGTTTAGATAGGAATGTCTGTTTCTCTTCTAATCCATGTTTACAGGCGACTCTCCATGAGAAACATGATTTCTTGAAAAGCACAACTTTTTTGCCATTTTTCCTCCCGTGCTAAGTAAGTTCTCTGATAAACTTACGTTTCTAATGATTTCCAGAATTTACTGTGGGAGGAACAAAACAGATTTCACTTCCAAAGACTCCTGAGTGCTCTTCTAGAAGAAAGATCTCTACGTGCCCCATATGAGTTCACCAGGGAGAGGCTGTCCTGGTTTGCATGGTGTGTGTGTGTGTGTGTGTGTGTGTGTGTTGGGGGGGTGTTGGGGAAGGCGTTCAGTTCTTTAAATTTGGCCATTTCTATTTGCAAAGAACAAAATACCATTTCTCTGACTCACTTCGGTAAGTGGCAGTTACATTGTTTTTGCTTATAATGAAGGCCGTGTAGCCAAAGAAAGCGCGGAAGAGGGGCAGCGGCAAGGTAATTACCGCCCAGATAAAATATTTGCCACCGCCTCGGAGGTGCAGCTCCTGCGCGCTCACTCTGCGCGCTCACTCTCGCTTAATGGTGTGCGCGATTTTGCCCGCAGCTCCGCCATCCAACCATCAGAACCAATAATCTTTACTTTACCCTGTGCTCGCGTATCGATAGCTTCTCTCGCCTCCGGCTTCGGCTTTGATATGTTAATATTTCTGAGTAGCAAATTCTGCAGAGATCATATTAATGTTGTACATACAGAGTGGAGCTTTGCCTTCGCTGAATATTCAGATACTGGCTTTCAAAAGGCGTCTCTTGAAGAAATGAGGCTTCTATTTACAGGAGTCGTCTGTGTTTTTAATCATTAAAAAAAGAAAGGAAAACCCACTCTTCTTTTCCCCATGAATCTTCTGAGGCTCCCTCATGGCCTCCCCCCCTTTGTCAGGCGCTGGTCCCTTTCATTTCGCTCTCTGAGAATTTAATAGTAGGAGAACAATGTTGATGATGATGATGATGATGCTAACAACGAATGGATCCAGATTGGAATGGCAGGGGTAGGGGTTCAATTGGGTAGGGGGCTGTGGCCTTCAGACGAGGATGGAGAGGAGATAAGAAGACCCAGCTTTTCCATATTTGGGTGGGAAGTGACATTTTGGCCCTGGTCTTTTTTGAGAAATCGGAATGGCAAACTCAAAAAAAAAAAAAAAAAGGAAGAAAAAAAAATGAAAAAAGTGAAGAGGGGAAGCGCCCTTGTTTCGCTTTGTGATCACTCTGCCTTGCAGCCCCAGGCTAATTTCAGACGCTTAAATACCGCCATAGCCTCTGGGCCAGGCGGAGAGGGAGCGGACCCGGCCACGGGCAGGCAGGAGCACTTTCCGGATTGCCCGTGGCTACACAAAATACAAACTACTTTGAATCAAAACATTTTGGGGGAATTAATATGATCTGAACTCTGCACGTTTTAAGAGAGCTGGAGTTTGTCAGATCGCTTAGAGGTGACTGGCACGCCAAGGAGGAGGCATTTACGCTGCGGTACAAACATTGTCAGATCTGATTTAATTTTTTTAAAAATGCTTCTGTGAAACGGAGTTTAGCATCAATCGCCCAGCCTGCCAATAACTGGGTGGATGGACCTGACCGCTCTTCCCTTCTACAGCCCCCACAGCTGGCTGCCCATGGGCTGCTTGGGCAGGAGGATGAGCTGCTTCTGCTTTTTCAGTTTTGCGAGGACCCTGAGCTTTGGAACTTGAGTTAGAAAGAGGCTCTGGCTCTTTCAGCGGCTTCCAGAAGGAGTAAGATTGGAGTGGGGTGGGAAGGCTTCTTCCTCTACTTTTGTCAGGGCCCCCAGAATCTCTCTTTACTAGAATCGCCAAAACTCATCTCTATAGCTCAGGCATTTTGAAAATACAGCCAGAAACACACCTCTCCCGCCTCTTTAGTCCCCAAATACACATGCTGCAGGTTCGGAATTCAATCTCCTTTATATGAAGACTAAAATTCATATACCAAAGTACCTATAGGCATGGTTTCTTAAAAATCTTTTTTTTTTTTTTTTTTGCGGGGGAGGAGAACTCCTTTTCCGTAGCCTACTGCTTTCTCTCTAATTTCTTTATCGCTGTTAAAATAGCCAAAAACTAAAGCACTCCCTGCATTGAGAAATGGGGATTAATTCACACACACACACACACACACATGCACACATGCACACACACACAATTACACACCCACCGCCACATTAAAGCAGTGTCTCTCCGTGCAGACCTCCCTTTCTTTTGTTCTGCTTGGAATCTGCACACGGAGGAGCGTGTTCAAACCTGGTAATCCACTTATACCTGTAAGGGTATATCCTCCCCTCAAACAGCGCAGTTAGCGGCTGATGCATCCTTTGAGGCCTATTTGATTGCAATTAAACCACTATCCCTTTGCTGTTTGATTACAATTAATACATGCGGGGGGGGGGGCGGAGGAGCAAAGAGGGGATTACCCGAGGGGTTTGGGATGGAGAAGGGCGAGGGGCTAGAGAGCAAGCAGCCGAGAACGATCCTATCCCACCCAGCTTCCACGCGCACCTCACAGAAATGCACCCGCCAGAACAAACAGGGACAGGAAACTCCTATAATCGCTTACACATTTTTAATGTGTCAGAAAAAACGAGCGATCACTGGAGATGAAGAAGGGGAGAAAAAAATCCCTGCCGTTTGTATTTCTTTCATTTGAATTGTAAACATCTGTTTGGCTGTAAGGCGAACAGAACATTTATTTTGCTCTCAAGATTTGGTCTAATTATGTCAACACCGAATCGGCGGGGAGTGGGGCGGCGCTGCGGCTTCGGAGAGGCTGCGCGCAAGGGCCCCGCGCCCGGAAGCCAGCCAGGAAGTATTGATCGCACCTGGAGAGCGCGCAGGGCCTCTAGCCATCACCCGCCCAGTTCTTAGAGAGGAAGGCACCCAGAGGGGGCGCGTGGCTTAGAGGCAGCTTTGGGGGCGCCAGGAGAGCCACAGCCCCTTGGAGACGGTCGCGGCTGTTTCCTCTGCCCTAATTGCCTGTATAAGAAGAGGAAAAGCGCACTCATGCGTCGGCGCTTGTCTTTCTATCCCGTAGCCTCGCAAAAGGTGGGTGGGGATATTGTGGCGCTCCACAGCTCGCACCCCTGGGCGGTGGTAGTTGCCCAACACAGTGGTGGAGTTGGGCGGGCTTTACTCAGGTTGCTGAGCACGTGTGAGTCCATTTCCCGTTGCACTTCCCACGAGCTGGGGAAATAAGTTGAGCAGACGTGAGCATCCCCATTTTTCAGATGGACAGACCAAGGCCCAGAGTTACTCATCAAAGGTCCTATGGGTCGCTAGTTGGCCAACCTCTTACTTGCAGCCCAGTACTTTTTCCGCTCCCCGACGCTGTGCCTGCCAACACAGGGCCAGATGTCTCCAGCCACACCAGGAAGGACACAGCTCGAGCCGTTTTTCTTTGGCTTCATGGGATCTAACAAGGTCTGGCAGCTGAAGGATTTGCATCTGTGTATTTCATGCCTAGTTTTGTTCCCTGCACAGTTTCTTTGGCTGACTTTTCCCTGTAGCTATGGCAAAGTTATCCCTTTTATGATAGTCATGTTCTAGACAAGTGACCTTAAGTAAATAGACCCCGATTTCTTATGCTGTTTCTAGAGCTACAGATCTGAGTTTGAGCGTCACTGGAAATGGGAAGCCCCATCTCCAAATTTCAATTTTGAAAATAGTGCCCTCCATAGAAGTATTACTTCAGTGCACTATGAATGGAAAAGAGATGTACTCTAGAGAAGTTCTGCATGAGTAGCCTGGTTCTGGCACCAGAGGCACCTTTAACTGGAGTGCTGGATCTAGAATGAATGTTACATAATTTCATTAAGAGCCCACATGCAACACAGGCACCATGAAGAACTTCAGCTGGTAACACTGGGGATGAATACTGTGAATGCCTTGGCATGGTTGACTCTCATGGCTTTCCTTTGAAGTCTCATCATTGCTATCTGTAGTCTGGATCCCCTTAAAGAAGTCCCACCTCCTTGGACCTTCATTGTAAATGCAAAAATCTGGTTATGTTGACCTATTACTCTTTTTTTCCTCTCCCCAAAATAAACCGCTGGGAAGAAAGAGATCAGGTTCCCCATGCTGCTGTAAACTCTACAAGTTGCCAAATCTTTAGCCAGGACGAGAGTTCCCCAAGGCTGCAGCAATGCCAACTATCAAAGCAACAGAAATTCCCTTTAAAGATGCTGTGACATAAAAAATAAAAGACTCTAGAGTTGATGGCTAATCCTGAATACAAAATAAATCCTCCAGGCAGTTTGTGTGTGCATTAAGCATACTCTTAATATGCAGCCTGTGTAACTTACCTAATAAATGCTTATTTGAGCATAAGCCAGAAGCCTCACCTGGATGCAGGAGAGAAAGACCCAGAGCCCAGGGAGATAGCACTTGGCTGGGTAGCAGATCCAGTGACTTCCCTGGGAGCAGCTGGCTTCACCACGTGGGGTTCACTTTGCCAAAAGGGGGCAATTTTCCAATTGGAGAAAGACTGATTTAACTCCTTTCTTTTTAACAAAAATCTTTTATAATCTTCTGTGTCTCCCTAAATTAGGTTTCTGACCCACTGTATATTAGTAAATATAGGAAAGGTCTAAAGCTGTGTCCTTTTTCCCTTGGCTTGCTGGGAAAGTAACACACACACAAACATTCTTCTCTCATAATTTATTTGAGACCCATTGGGTGAGATTCCTTGTGTCCTCAGTTGCATGTTGGCTATTGTACAAGAGAAGAGGATTTACGTAAGAATGTAAATTTGCTTATGATTCCATGACCATGGGTGGAGGCCCATTTTCAGAACAGGGCTCTGTGAATTTTAAAGATAGATATTATGATTCTTTAACATTTTTACTTCAGATGACCCCACAGTGACCTAAGTCCTAAAGTTATCAGGGTCCTGATTCTGACAAAATGATGCTAAAAGCCAGGTTCATCGATATCCTGTTCATCTCAGTTTTTGAGAAGTCACTTAAGAGCTTATTTGTAAAATGCATTTTGCATCTATAGGTATAAAGGGAGAACATTAATGAATGGATAATGATAGTTCCAGGCCCCCAAATCTGGGAAAACTATGATGATGATGATGATGATGATTAGTTTTAAAATTCTCTGTGACGATGCAAAGTGGGGAAGTGCAGGTGAATTTGTATTTGGGGCTCTGAGGCAGACATTTGCATGATTTTCCACTATGTTGACCACAAGTTTAATGCTAGGAAAAGGGTTTCGGTTTGACAGTTGAGACTGTGACCTCTCAGATTTCAGCCTGAGGGCCAGTTTCCAGACATTCACATTGAGAACTTAGCCAAGTGTACAGGACTCATCTTCTAGTCTAAAGAGGGCTGGCTATTCTAATGATATCAACATCCTCTCTTCTGTTTTGGGGGGTCATTCAGGGTGATCACCAGCCTCAGAATGCTTAAGGAGAAAGACATTGGTCCCAGTACTTTCAGGGGAAACTTGGATGACTCCAAGACAGCCTGGAAGAATTCCAGGTGGTACAGGAGTAGAAACACTTTAAGAGTAGGGTAAAGTTAACCTGTTCTCTCAACCCAGGTCCAGGACCTCTTCGCCTTTTTAAACATCCTCCCAGGTTCCTTAGCCACTGTGCTCAGAGAACACACCCAAATCTGAATGCCAGAGACGTCAGCAACACAACATTCTCCCTGAGCACTTAGTAAAGGAGGGGAGGATCTATGTGGAAGGCAAGTGGTGAGTCCTAGACCAGGGCTTCTCAAACTTTACTATTCATGAACCACCTGGGGATCTTGTTAAAATGCAGATTCTGATTCAGAGGGTCTGAAGTTGAGCCTGAGATCCCACATTTCTAACAAGCTCTCAGGAGATGCCAATGTTGCCAGTTGAGGACAACCCTTTGAGTAAAAAGATTTTGGACAACACTCTCCTGCTTGTTTTTCTTCTTCCACCTACTTTTCTCTCTTTTCTCTCATAGAAGACCTTTTATGGAGAGGAGTCTTAAGAGCTCCCATAGTTGAAGAAATTAGATGTATGCTCAGGAAAGCAAGCCTTGAATTTGAACCTGCCAGTGAACCCCATAAGCTCTGTCCTCAGTTTGCTCAATGCATGAGGAGGCAGCCTTGAATGCCAGGGCTGTGTAGCCACCATGTTAGCAGTATGGACATTGGCTCAGGATTTTTGCAATATGGGAGGATTGGGCAGCAGGAAACTCTCCTCAATGATTATCATCTTGGGTCCTCAGGTCTACTTCAGGTGCCTGAGTTTAGGGAATGTACTCTTGTTGTCCTGGAGAAGAGCAAAGCTCAAGGGGCTTTCTGGAGCTTGGAGACCAAAGGCTTCTGCTTCAGGAGCCCCAGCATGGCAAAATTGCTTTGGTGATTTTGCTATTAGCAGTTATTTTTGCTTTGTTCCCTAATAGTAATAATGGTAACAACAACCCAAACAATAATATAATTGGCCATTAACACAATGTGACTCTTACTATGTTCTAGTCTTGTGCTATATTTGACTGTGTGTTCCAATCCTGAGGGCTGACATGTGGTAGAGAGATGTGACCTATCATCCACCCACATGGGTTGAAAGTTTATGACAATGGGTAGATTATTTTTGGTAGTACCTGGGAACTGAGTGATTCCAGTACTTATAGTTGGTAGGTGGATGAGAGAAAAGAGATGGCAGTTTTCAAACAATTTGGAAAAGAGTTTTCAAAACTTCTGTCTATATAGTAAGTCATGGATAAAATATATCCATCCATTGTGTCTATTGCACATACATGCACACACATATACAGAGCCATGGAAAAATAATACATACCCTCTGTGGGGGTAACTGGTGGAGTTTGGGGTTTTTAATTAATTGAAGTGTTTTTTGGTGTGTATGATGTCAACATTAGCACTGATGGGCCAGCCAGCTCTACGTAGGATGATAATTTTTTGCTTAAATTAAAAAATTGTACCCCCACAAACATGTTCTATATGATATTTGAAAGCTAAAACCTGTATTGTTATTTGAAAGGATGTCTTCAGAGCAGCTTTCTGAGATGATCCAGGTGACGTATGTATGAGAACATTCATTGCCATGTATTCCCAAATCCTAAATAGTGCCTTGATGTTAACTGTCTTTCGTGCAATTATCTTCTCTCACTGTCACTAATATGTAATATACTTTCCCCCTCCCTCAAGGTGGCACCTGTGTGGTCAACCCCACAGACTTGTTTTGCTCTGTCCCTGGCCGTTTGTCCCTTCTCAGTTCAACTTCCAAATACAAGGTGACGATTGCTGAGGTGAAGAGGCGCCTCTCACCACCTGAATGCCTCAACGCTTCACTCTTGGGAGGCATTTTGAGAAGGTAAGACAATTGTCTCCTGGCATGTCATGTCTTCCAACTGTACTGATATCATACTCCTCCACCCTCAGCCCTGAAGCCTTCGGTCTCACACTGAATTCCCCATCTGGTCAGGTCTTCTCGTCATTTCCCTCAGGATGTGAACTTTCAAAACCTAGTTTTTCTTTTGTTTTTGGACAGAGCGAAATCCAAGAATGGGGGTCGCTGCCTGAGAGAGAAACTGGATCGGCTTGGCCTGAATTTGCCAGCGGGGAGACGGAAAGCGGCCAATGTCACGCTCCTTACTTCCTTAGTTGAAGGTACGATTTTTCAGCTCTGCAAAGTAATGATACAAGGTTAGCAGTTCTTTGGACCTCAGGCTTGTTAGATCATGCTGTTTCATTTTTGTCTATGGTATTAAGCAAGACAGTTAAGACTTACAGGTGCATTTCCCAATTAATCATGATAAAGATGATGACATTAGACAACATCAGGTTTAGATAATTCATAAAATGTCATTTAATATACTAATCTTGGCAATAACACAGAAGAAGACAGTGCAAGATTTAAGTACTTCAACCAGTATTTCCTAAATAACAGCAACAAGAAAACTGGCGGGGCTATTGTCATTTTTATGATTGTTTATTTTAGAGTTCAGATAAATCTAGCTTAACTCATTATTCAGTGCAACATGATCTATAGGATAAATAATCACCCTTTATATAGGGTTCACAGGAGTCTAGCCATGATACCAAGCCTGAGAGCATAACGTGTTAATCCAAGTATGTATCTCTTAAAGTACCGTGATGTTCCATGGCTTTCTGAGTGGATAAGCTGAGTCAAAGAAGGGTTAAGGTTTATCAGTGGTATAGAGACAGAGGTAAAAATATATTCCCAGAAGTTATTTTTTTCCCAACTCACCTTTTCCTTTTTGTTTCTTCTGTAAGGACTAAACTACATAATTTTATTCAAACTTCTTTTAAGAAGAGGTATTATTGGAGACTTATTTTTCACTTTGTGGGGGAGCTTTTGAATGCCAAAGGAGAGTTCTTCCATAACCCAGAATGCTATTGTTTTAAATCTGAACAAAGGGGCCTTTTTACCAAAACTCACCTGAACACACCTGTGACACTTTTCTTGCATTGGTTACTCTCTTGTCTATAAGGCACTAAAGGAAGTGAAAAGTAAGGGAAACACAAAAACAAACATCTTGCCTTTATCCAGATTATCAATTCATACTATTTACTGTACAACTTTGTGAAGTAGTGTGTTCTAGACATTGGTCTGGGCAAAATTGCTTTGGTGATTTTGCTGTTAATAGTTATCTTTGCTTTGCTTTGTTCCCTATTTGTAACAGTGATAACAACAATAATATTATTGACCACAACCATCTAATAAGTGTTACTATTACTATGTTCTATGTCTTGTGATGTGTTTGCCTGTGTGTGCTGATACTGAGAACTGACAGATGGCAGAGGAAGTTGACCTGTCATCCACTCATATTGATTGGGGGTACTGGGGGAAGGACAAGGTAGAAAAAAATGACACATGGGGTTGATTCTAAAGGGAGACAGATTCCTGCTCAATTTAAGTAAGAAGATAATTATGATTATAACTATTTAACAATAGAACAAAACACTTATTCAGTATATAATGAGGTGGATTTAAGAATCATATGGGTGGTAAGACTTGACTCCCAACTCTGCAGGAGAATCAACTCAGGAGGTTTATTTAAAAATGCCTGGGCCCCTTCTCTAAACCAGCTGAAACTCAATCTTTGGGGGGGGATATGACCCAGGCATCTATACTTTTTTTCAACATCCCCAGTGATTCTGATGTATAATGAGGTTTAAGGATCATTGGTCTAAGTATTTCTCGAGATCCTTTTCACTTCCTAGGATGGACTGACTGTGAATTCTCAGGAAATTTGTAACTGGTGTGAAAATTAAAGGCCCTAAGAAAGATTGTTTTCTGTGGTGTCCGTGAAATACTGGCCAATAGAAGCTGAAGAGCCTACATAAAAGGGTATATTCACAAATCTTCTTACTGATTTTTATGGTAGCCAAGCCAAATCTTCATGATGTAGAGAAATACATCTTCTTTAATTTCAGACACTGTGATGGAACTGAGAAAAAGACATTTAGAGGCAAAGGGACCTTTTGCATCCCTTAACTCCCCACATATTATAACCCTCAAATGCACATGTACACTTTCTCTCTCTCTCTCTCTCTCTCTGTCTGTCTCTCTTCTCTCACACTTAAAAGTTTTATTACCATGTGTATATTCTCTGATTTTTATTCTATTCCATATTTTTGTGTTCTTTTTAAATGCTGATGATAAACCTACTAAATTCATTTCAAGACTCACACTGAGTCATGACCCACAGTTTAAAAAACTAGAAGTTGTCTTAAGACATGAAGAGAACCTAATACTTGAAGAACAAGGACATTCCATCTAAATTAAAATAGGCTTTATTTTATCTCTGGATGACAAGAAGAGCAGTTTTATTGTTGAGGACTCTCCTATATATTTTTATTCCTACATTTTGGTTACGTTGGTGATGACAGCTGATGACTCCTTTCCAGCCAGCAAGATGCCATTTTCTGCATTAGGCTCATAGTCTTTGGAATCCTGTAGATGATGTTGGTTGTATACAAAATAATGGTGACTCAATTCTGATTTATCAAGCCCCTGGAAAATTGACATAGTTAATGCTTTTCTTCAGTACTTTTGGAAGCTTGATCCTTTTTGAACTGATTCAGTTCCTTCAGGTTTATTTGCTTGTATAGTTTTAAGTGGTAAATTAAAACTTCCCCATATTTACCAGTTGGTGTTGGTAAGACTTTGAGTTGACCATGTCTTTGGGTGATACTTTTCTTCTTTTATCAAACATATTTTGTAAGAGCCAGCAACATTTCAGATTAATTTTTTCAGAAATTCCAAAACTAGATTCCTAGTCATCAAAAATGGTTCATCAACTTTCTGATAAATCTGTGGTCTTATGGGAAGGAATAGTATTTTTCTTACCATTTTTATTGCTATCTCCCCTTTACCTCCTAGATTTTCTGCAATAACCCATATGTATATTTGAATACCAATACCTAGTAATTTAGCTTCTCTTAAATGGCTCTCTTTTTTTAAAGTTTTTATTTTAATTCCAGTTAGTTAAGATACAGTATAATATTAGTTTCAGGTGTACAATATAGTGATTCAATCATTCCATACATCACCTGGTGCTCATCACAACAAGTGCACTCCTTAATCCCCATCACCCATTTTACCCGTCCCTCCACCCCCCTCTCCTCTGGTAACCCTTGGTTTGTTCTCTAGTTAAGAATCTGTTTCTTGGTTTGTCTCTCTCTTTTTTTCCCCTTGCTCATTTGTTTTGTTTCCTAAATTCCACATGAGTGAAATGATATGGTATTTGTCTTTCTCTGACTGACTTATTTCCCCTAGTATTATACTTGCTAGCCTCATCCATGTCATTGCAAATGGCAAGATTTCATTATTTTCTTTGGCTGAATAATATTCCATTGTATATATACCACAGCTTCTTTATCCATTCATCAATCGATGGACACTTGGACTGTTTCCATGTCTTGGCTATTGTAAATAAGGCTGCTATAAGCATGGGGGTGCATGTATTCCTTTGAATTAGGGTAAATACCCAGTAGTATGATTGTTGGATGGTAGAGCAGTTCTATTTTTAACTTTTTAAGGAACCCCCATACTGTTTTCCACTGTGGTTCCACTAGTTTGCATTTCCACCAACAGTACACCCATGTTCCCTTTCCCCTATGTTCTCTCCGACACCTGTTGTTTTTTGTGTTGTGGATTTTAGCCATTCTGACAGGTGTGAGGTGGTATCTCACTGTGGTTTTGATTTGCAACTCCTGATGGTAAGTAATGATGAACATCTTTTCATGTATCTGTTAGTCATCTGGATGTCTTCTTTGGAAAAATGTCTACTCAGGTCCTCTGCCCATTTTTTAAATTGGATTATTTGTTTTTTGGGTTTTGAGTTTTATAAGTTCTTTATATCTTTTGGATACTAACAATTTATCAGATATGTCATCTGCAAATATCTTCTCCCATTTTGTAGGTTGCCTTTTAGTTTTGTTGATTGTTTCTTTTGCTGTGCAGCTTTTTATTTTGATGTATCTTAAATGTCTCTTAAGACTGTTAATTGAGACTCTTACAGAGTTATTTCTCAAACATCCTGATGGCCCAATATATTATTACTATTCAATCACACACCCCACCTCCATTTTGCGATAGGACTTAAGCATAAGTGAGATAGTATCTAATTGATTTTATTTCTCATACACCAGACTTAGAAATAAATTTCATCATGATGTTACAGTACTTGTCAGGGCTTTTCTGGGGAAGATTTGAATACAGACTTGCCAATTGTTTCTATTTTGATAAAAATTCCAAAAAATAAAAGAGTAGTATGTGGAAACTCTGGTAGGCATTCCATGCAGAGGTGATATAACCTTTGTAAAGATCCAATTGGTGAACAGCAAGGTGCTTTTTATAATGAGGATTGAAATTAGCAAATGAACATTTGTTTTTCAAAAACTACCCCTGTCACTGACATAACAGTAGTTTGTTATGGTAGTCCAAATTTCCATGCTTGCCTTGGGCTTTCCATCATTCTGTTTTTAATTGTTTTAGAATAATTTTCCCCTGTATTTCTTTTAAATGGAGTCACGCAATTAATAGTGTCATCCTAACATTGTTCTCAAATCAACATATTAAAGTAATTATTTTGGGATTATTTTAGAAATTTAAAGGAGAGGGCTATTTAATGCAAATTTATATTTAAGTAATTCACAGCATTTCTGTTACAAATATCATTGTACTTAGTAACCACTGGGATGAAGTGGTTCACTTGAAACTGATTTCTTTCACCTCACAAAGTTGATTGAAAAGTGAACATTTTGGTAAGGCAGATATTTAGAGTGGGGATTTTTTGGGTCCATGTAACAGACATATTTGAGCTAGAATGAGGTATGAATGTTTGAATCTAGAGTCCTCAGAATGTAATAGTAGATCATTTCCCCCTTTTTATCCATATTTCTTCATCTAATGGGTTTTAGATATATAACTAATGGTTGATACAACTTCTTCCCCACTTTATCATAAACTTGCTGTTCTTTTTGTTTCCCCTTGTTTTAGTCATATTGCTGTGACTTCTTTTTTGTCTCATTCTGCTTATATATGACATCAAATAGATGTTACTCTCTGGAAAATATGGTGGATTAGAGTCGTTTAACCCAATGCACGTATCTTCCTGAGATCTTGGGATAATCCCAGCCTCTTGTATAGTGGTGATAATTCCATCTTTGGAAAACATTTAAAGAATTTGGCCAATATTATTGTTCTGATTCTAATACTCTTACTATATATTTATTATTTATGAATTAGCACCTTCTGTTAGCTGTCTTCTCTGTATTTTATTCCAGAACAACCTTTGCAGAGTTGGTGGTTGTTAAAACAAACATGAGGAGTCAATGATGGAGTTATTCCTGCCCATTGCTCCCCCACCCCCACTTGAGATTTTCCAAGATGGCCAAAGTTGCAGAGTGTTGCTGGAGGGAGGTTTTGTTCACCGGAGTGGAGTGCTTTCCTGGGACAGTTCTGCTGAATTTGCAAAAGCTCATGTAACATTCTGAGGCTACACCAGGAGTTCTGAAAGCACCGTTGAAGTCCTTAAACATAAATACCTTGACTTGCAGTTTGTTGTGACAGGGGGTCAAATCCTCTGTGTGTGTGTGTGTGTGTGTGTGTGTGTATTTCAAAACAGTGTGGGGCAGAGAAGGGTGTGAATATACACCAGCAAAAGAAAGGGGACCATTTACAAATACCTCATATGATCTCTATTCACTCTTTTTGAGTTTAAATCCTTCATTACTATTGTTTCGTTCTTTAGTTTCAAAAAATGTAAGCTTCCAGACCTTGCCCTGCACGTCTTACTTCATATGACCTAGTTGTCCCACTTGCAAAATGTATTTTCCCTTAGGCAAGTACGCCTCCCCTGTCCTGAATAAATTCACCGCTGAAATTTTGTCAGACTTTGAGCTGCTTACTTAAACTGACTCAGCTTCATTGTCTTAGTTTATAAATAAAGATCATAATATCTGTAATGGTTAGGACAATGTTAGCTGTTATAACAGTTAATTCCCAAATTTTCAGTGGCTTACCATGATAGAAGCTTATTTCTCAGCATAGTTTGAGGTGGGTGTTCCTCACCAGGGGCCTTTTCTCACGGTTTTAATCAAGGACCCAGAGTCCTTCCATCTGTAGCTATTCCCTTCTCTAGGTCCTAGGAGCCCGTTCATTGAACTCACAATAAGGAGAGACATGGTGGCAAAAGTACACAGCTTCTTACCCACCTTACTGCTGTTCACATTCCAAGAACTAGTCATGTGTCCATAACCAATTCCAGAGGTGGGTATGGGGGATACTAGAAAATGTAGTCTCTAGCTGGGCAGAGTCTTCTTAGCAGCAACGCTATATAGTATGTAAAGAAAGGACAAATCTTTGATGGTCCTTCATTCAACTCTGCCACATCTGTCTTGTACATCTTTTTTTTTTTTTAAAGATTGTATTTATTTGACAGAGAGAGAGACAGTGAGAGAGGGAACACAAGCAGAGGGAGTGGGAGAGGGAGAAGCAGGCTTCCCGCGGAGCAGGGAGCCTGACGCGGGGCTCGATCCCAGGACCCTGAGATCATGACCTGAGCCGAAGGCAGATGCTTAACGACTGAGCCACTCAGACACCCCTGTTTTGTACATCTTATGTAGGATTAAATATACTCACGTAGACAAGGACAACTGACTTGGCAATGAACTCTTTCCTAGAGAGGAGGTATAGTGAGTGAGTATAGGTATATCAAGTTTTCCTGATGTGATTAGTCCATGGCTTTTTATTTTAGGAAGAAGTATTGTTCACTGCTTGAGACTCATAGGATTCAAACACCAAAGTCCTTTGCCAAGTATTAGTGGTAATACATGCACAGGGCATGCTCAGCTTTAGATGCTCTTCTCATGAAATTTAGAACAAAACGGATATTCTCATTACCTTCACATGGTACCACGGTGGGTTTCTGTGGGAATCTGGAGCTGAAAGCTAGCCTTCAGGGACTCATGGCATGATTGTAAGTCTGAAAGGACCTTCATCCCATGAGTCTGGCCATTCCAGACTCACATTCCCACGTTAGTCCCTCCTTCAAGATAAAGGTTTCCAGCTTCCTTCTTAAACTGTGTGTGACATAAAAAGGCTAATAAATTGGCCCTTTGTAATAATAGCTCTAATTGGTGCTCACTTTGGTCAGACAGTCAGATGGAAGAGCTCAGTCACTAGGAGAACCTGGTGTTCCCTTTTGCATACAAACACTCTGTCGTGGACAATGTCTTGAGCACAGTTTTTGCATTTCAGAGCTGTCGGTGGAATTGGGCTCAATAAAGTAAATGCTAGTAGGGCCTGTGTGAATCATTTTAAGATCTGTCTTGGAAAAGCTTTCTGCCCCACCCCCCCCAGACTAAGGTATCACGTTATTTGTAAATTTCTTATTCTAAAGTATGGAAGAGTTTCTGAGAGACTCTGCTTTGATAATTGGTAATTAGATAACAATTAGATATTATATCTGGGAACTAGCACTTACCAGAATTTTCAAGAATTGATCTCCATGAATGAGAGATTGTATCAGACAACACTGTGGACAAATAGACACCATCTTAGGAGACGTGTTCTTAAGTCATTTGTAATATTACTCCCCTGATCTGCATCTTATGATTTCATTCATCTTCAGGGGAAAAAGGTATTTACGTGTAGGGGTAGAGGAAATAGGCTACTACCCATATGCTTTTGGGTCTGACTGTGTGCTTGGAGCATCCTTAAATTCCTGCTTTTACTCATTGCAAAAAGGCAAGTGTCTCCAAGCCTGTTTGGCTGAGTCCTGCCTGCCCTTGCCCGCTTTGGTCCATCTCACTGCTCACTCTTGCAAATTGTGCTGTTCACTTAAAAACACACGTCTCTGCATTACTTCCCTCGTGATTTTATTTTCTTCTTTCCATTATTCTGTCTTTCAATGTATATGTCTCGACTAATGTCCTTTTCAAACACGCAGTTTCTGCTTTATTTCCATGATTTACATTTATCAAAATCCATAGGTATTTTAGTAAAATTATAGACTGTAGTTCTTCCTATTGATGTCTACATCCTGCTGAATAACAGTGGCAGGTTTGGAATAGCTTGTGTTTTAATTTACAATAAATATTTGAGTTTAGATTTAAATCTCTCTAAGAATGGAGTCAGAGAGTAATTTTACTTTTGAATTAATATAACTTTATATAGATAATTGATTCAAATGGTGGAAAATTTAAAAGTTACAAAACAGCATCTTGTAAAATATCTGTTTTGCACTCTATTCCCTTGTTGTCCAGTTCCCCTCCTGGCAGAAAACAAATGGTGTCTCTATTTCCTTCCAAGGATATGTGTGTGTATGCATTGGATTTTTTAATTTTTAAAAGAAATTATAGTATTCTATACGCACTATTCTGCTGTCAGGTTCTTTTTTTCACACCTTATAATAGTGTTTTTTTCTCAGGGCTTACAAGTTGTCCATTCTTTTAAACACTCATGATATTCCCTTGTTTGAGTGTCTCATAATTTATTTAACCAGTTCTCTACTGAATATTATATAGATGTTTTCAATCTTCAGCTATTACAAATCGTGCTACAATGAGTAACCTTACACTTACATAAATAACTCCGTAGATATGCAACTTTTGGGTCTTTGCTAATTTGATGGGTAAAAAAAAAAAAAGGCTACCTCAGTTATGAAGGAGGTTGAGTTAGGTATTCCTAGAAGAATTTAATGAGCTTCTCTGTCTATTCTTTTACTTTGCCCTTATGGGATATTTTTAAATGTTTTTCTTAATGGTTGGTAAGTGTTCATTATATAACAGAAAACTGGCTGTATGTCTCTGATCTGTGTTGCAAAGCCTCCCCACCACTAGCTTTGGTTTGTCTGTTTGCTGTTACAAGTTTTCTGTTGGTTTGCTTATTTGTTTAGGTCTATGTCTTACAGACTTTTTGATATGAGTATAATCATATGTCTCATATATTTTATATCATGGTTTTTAGTTTTAACTGTAATATTTTAAAAACTTTTTTATTCCAAGACTATAAAAGAATTCTGCTGTGTTCTAATTACTTTGTGGTTCTATTTTTTATGTCTAAATTGTTGATCCATCTGGACCTTGTTTTGTTGTTAGATGCATGGTATAGATCCAATTTTATTTATTTCCAGATGGCCACCCAGTTGTCCCAGCACCTTTTCTTGAAAACCCATCTTTTCCCTGCTAGTATGAAAAGCAAGCTTCATCTCACACTATATCTCTCTGTACAAATACACCTTTTCAGTAGACTAATGACTTCGTTTCCTTAACAGTGCTGTCTGTCTCTCCTTCCACCATTATGTTTCCGTTTTTTGTTTTTATTTTATTTATTTATTTATTTATTTATTTATTTATTTATTTATTTATTTTAAGTAGACTCCATGCCCAATGTGGGGCTTGAACTCATGATCCTGAGATCAAGAGTCACATGCTTTACCAACTGAGCCAGCCAGGTGCCTCTCCTTTTTGTTTTGTTTTGTTTTTAGAGTTTATAGTATGTCAGCCAAATAAGGCAGAATTCTTTATGCAAAAGCCCTGATAGACAGAGGTCTTTATGGTTTATAATTGACTTTATAGTGACTGCCTTCCTTTTGTATAAGCCACAGAATTCTTTTATTTCATGAAGGTGTACAATTAATCCCTACATAATGCTTTCCCATCACCTTAGGACATGTTAATGTTGGCCTGAGATTACTTCAGGAGCTTCAAAACAGGCACATACCCAGAGATTGATTGTTATGGGTTGACACCCCTACATTAAAAACAAAAACAAAAAACCCCAGGTTACGGGAGCAGAAAGTGCTGAAAAATATAGGTACAGTCTATTTTATAAAATGCCTCCACTGATACAAGGATAGACTCTATTTTTATGGATTTTCTGTATAGTTCATTCTTTCTAGCAATTCTTTGTTCCGGTTTATCACCATTTCCTTTAGAAGTCTTCACAAGACTATTGTTGCAATTAACCAATAAGATCTTTGAAAGCTTTATCATGTGACAGATGTTTACTGAGTACCTATTATGAATCAGGTGCTGTGCTAAGTGTCTGGTGTGGAATGGGGAACAAAACTATTGCTTTGAGAAACAAAGTGTTTGTGTCTAAACAAAATCATCATTAAACTAGGGAATTACCACATTATAAGGCAATTGTTTATATCATAGACTCTATTATATGGAGTGCTACAGAGTACATTCCTTTCAGAATAGTTTGGGAAACCTATAATATATTAATTTTGTCCTTCAGCTCGATGGTTTACTGTGGCTTGATATTACAGTTTAGTTGATAGAATATCTTATCCAGGTTTGAAAATATTCTCAAATTTGCTTTTTTTTTAAGATTTTATTTTTAAGTAATCTCTATACCCAGTGTGGGGCTCAAACTTACAATCTTAAGATCAAGAGTCGGGTGCTCTACTGACTGAGCCAGTCAGGCACCCCTCAAATCTGCTTTCTAATAGGTGCTTCTTGGAATAATCCTACAGATAGATTTCAAAGTGCTAGTTTCCCATACATATAAATAAAATTGAAATCATAGATATGTGACTAGAAGTTAACACATATGAATTGTTGCTTTTATTTAATAACATTGGGTATTGCAATACTAAGTTAAACAAATTGTTTTTAAGGCAATATTGTTACATTGACAGTTGGTAAGAATTATATGGTGATAACAATATAGCAGTATCCTTTAGTGCAAATTAGTGTACTAGATGTTGATTTTTAATTGTCTGAAGTACATTTTCCCCTAAAATACAGTAACTCTAAAGGAAGGAAAAATCCTTAATGACTTATAAAAGGTTGAAAATCTGGTGTATTTATTTCTACTTAAAAATACATTTAGATCTTCTTCCTGTAAAATAATGTAGGAACCCAGAAACTCAGTAAAACAGGTGATCCAGAAAACATTTTCCCATTAACTTTCCACTTCTAGGCTGTATCAGTGCTGGACATTTAAACTTTTCCTAATATTTTCCCCTTAGTTGTTTACTTTTTGCTTTTGAGTGTGAAAAACGAGTGTCCTGACATCAGGGAGAAAATTCTTTTTTATGCTATTTTCATATTCTGTAATTTTACTTCTGCTAGCTTTTTGAGAGAGTTACTCAGTAAGAGTCACCTACCACTGATGTTATTATTGAAAAGAATGAATATTTCTTAGGGGTTTTTACTTTTTTGGAAGGGGGGTAAGCACTATTTGGCTTATAGACCCTAAAGCCTTGCACTTAACATACTCCTCTACAAGCAATAACCCTAACCCCCAAACATCCATCCTAATTCTAAAATATGTTTGAAATGACATGATATAAAATGGCCATCCATGCTAAAGTTAGTGTATTGCTTCGGTTGTGTAAAAAAGAGGGGAGGGTACCGGTTTATCAAGTGGCACAGTGCATTAAAATGTAAAAATGACTTAAACCTATTTTGCAAACAAAGAACTAGGGCATCTTGGGGCGCCTGGGTGGCTCAGTCGTTAAGCGTCTGCCTTCGCCTCAGGTCACAATCCCAGGGTCCTGGGATCGAGCCCCGCATCGGGCTCCCTGCTCGGCGGGAAGCCTGCTTCTCCCTTTCCCACTCCCCCTGCTTGTGTTCCCTCTCTCGCTGTGTCTCTCTCTGTCAAATAAATAAAATCTAAAAAAAAAAAAAAAAAGAACTAGGGCATCCTACTTCATATCACAAAGATATGAGGTGACACAACAATATTTGCCGTATGGAAATAGAAGGAAAAATGTTCTCGGCCTTTCCTAAATCACTGTTCCACCACAGGTTGCTGCACCCTCTTCTTGTTCACGTGGGAATTTTGTCCCACCACAAAGACAGAGAAGCTCATTGATCTTTATCTTCATGAATCAGTCAGATCCCCTAGAATCTTATTCACATGCTTTAAAAAAAAAAATTAAAAGGGTTGATTTATTTATTTGAGAGACAGAATGCGCATGTGCGTGCAAGCATGTAAGTGTGGGGCAGGGGCAGAGGGAGAGAATCTCAAACAGACTCCCCACTGAGCGGGGACCCCATTGTGGGGCTTGATCTCATGACCCAGGAGATCATGACCTGAGGGGATACCAAGAATCCGATGCTTAACTGACTGAACCATCCAGGCGCCCCTTCACATGCTTTTTTGATCCTAAAATTTCTATTTTTCTTAAACTCGTTGACTCTAAGATACCTGCTGTACAGGATTTAAATACAAATCTGTCCTCCTTACTGGATATCATGTGTATTTTAATTCATGGATTCATTTATTCATTCATTCTTGGGCCCTCACACACAAAGATTTTGTGGCATGATACACACATTTTAACTACGTATCAGAGTGTCTTCACTTGCCACTTCTTTTGATGTAGCATCGCTGTACATCCAGTAACAATGTTACATTGCAAGCAAGAGAAAGCAGTAAACAGAACTAAGGGAAGGAAGGATCTGGCTGTCAGTATAAATGTAAATAGCAGCTGTTCCATTCAAACTGTTTTAAAAACTACCACACGGTGAGAGCTTTGCATATAATGGGCCAGAATCAGGTTTTAGCATAAAATTTAGGAGACATGCTGCCACCCTCCTGTTTGCACCGTTTCACTTCTCCCACTACTGCACAAGCGGTGGAGGACAAATATATATGTAATAGTGTCTGTGAAAATGTTACCCAAATATCTTTCGGTGACAATATTGCAATATGCAGATATATCAATATACATAACTCAACATAATGTACGAAGATGACACTGTGAACGGGTTATTGTGTTAGGGGCAAGATACTTGTAGTCTCAAGATCACATGAGCTTATCCTCAGTCATGTGCTATGGCCACTGTTTCAGATTTTATACCTCAATTTTGAAATGTCTTGAATTATCTCCCGTCTGTCATTTTTCTAGCAAAAGTGGCCATCCTATATGGCATTACGATGTCTTTTTTTTTTTTTAAGATTTTATTCATTTGCCAGAGAGAGAGAGCACAAGCAGGGAGAGCTGCAGGCAGAGGAAGAAGGAGGCTTCCTGCTGAGCAAGGAGCCTGATGTGGGACTCCATCCCAGGACCCTGGGATTATGACCCGAGCCTAAGGCAGATGCTTAACAGACTGAGCCACCCAGGCATCCCACAGTGTCTTTTTTTTTTTTAATCTTTGTGCCATTTTTCTGCCAAATATGCACACACTTTCTTTCCTAATCAGTTAGGGGGATAAACTACTGGTAATAAGCACTTTAAAAATATTTCCTGTACATTGCAGCTTTATCTAAAACCATGACCCTTCAATAACTAGCACTTCCCAGACTCATCAATATAGGGACCCTTTCCGTGTAGTTATGTCCTCTTCCTATTTAGAATGGATGGCGAACAAGGATGTTTCCTACTACATGAATATGAAAATCTTAACTAAAAACCTGCCACTGCTTTGAAATGGGGGAGGGGGTTGGAAATCATTGATCCGTAATTCACAAGACATTATCTGATCTAATTCCCCATGTTGACCCTTTGAATGTCTGTAAAACACTTTATCTGTAACACTCATGTGATACGTGTAGTACAATGGCTTTATTATGTATAATAGCAACATAATGTCAGTAAACATGAGCAGATGAGAGTGTTCATATAGGTTGCAATGTAAATTAGAAAGTGCTACTAGGGTGTTTTTTGCTACTATTATGGGGATGATTGGCATTGTCCTAGAAACAGGGAGAGCCCTTTTATATCCCTCATTACTCCTACATAGCACTGCACCTTGAGCAAAGTAAGTGCTCAGTATATGTGCAATGAGAGCTTGCTTTTTTTTTTTAAGTTTTCATGCTCAGGTGAAATTTGACTTGAGCTTTAAAACTACTATTGTTTTCAAGGTTGAACTATATTGCCAAACCTTACTTCGCAGATAAGCCATTTTTACCTCACTTCTTACCAATTTACTCAGATTTAAGATGTTTGTGAAAGGCTAAAAGTTATTTATGATTTTATTATACTTAAAAAGCATTGTGTTTTTACTAATGTACATAAGAAGCATTGTGCACTGTGCTAAGAGGTACTGAAGCCTACCATGAAGCCTGATGATGCTGGTACTATGATCACACACTAGCGTCCTTGCAAACATAATGGTACGAAATTGATAACATTCACTGCTCTCCCCTTTCCAAAGTGTTTCAAGTTCTTTGGAAAGTTACTTGGACCCTTTGTCAATATTTTGATAGATCCCCTGGGAAAGATATCTGAATATTTCAAATATACTAAGGATAGATTGTAGGTCGATCAACAACAGAATGGCAAGCCCATGGAGCTTTTTCCCTCGGGCATTAATGTATAGGATCTGAGAAGCCAAACTGGGCTCGAGCCTCTAGGGAAGTCAAAACTCCTAGATCATTGTTCCTGTTTGCCCCTTCAGTTTTTCACGTACATCTGCCTGGTAAGTAGCTTCTCTGTTCCTCAATTTCTCCTCATCCTACTCTATCCCCACTCCAAAAGTCCTTTCCCTAGGATTATTTAGAATAAATAGGAAAAAATGATCCATCTGACCACAAGGAGGGATGAGGCTTGAGGAAAATATAAAGTGCTACTCTTACTGAGTTTAGACATTTGTGGAAAACTGACTTTTATTGTCTGCCAACAGGAGAAGCTTTACACTTGGCTCGGGATTTTGGCTACACTTGTGAAACAGAGTTTCCAGCCAAAGCTGTAGGAGAACATCTTGCCAGACAACATATGGAACAGAAAGAACAGACAGCAAGAAAAAAGATGATCCTAGCGACCAAGTAAGCAGAATGGGAAGTCTCTATATGCCTTCTCTCAGGTTTTCCATTTTCTTTGAGTGAGGGAAAGAGTCTAGAAAGTACCAGTTCTCTAAAGCAGAGGGTCTGAAGCTTCAGCAGCTAGATGTACTACACAAGGACATACCCTCACCCCCGGCCTTGCACCCATAGCAAGATTTACAAACTACCTTTGTTTAGTGATGATGAAAGTTTTTAGAAAACCTCTCCAGAATATGCAGGAGTTCTTAGGAGAAAAGTATGTTTAGGAAATGTAGATTCCAGGCAAATGTGTCATTAGCTGCTATGTGATTCGGTCGAAACCACTCACTGCGTCTTAACACATGAGGGTGAAGATCTTAAAACACTATGAATGTTTGGAGAATATGACAAAAGAGGACCCAGGTGTGTGAGAGGTAACATGGAGACCTCTGGGGCCAAGAATCACCATCAGTGTCCCTATCTTTTCTGGTGTATAATTAAGCAAATAATCCCTATACTGTCTCATCTCCTGTGGTGATACTGTCGAAAAGAAAAGGTATAATGTATGTGAAAGCTTCTGAAAAGTGTAAAGTTCAACAAAAATGTGAATTAAAATAATGACAGAGATGACATAGGAAAGTGGAGCTTGCATAAGATGAGTTCAGATTCCCTCAAACTTGAAAGTTCTTTGATAAGGAATGGAAGAACTACCATTGAGTGTGTAAAAACCCAACAGAACAGTAAATGCTGCTGCAAGTCATGTTCAAATTTTTAGAGAAAAACTTTTCAGGCAATAGCTAATTCTTGCTCTCTTTATTAAAATAAGTTATGCTACATAATAGACTATTAATAATCTTACCTAATTTCCTAACTGTATGTTCAGAGTTTAGAACTAATAGTCCCAGGTGGGTTAAGTTATTTTTTCTAAATTAGTTTCTTATTTGGGGAAAACTTTCAAAGAGACAATATAAAGTAGGTAAGTGTTAAAGACGTTATTTCTCAGAAACTGATGGAAAAGGACTTCACAACAGGTTGGCTAAAATTTAAATGGCCTCAAAATGCATAAAACCAAAACTAAATATTTCTTCTACCTACTTCTAATGTCACATAGGTCTTTTTTTGTTTTTACAAGTTTAAGGGTTTAAATGGGAAACCTACCACCCAACAGTTTTGCCCACGATATTGAGTCCCGTTTTTGGGATTTGTGCTGCTTGTGGCTGGCACTCTTTGGGTTTGGGATCTATCTGTGTAGTGCTTTTCTGAGAGTAACTTGGATGATTCATCTTGCCCCAGAGAGAAGGAAAACAAAAGATGGTGGCAAAAGGAGAAAAAGGGTAAAACAATGAAATGAAAGGGAAAGGACCAGCGGAGAAAGAAAATGAACAAGGGTTAGAGAAAGAAAATTAGAAGGCAGGTATAAAATGTGGATTTAAGATTTCGGGATAGACCTTATTCTGTGCAAGCTCCTAAAAACTTGCTGGTAGAAAGAGCTGAACCTGGGTTTTTTGTGTGGCTAATCTCCTGGGGGATCTTTCTTTCTGTTTTGCTTCTACTCTTGCCCTCTTGCAAGGCAAGACCCAGAGGGGTCTTCATCAGTAACATTTTAGTTTCTCCAGGAGAAACTGAAAGTACACTTAGTCAGTTTGAATCCTTAATACCATCTGGGGAGAACTATAAAGACATGTTACAGATCAAGAGAATACACTGCTAGAAGTTAGGTAGCGTCCTCCAGGTGTTCCCAAAGCATAGTATCCTTCTAGCTGGCAGGATTATACAGATTTTCCCAATATGTGTACCCATGTGACACCTCTGAATGACAGTGTTATCCCCAGATACAAATTATCCAAGAAAAGACACCTTTATATTTTCTGCCTCAAAAGTAGTTGGTTATAGTTTCATCATGCATATTCTAAGACTTTCACTCCCTAATCCAGAGAAATCCTTCTTTTTGTCCTCCTTTCCCCAGGATGGTTCCATAGCTGCCCATCTCTACCACCCACAGCAATGCCACCATTAACATTCAGAACACAAGTACCCACTTTCTGGAGAGTTCCCATACTCTATTTAAATGTCTGTGCATTCAAACTGATGTGGAGATTTTGTTTTCACCGAAGTCCAGTGTTAGAAGAACTTGAGGGGATTAAGAGAAGTACTTCCATATTTGTCAAAGTTATGCTGAGACGTCTATTTTAGAGTAGTGGATTCAACTCAGGAGTAGTATTTTCCTTTTACCTAGGATCTCAATAATGTCTATTTTTAGATGATATTTGGGACATTGGTTTCATAAAATATTGTGAGAACATGTACTTTGATCCTTCTGCCCATAGCTGGACATTTGCAAACCATTAAATAATCAAGAATTGGGTTCACTGATTCCAGTTACCTTAGTTTATATGAGTAAATAGGTCATAAACATCTAGAAATTAAGAGACAGGCTGTATAATTTTTTTCTGTCTTTTTGGTTGTGTATATCCGTCCATCTTCTTATAGACAATGGGAAACAAGAATGAGAGACTATGTAGTCATAGCAAATATATACAAGACAAGTAGTCATCAATGTAAGTGGATAAATTAAGGGATGTGTAGGAATAACATGCTTTTTCTGCAATATATGAATGGATCCAACATGTGTTCTGAGAAGTTTCTAATTTTCTGATAGTAAAGCTTTGGATATTTTCAATTAAAATGCTCAACGTTGAAATTAAGTAGCCTACACGGATACTCATTACATTCTAGTTAGCTCATCTTTGTTCACAAGACTGTGACAATTGCATCAAAAATCATATGAAATTCAAAATCATTGGATGAGAGATCCAATAACTGATCTGCATTGTTGGATTGGCTTACATGTTTCTCTTTTAACTCTATGAATAACAGATTCAGTTGTATTTAATTATTTTGCCAACTGCATAATTAAATGAAAGGCCCATTGACTAAGGGTCGAGCTTCCTAATTCCTCTTAATTTCTTGTGTTTTGTTGATTAACCAAATATGTTGGTGTAATTAGACAGTTACATAGGAGGGACAGAAACTGAATTAGAGCATTTTTGAATTCTAAAAATGTACTGGACAAAACCTTTGATTCATGGAAAACACATTTAAACTTCTTCATTGAATTTAGACTAAATATGCTTAACATTTGATCTGCATCAGGGTAAAGCAGAATCGTTAACATGTTTTAATTGTTACTATAACAATAATTGTCAAAAGGAGAAACACAGAACTTGAAATTCAGACATCAGCTTAAAAATTATGTCCTTAAGGACAGTGACGTAAGTGATAAAGTTAGAATTTGTGATTCACCAAAGATCATCTTGTGTTACATAATTCATAATGTGACATTTTGTTTTGAGAAATGAGTATTTCTTATTGTAGCCTTATAAATAAAATTTTAAATGAGGACAAAACTAGTCATAAAAATAATATCTCTGTAATTGTCATAATGAGATGATGATCATAATTGCCTAAGGGGGACTACAGAATTGTTCTCTGTTTTTAAGTCAAGAAGCTGTCCTAAGTCAGAATTAAGAGCAGCAGAATCAAATACCAGAGGTTGAGAATTCTGCAACTTCTCCCGATACAGCTTCCTGTGTAGTGTAGCTGAATTGCTTAGCACAAGTTAAATTTTTCCACACTTTGTCTTTTCCTCATCTCTTCATCCCCTTTAAGTTTATTGTAACTTGCTATAATGTTTATACAGTAAGGAAGTTGATTTACCAGCTTATAAACTAATTTTTTCAATTATCCAAATAATTCTGATATCATACCACAAGAACTAAAGCAACATTTCAACCTTTATTTGAATTTTTAAATATATTTTAATCTGGTATAAAATTAAAAGACTCATCTTTAAATAGCCCCAATACATATTTTTTTTGTAGTAATGGAGCATACTGATAGTCTACCAAATAGTAATTTATATTGCCAGTCTGAAAAATGATAGCATGAATCTGGATTTAAAATTTTAGTTAGAACTTTCCTAAAAAATAAAGATAAGAGTATATTTAACTATATTCAGTAACACAAAGCACAACAGATAACGATGCCCTACCAAATGGCATCACTTGATGCCACCGACTGGCATCAAAAACTTAGTTTAAATTGCTATTAAAACATAGGCAATACACCTGCAAGTCAATCAACTAAGTCTCTAACTCAGAACAGAAAAAGTGATAAATTCAGATCAAATATTCTCAATGAAAGTATACACATGCAGTTGTTAAAAGCATGCATTTAGATGCTGTATCTCAGAGACTAAAGCATTAGCTGGAGGATATGGAGGATCCTGTTTGATTTAGAGCAGATAAGGGCCATCTCTGGTTTTTTGTTTGTTTTTCCTCTCCTTATGACCCACTTTTACTTTCAACTGTGTTCACAAAGAAAAGGGCAAATTCTATAAACTCACACAATATGAAAATAACACTGGCAATAAACCTGGGGATTATTTTCATTTGAAAAATCACAAATGGTGTTTAGAAGAAATTTAGGCACCTAATTATAAAACTCTACTGGCTTTAACTCACTGGTAAATTATTTGTGATTCAAGACATTTTGTCACTTTTTGGTAGTTATTTGTTAATGACACAAATGATTTGGAGAGAAATTAGTGGCTGGGTCCATGGAGTAACATTCACTTGGAATAATTTGACTCTCTTGTACTTACTTGTCTTTGGCTAGCTACATTGATAATTATAATCAGGGCTAATGATTAGATTTTTATGACTACCCGTTGTAAATCCAGACCAAAAAAAACCCTAATCACTATCACATTATCCCTTGACTATGGAGTGGCCTCATATTAGATGATGTATTCTTTTGAGCAATTCCTTGTCTGTCCTTTATTTCATTCTTCAATTACTGTATTAATCTAGTAAGTTTTGTTGTTGTTTAAAAAAAAAACTGTTTTCTTTATATGTTTTGCTTCTTTAGAATTGTATCATTTAGACTATGTATCACAAAGGCTTTGCTGTTATTCAATATATATAGTAATGTGGTAATTAAAACTCATCAGAAATCACAATTATTTAATGTAAGAAAAGCAGCAGATTTTCTCTCAAGCATACCTTTTGCAAGAAACCATATTACATGGGACATAACAATCATTTTTGTGAGGCTAATGGGCTGAATTGTGGTAAATGATTACATACTTTAAATATTAAAATATGAATTCAGTTCACAAGAGTCTGAATTCTAATGAAATGCTGGGAAACAGGATTTTCCAAAGCCTACTTGAATCACCGCTCTGAAAGAAGCCCATAACTTGATTTAAACTTTTTACAAATGTGATATCCCCTCCAAAAATCATATTTTAATATTTTAAAAAAACAATGATTAAGTGTGATCCTTTCATATAGATTTTTCCTCGTGCTGAGGTTAATCTGTGAATATTCACCTTAAAAATGAACACGGTTTTGTCAGTGCTCATGGGCTGTTGATCACTTCCAAAGTTTTACAGTTTTCCTGTAGTACTTGGGAGCAAAGTTGGTGTTGTGAACCTCATCTGTATGTTGTAGATGGAACTTTGGAGGTTGATTTATGAAAGTTGACCTAGTTCTCTTTTATTTTATTTATTTATTTATTTATTTATTTATTTATTTATTTATTTATTATTTTTTTAATCTAGTCCTCTTTTAAATGAGAAAACAAACCTTTGGTAAAATATCATGGGATGAAATTAAAGCCCCATGTTAAGGGTTCAACTTCAGTGATGAATCTTTCATTTTAGACAAATTTGTAAAGAATTCCAAGACCTCTTGAGCCAAGATAGATCACCATTGGGATCCTCCAGACCCACTCCAATTCTAGACCTTGACATCCAGAGACACTTAACACATTTCAGGTAAGACTGGCTTTCCAATCTCCTCAAACTCTCTTTTAAATTCTTAAACCATCTTTATTAACCCAGACATTTTTGTATTCCTGTCGCAGTTCCGTTTAGAGATATTGCTTATATATTCATATAGTGACTGACTGAATCTTTTGAAATTGCAAGCATGTAAGATCAAATTATAAAAATAACTAATGCATGAAGCACTTTAGATCAGAAAGTTTAGTGTCTTTGTGCAATTTTCAGGAAATTGTGACTTTGAAAGTGAACACTATTATTTCAAGTAATGGCACTTTTGAATCAGGATTCTGAAATCATTCTTTATCTTGGTGAGGCACATTATTGAATGGACAGATATGACACAAATTAATGGGATATCATACACTGCTTTTACAGGCATATGTTAATAATTTCTGCCCAATTAGAAGCTGCAAATGGTTCTTAAATTAGACCACACAAGTATATTTTAAAGCTCCTGGAATGTGTTATTGAAAGCATATTTAAAATTTTATTTTCTGAGATGCTTTGGAAAAGAATAGACTTTTTTTTCTCTGGTTAATTTATGCCCTAGAGACAATGTGGAAAGGAACAAGATAATTACTCAGGTAACTTCCAGTTTTAAAGCCCTAAAATTCTAATGCCTTACATAATATTTCTCATCAATGTAAAAAATATTTTGTCCTCTTTTAACTATCATCATTCAGTTTAAAAAACAATGTTAAGCAGGGGTTCCTGGGTGGTTCAGTTAGCTAAGCATCTTGATCTCAGTTCAGGTCTTGATCTTAGGGTCTTGAGTTTAAGCCCCACATTGGGCTCCATCCTGGCTGTGGAGCCTACTTAAAACAAAACAAAGCAAACAAATAAAAACAATGTTAAATAAAGACTATTATACATTAAATTTTAAAATGTTTTCAGTACCTCTCACCAATGATAATGCTTTTGAGGAGGATACTCCCTTATATAAAATAATGGATATTTCAATGAGTTGGAATTTTATCTGCAACATCAGAGACTTTTAAATAGAATATTTTATTTTGCGTCATGCCACAAGACTCCTTAAGATGTAGTAGATACATCTTTGGAGACTAAATTTAGGGTTTACCTTCTAAAAATGTACCAGATATACCAAAAATATATCTCACAGGACTTTTCTCCTAGCACTCAATTGGGTTAGTGAAAGTGAGTGTAATAAAACTGGTAGAAATTACAATGCCCAGAAGTTAAGGGGAAAAGGCTTTGGAGTCAATAGAACCATCTTCAAATCCAGACCATCATACAGCTGAGCTGGGTAGTTTTGGGGTAACATGCATTCTTTCCAACCCTCGATTTCCCTAGCTTTAAATGGAATAAGAACCCTTTTATTACATGGTGGTAGAGAGCAAACATGACATAATACATATAGGCTGGCTCAGTCAGTAGAGCATGTGATTCTTGATCTTGGGGCCATGAGTTCAAGCCCCACGTGGGGCATAAAGCTTACTTTAAATAAATAAATATAAATAAATAAATAAATAAATAAATAAAATGAGATAATGAATATAAAGTAAGCATTCAGTGAATGATGGGTTGTTTACTCCACCACCGATCCAAGTTTAGAAGGTATGGTTTGTTCCACTGTCATATCTGTACAAATGTTTTCCATATTTTTGTATCCACACTAAAGATATTTGTAATTTTTACAGAAGTTCAATTCCAAGCTTAATAATTTTTATACAAATTCAAGTCTTGATTTAAGGAAGTTTGTGACGTTACAAATACACTCTAAGGAAGAATTTATTGTTAAAACATAGAGAATTCAGATTTTATATCATAGCTACCAGGTTATTTCCAATTACAGGTGCCGCAGGCTTCATCAGACAGTGAGCTGTCCTTTTTCAGGCACAAAACAAAATACGGCATCAATGTGTAAATTGAATATTGGCGACAGTGTGAAATAAGTAGGCAAACCATGTGTTTGCTCAGCATAGGCACAATCTGCTAATTTGTTGATACTTGAGTTAGTTGCCAAATCAATGCCACAGAACTCCTTAGAGAAAACTTTCACTTCTAAGCTTGAGCTGTGTGTTTCCTTCCTGGGCTTTATTTGCTCTCATTTACCACCCCCCTATGCAGAATATGGTAACAAACTAGTCTGGTATTGTCCTGAAAAGAGCTACATATATTGAAAATTGCCCCCGCCTAGTTAAAAAAGAGCTTATATTTTGGATATACAACTCTCAAGATTATGTATGGCTGCAGATTCTCAATCACAACCATTTGAAATATACAGCCATACCTTAAACAATTTAAAACTACATGGTATATCTACTTATAAAAGTATCATCTATAAAAATTTTGGTATTATCATTTATATATTAATATACATGGGCATAAATATTGTATTGTTATAAATATTATTTATTAAGTGTTTTGATATTGGGAAGTTATGATTTCCTATTTATTAGGCCTTTTTAATATTTTCCAAATTTTTTATTTACTTTGCTTTAACTATATTCCAGATTATTTATTTTGATGAGATGTTCTGATTTCATAGTGGAAGGTAGTAGGATGATAGAAATCACTTAACTGGTGGAGTTTTGGAATATAGGTGAGGTTCAGTGGGGTGGAGTCCGGAGCTGACGACCAAGAAAGAATTCTTGAGGCGTCTTTAGTACAAAATGGTGGTTTATTAAAGCATGAGGACAGACCCATGGGCAGAAAGAGCTGCTGCCCTGTGGTCTTGAGGAGTGGCTGATTATATACTCAGGAGTTGGGGAGGTGAGCACAAAGGGGGTGTCCAGAAGGACTGCCATATGCTAAAGACTCTCAGGATACTGGAGGCCTGGTTATTGTCAAGCCAAGGTTGTTCTTCCCTCTGATGAGGCACAAACATGAAGACAGTTGGGAGTTTCCTAGAGGAGTGTTACATTCCTCCTATCACACGTCCTTGTCAATGGGCTTCAGGTTCAAAAGAAATTCAATATTATTTACATTTCCTCTGCCTCAGCCTCCCTCAATTTCATGTAGGGAAGGATGTTAGGGCTTCAGGAAACTGAGTTATGGGTCTCTGGAAGTTAGGTTATTGATAAGAAAGCTCTTCCTTGTAAGTCACTAGGACATTTGTAAACTGAGGGAGACTTCTGTCCTGCAGGACTGTGATCTCCATCAGTTAACCATTTGTTTTTCCTTTAGGGCAGCCAGGAGTGCCTGAGGAATGTCACATATATCCCAAAGTGTGGGGGTGGGGGTGGGGGGGGTACTAGCTTCTGCTTTGTCCTCAGCTAGCCTTCTGCTCCCTCATCATAACTAAAATTCACTTTATAGCAAACTTCCTAAATTATATCTTTTTTATTGTGATAAAAAGCACTTAACGTAAAATTTACCATCTTAACCATTTCTAAATGAACAATTTAGCAGTGTTAAGTGTATGCACAATGCTGCGCAACCACTCTCCAGGACTTTTTCATTTGGCAAATCTGAAACTCTGTAACCATTAAAAAACTCCCCATTTCCCCCCTTTCCCCCTGTCTCCTAGCCCATGGCAGCTACCATTCTACTTTCTGTGTCTATGATTTTAACTACTCTAGATGCGTCATATAAGTGGAATCATACAGTATGTCTTTTTGTGACTAGCTTATTTCACTCAGTATAATGTTCTCAAGGTTCATCTGTGTTGTAGCATGTGTCAGAATTTCCTTCCTTTTTAAAACTGAATAATATTCCATTGTATGTATATGTCACATTTGCTTATCTATTCATTCATTAATGGATACCCCTTGGCTGTTGTGAATAGTACTGCTATGAAAATGGGTATGCAGGGGCGCCTGGGTGGCTCAGTTGGTTAAGCGACTGCCTTCGGCTCAGGTCATGATCCTGGAGTCCCGGGATCGAGTCCCGCATCGGGCTCCCTGCTCAGCAGGGAGTCTGCTTCTCCCTCTCCCACTCCCCGTTTGTGTTCCCTCTCTGGCTGTGTCTTTCTCTGTCAAATAAATAAATAAAATCTTAAAAAAAAAAAAAAAAAAGAAAATGGGTATGCAAATCTCTTTGAGATTTTGCTTTCAATTCTTTTGGATATATACCCAGAAGTAGAATTACTATATAATATAGTAATTCTTTTTTAATTTTTTGAGAAACTGTCATAGACTTATAATACATGAAAGAGATTTTACAATAGAGGATTAAGCAGAGTACAGGTAATTACCTGGGATAATTAGGAAATGCTTTCGTCTTTCTATCCACAGTACTTGGCACATGGTATGTACCCATAAGTATGTTAATTGTTTTTCATAGTGGCTGCACCCTTTTACATTCCCACCAACAGGACACAAGGGTTCTCCTTCCCCCACATTCATGCCAACACTTACTATTTACTGTTTCTGTTTTTAATAGTGGCTATCCTAATGGGTATGAAGTGATATCTCATTGTGGTTTTGATTTGTATTTCCCTACTGATGGATGATGTGAAGCATCTTTGCATAAGCTTGTTGACCGTTTCTATGCCATTTTTTTGGAGAAAGGTCTAATCAAGTCTTTTACCCATTTTTAATCTGGTTATTTGCTTTTTTGTTATTGAGTTGTAAGTTCTTTATATATTCTGGATATTAGCCCCTTTTAGACATAGGATTTGCAAATACTTTCATTCTGTAGGTTGCCTTTTTATTCCGTTGATTATCTCCTTTGATGCATAGAAATTTTTATGTTGTTCAACTTGCCTTTTTTTTTTTTTTACTTTTGTTGCTTGTGCTTTTGGTGTCATAGCTACGAAATCCTTGCCAAATCCAAAGTCATGAAGATTTCCCCCTGTTTTCTTCTAAGAGTTTTATAGTTGTGGGTCTTATGTTTAGGTCTTTAATGCATTTTGAGTTAATTTTTATATATAAGGTAAGGTAGGTGTCCAGCTTCATTTTTCTTCATGTCTTAAACTATGTCTTTTTAAACAAAAGATACATGGTTGACATTTCCAATTAAAACCCAAATCGAAGTCTCCTGATACAGATCAAGTTTAAATGTATGCCTTTTTTTTTACTGTGCATTTATTAAAAGAAGCCTCAATAGAATAACTTAATAGGACTATAAATGTCAGCTTGCTGCCTGACCTTGAAAAAGACTTCACACTTTTTTATTTTTTTTAAGATTTTATTTATTTATTTGACAGAGAGAGACACAGCGAGAGAGGGAACACAAGCAGGGGGAGTGGGAGAGGGAGAAGCAGGCTTTCCGCCAAGCAGGGAGCCCGATGCGGGGCTCGATGCGGAGCTCGATGCGGAGCCCGATGCGGGGCTCGATGCGGGGCCCGATGCGGGGCTCGATGCGGGGCTCGATCCCAGGACCCTGGGATCATGACCTGAGCCGAAGGCAGACGCTTAACGACTAAGCCACCCAGGCGCCCCAGACTTCACACTTTTTAAATGTAGCCCTTAAACCTGGTTTCCCAGCTCCAAATCTCTCTTGGAGTTTTTAAAAAATCTCAAGGTCAGGAATATACTTTAAAAGATCTAATTTAATAGGTCAAGTCTAGCATTGGACTTGGGCTTCTGTGTTGTTTGCAGAACTCTGAAGTTGATTCTGATAGTTAGCTTTAAGAACCACAGCCCTAGGATGTTTCTAGACTATTAGCTTTTATTTATTTTTTTTTAACTTTGGAAGAAAAACCGTTCTGATTCATTTTTAAAGTGACACTGAGAATTATATAAAGTTCTGTCTTGTCAACGTATTGAAAGGTTTCTATACTTATTATTCTGCTAATAATCTGGGTAAAAACATGTCAGCATGGAATGTGGCTCTTTCATAATTTCCGACTGACAGCAGTAACTTTAATTTTGATAGAAGCATAAGCTCAAGAGAAAAATTAGTTAGGAAGCATAACACATTTAACTTTGAAAACAGTCCTTTGGCAGAGTCTGATATTTCTACTGTTTTTGCTGAGTTCTGGCTGGGAAAGAAGTAAGGAGAGAGTGTGATTGGATAGGCATAGAGAATGCTCTAATTAGTAACATCGACTTTTGCTATTATTTTACTTGGTCAAAATACCCTTCCCGGTGTAGACCACTTGAATTACTCCTTACAGGGTGGTTGATTTGGTACCTGAGGACTGTGGCTTCCTTTCGGCCCACTGAATATGTCCACGTAAAGCTAGGGAATGATCTGACCTCATAAAGCACAGATAACTACTTCCAGTTTCCTGTGGTAGTTGCCCTATCTGTGTGCTCTGGGAAACCATATAGCAGTGACTCTTCTCACAATCTATAGCCTGGAAAGTTGTTTGTTTCCATCAAAATGACAGCAGTCAGGCTTAGTCGTTATTTATAATTTACTGAGTACCATCAAGAGTGTAGAGAACACAGCAGACACTGTAACACCTACTGGAAGAGGGAAGAGAATTGATTGAAATCTACACAACACCCCACAGATACAATTCCCAGGAACAACGATGGCAATTAGACCAAGGTGGCATGGGGCCTCACAGACAGAACAGACTCAGCTCAGACAGAGGCCCAGGGGCCTCATTTTCTGCAATGTTAGCAACTCCCCTCTTTGCGATCTCAAGGAAGTCTTAGCAACTTTTCCCTTCTTGGTCTCTTACGTTCTCCTAATCACCTTGAATCTGAAGTCAAGCGAAAGCAAGTCTGACAAGGGGAGGGAATTAGACTATCTTTAATGCTCCATTCAGAAAAAGCAGTCTATCAGAAAAATGAGGACGTTTTCTTTCCTAGCACCCATCTTAGGACCCTGAAATGTTATTATTTCTTGTATTTTACAGTGCTAATGGCCAGTGGTGCAAAGATTGGGACTCAAGGATTGTCACATTCTTTAGGAACTTGTAATGCGGAGGAAAATTACTTACAAAAACTTATAATATATGAGAGATTTTGTAAGAAAGGATTAAGTACAATACAGGTAATTACCTGGGGTAATTAAGAAAGGCTTTCATCTATCTATCCATAGTACTTAGCGCATAGTATGTACCCAATAAATATATTCATCAAGGTGGATTATGATAATATCTCTGTTAGGTCTTGGATGTATTCTCCACTGGGTTATTCCCAGGGCCATGGTGTTTTAATCGAACCATGGGCTAGGGAAGTGAAATGATCAATATGCTTAATTCTTCTGTTGCAGTCAAAAAGTGAATTGACATCACGCCTCCTTAGAAATAGACCCTCCCACAGAAAGGGGAGAAATACTCCTCCCATCATTCCTGGAAATAAGAAATGTATAGGCACTTCCCAGATATCTGTATATTTGCTGGTGATGACATCTTCTTCATTGATTCTCAATGTTGGAAGGCCCCGTACATTTCCCACTCTCCTTCAACATTTGGATCTTCTCTCCAGCATTCTTGTCAGGTTGTCAGCCACTCCAGGCTCAAAAACTTTCAATAACAGCCTCTTTTTTTCATTGCCCAGACATCCCTTCTATCTCTGACAACTCTATCTGAAATGCCTTCCTTCCATTGAGGCAACATCTGTCTCCCTAATGTCCCACTCCCTGGGGGATTTCCACAGCCAGTTTAATTCCATTTCCCTCCCAATTTCTAAAGACAGCTTTGGTGTCTGGTTTTCTCTTGCTGGGCTATTCATCCCCCTTTTCTTTATGTTCCACATATGACATGAATTCCAGTCAACTCAGCTACTATCTTCTGAGCGCCATATGCTTGGCAGCTCACTCAGGAGACCATGTGTGTCTCTACTTGAACGTGACCTGTTTGGTTGTCTCCAAGGAGCCCAAAGTGTGTATAGGTTTGTTTTTTGTTTTTATTTTTCTCATTTTGGGGGAATGGGAAAGTGGTAGGGAAGGTAATCAGCAGTGGATGGTTTTATTAATCCTGTGAAATCACTCATTAGTGTCAGAAGAGAAATGAAGAAATTTCAGTGCAATCTCTAATCTCAAAAGAAAACATCATGAAATAAATCATACAATGAGGCTTAGCATGTAAGAAATAAAATTATTAAGCCTCCTTCAGGATGTTCTGCCAATTCAAGAGGACTTCTAGGCCCATTTTGTTTAAGAATATTCAAAATAATGGGCCCGAATTGTGAAGAAAAAAAAAAATCCTATATTTCCCACTTAAGCTTCTTTATGTAAGGTTCAAATGCAACTTTAAAACTTAAACTTCAAAACCTGTGTGCCATTCTCAGTTGCAAAGAAAAACATACCTGTAAATGGTCAGGTCTTATTCACTAGTTAAATATGGACAGTTTCTACTTACATAAGAGTAAAAATAGTCTCCCTTGAAGTAAAATTTTCACTAGTAAAAATGTAGACTAAAAATAAAACAGGCAACAGTTTTCATCCCCTTAGCAGACAAGTGGAATTATGATGAACTTCTTGTATGAATCTACATTAAATTACATTATTTAACGTTCATTTAACATTAAGCAGGAAATTGAATAATTAAATTAGTTGCCAATATTTATTGTACTTCACGAGTTACATGGCACCAAACCAAAGACTGCAGGAGATACATATATAAAAGCATCCCTTGAAGGTCACTTGATGACATCTTAAATGATTTTTAGGTGCAGCACTTAGGAGACTAGTAATTCGCACAACAGAAACCAGAGGCAACTATTTCTAACAAGTTCCAAACATGGCACCCTAAAAACAATATGTGTGAATAATTGGGGAATGCATAGTTGGTAAAGAAATTTGGGAATTTTTATTTAAATAATTTCTATCTTTGTTGAGCTGTGGGTCGGAGGACAGTCTGGGTAGACAGCACAGGATTGTGGGAAGCACTCAGGATGGGTTTCAGGGACCTAACTCGGTCTCCTCCTGTTAGAGCGGCTGGTGTGGATTTAGAGGAGACATTTTACCAGTCTGGCCTCTGTACATTCATCCATAAATTGATACAGTTTAGCTGGATGATCTCTAAGGCTTCTTCTAGACCAATGATATTTTACCCCATTTTCCATTTACCGTTCCATGTTAAATCATTACTTATGCTGTGTTTCCATATGATGATGTCATTTTTCTCTTTATGTTTTAGAAATTTGTTCATTTTAAAAAGTCAACAATTGGGGTAGCCGGGTGGCTCAGTCGGTTAAGCATCTGCCTTTGGCTCAGGTCATGATCCCAGTGTCCTGCTCAGCCAGGAGCCTGCTTCTCTCTCTGCTCCTCCCCCCTGTTTGTGCTCACGTGCTCTCTCTCTCTCTCTCTGAAATAAATAAATAAAATCTAAAAAAAAAAGAGGAAAAAAATAAAAAGTCAACAAGTGAATAAAATTCATCTAAAATAGCACAAGACCCTAAGCTTAGCCATTCCATTCCCTTATTCTAAATAGAAAATATGAATTGCCTGATAGAAATATAAGGAGATAGTTCATTTAGTCCTAAAATCTCTATTGCTATATGCAAAAATAGGGTGCAGATGTCAAATATGTCTTTACCTTCAAAAAGGTAAAGGTAAAAAGACATATTGGTAAAGGTAAAGGTAAAGGTAAAGACTTTGGTGTTTCCTAATGCATGTGCAATGATTATATCCATAGCCTCCTTTGCTAATGAGCTGGATTGAAGTAAAATGGAATCACAAGGACTCAATCCCCTTTGGGACCTGAGTAAGTGGCTGAGAAGAGCAGGGAACAGGACCTTAGGACAGTAGATGGGCAACACATATCCCAATCTGGCAGAGATTCAGGGCAGTCATAAATACACTTCTCCAAAGGGAGTTTTTGAGTTTTGTAGAACTCTAGCCCCATGAGATGCTCCTTGAAAGTGTCTCATGGTCAAGTGTTTTATGGTTCGGGAAACCCTGCCTCTTATAATGTGCTTGAATTATACCAGTTACACATTAGCATATCAAAAGCTCCCAGAACCCTTTCTGAATGGAAGAAATACTCAACCCCATGTTTCTAAAACATGATCACAGGAACTCTTTTTTTCTCAGAGTCACTATTAACAGCCCATGAAACTAAGGTTCTACAGAAGTTCTTGGGGGAAATGCTGAAGTTCTTCATTCTCTTTTTCCTGGGAAGGATAGCAGACATGGTAGTTAGGTGTTACTTCTTGGCCCTAAGGGAACATACCCAACTCCCTGGCTGCATTTAAATTGAATGGGTACTGTTTAAAAAATACTGATGTCGTGGAATCCCCCCAAGCGAATAAATCAGGATCTCTGGAGTGGGACCCACACGTTGGTATTTTTTTAATAAGCTCCCGGGTGACTTTTCTATGTATCTGAGGTTGAGAACCACTAGCTGAAGGAAGCACAGAATGTTTATGAGTGCTGTCAAGGCCTTGCTAATGAGTAGATTTCAATAATTTCTCACCACCAGAGAACTGTATACCTTAATTATACACTTTAATGAAACTCCATTTGAAAAGCACTTGGGGCCATGGGACAATATAATCTATGTAGAAAATAAACACAATCAGACAGTTTCTCTTTTCCTCTGTGTCCACGGCTGGTTAGGCTACAAAGGATAGATGCCATCAAGTTTTGGGAGGATAAGCCCAGCTACTTTCCTCAGGGTGAGGTCTCTGTCCATGGCCTATATTCAGGGTTTGTGCTGCTTCCAAGAGATGAAGTGCCTTACCCTCACAGCTCTGAAAAGAAGTAAGGTTCTGCAGAGAAGCCCCACAATCCTTTGTTGGCATTCTCCAGAGGCTGTTCCCCAGCCTGCTGCCCTCACCACTGTTCTCATGCATGGAAGAAGGCATTTTTCTGGCTGCCACCTAAAACCATAGGGGGGAGTACAGACTGAGCCTCAGGCTACATTTGGACCTAAGCCTGCCATAGCTAAATAATCCAGGAGGGAAAGAGAAGGAGGCTTGTCTTCCCCTTAAATCTTGCTGCCTGCATGCCTCCCGGAGGCCAAAAAAACAGAGCTGAGGTTGGTGACTGTGGCATCTCTATGTGATTCAGGAAATCAAAGATACATGATAGCAAACACCCACTGGAATGATGCAACAGAACAAAATAATGAGAATAATAACCCAAACTATTTCAGCCTTTATACACACTGAAAGAAGTAGAGGAAGAGATGTTTGCTTGTCAAACATTTTCCAGGTAGAAAGTTGAAATTTGACAAAATGAAGTCAGCTTTGACTCTGATTACCTAAATGATGACAATGGGCTATTTTCTTTTTTTTTTTTTGCATATTTTATTTTATTTTTAATAAATAATTTTATTTTAATAAAAATAAATAAATTTTAATAAAATATTTTATTTTTTTTTGTAGTTTTTAATTTTATTATATTATGTTAGTCACCATACAATACATCATTTGTTTTTGATGTAGTGTTCCACGATCCATTGTTTTTGTATAACACCCAGTGCTCCATGCAGTACGTGCCCTCCTTAATACCCATCACCGGGCTAACCAATCCTTCCTCCTCCCTCCCCTCTAAAACTCTGTTTGTTTCTCAGGTCCATAGTCTCTCATGGTTCATCTCTCCCTCCGATTCCCCCCCCCCATTTTTCCCTTCCTTCTCCTAATGTCCTCCATGCTATTTCTTATGTTCCACAAATAAGTGAAACCATATGATAATTGACTTTCTCTGCTTGACTTATTTCACTTAGCATAATCTCCTCCAGTCCCATCCATGTTGATATAAAAGTTGGGTATTCATCTTTTCTGATGGCTGAGTAATATTCCATTGTATATATGGACCACATCTTCTTTATCCATTCGTCTGTTGAAGGGCATCTCGGCTCTTTCCACAGTTTGGCTATTGCGGACATTGCCGCTAGGAACATTGGGGTGCATATGGCCCTTCTTTTCACTACATCTGTGTCTTTGGGGTAAATACCCAGGAGTGCAATTGCTGGGTCATAGGGTAGCTCTATTTTTAAACTTTTGAGGAACCTCCACACTGTTTTCCAAAGTGGCTGTACCAACTCGTATTCCCACCAACAGTGTAAGAGGGTTCCCCTTTCTCCACAACCTCTCCAACATTTGTTGTTTCTTTCCCTGTCCATTTTGGCCATTCTAACTGGTGTGAGGTGGTATCTTAGTGTGGTTTTGATTTGGATTTCCCTGATGGCTAATGATGATGAACATTTTTTCATGTGTCTGTTAGCCATTTGTATGTCTTCTTCAGAGAAGTGTCTGTTCATCTCTTCTGCCCACTTTTTGACTTGATTATTTGTTTTTTGGGTGTTGAGTTTGAGAAGTTCTTTATAGATTTTGGATACCAGCCCTTTATCTGTAGTGTCATTTGCAAATATCTTCTCCCATTCTGTGGGTTGCCTCTTTGTTTTGTTGACTGTTTCCTTTGCTGTGCAGAAGCTTTTTATCTTGATGAAGTCCCAAAAGTTCATTTTTACTTTTGTTTCACTAGCTTTTGGAGATGTATCTTGAAAGAAGTTGCTGTGGGCGATGTCAAAGAGGTTACTGCCTATGTTCTCCTCTAGGATTTTGATGGATT
Organism: Neomonachus schauinslandi; assembly: GCF_002201575.2. NCBI lineage: Eukaryota > Metazoa > Chordata > Mammalia > Carnivora > Phocidae > Neomonachus > Neomonachus schauinslandi. Next base: position 100,100,533 of record NC_058410.1, on the reverse strand, counting down.
CCTGTCTCACATTGAGGTCTTTCATCCACTTTGAGTTTATCTTTGTGAATGGTGTTAGAGAATGGTTGGGTTTCATTCTTCTGCATGTGGCTGTCCAATTTTCCCAACACCATTTATTGAAGAGACTGTCTTTTTCCCATTGCATGTTTTTTCCTGCTTTGTCAAAGATTATTTGACCATAGAGTTGAGGGTCCATATCTGGGTTCTCTATTCTGTTCCATTGGTCTGTATGTCTGTTTTTGTGCCAGTACCATGCTGTCTTGGTGATCACTGCTTTGTAATATAGCTTGAAATCGGGCAACGGGATGCCCCCAGCTTTGTTTTTCTTTTTCAACATCTCCTTGGCGATTCGGCGTCTCTTCTGATTCCATACAAATTTTAGGATTGTTTGTTCCAGCACTTTGAAAAATGTCATTGGAATTTTGATCAGGATGGGGTTGAATGTATAGATTGCTCTGGGTAGCATAGACATTTTAACAATGTTTATTCTTCCGATCCATGAGCGTGGAATATTTTTCCATCTTTTTGTGTCTTCTTCAATTTCTTTCATGAGTGTTCTGTAGTTCCTAGAGTATAGATCCTTTACCTCTTTGGTTAGGTTTATTCCGAGGTATCTTATGGTTTTTGGTGCTATTGTAAATGGAATCGTTTCTTTAATTTCTCTTTCTACAGTTGCGTTGTTAGTGTATAAGAAAGCAACTGATTTCTGTGCATTGATTTTGTATCCTGCCACATTACTGAACTGCTGGATGAGTTCTAGTAATTTGGGGGTGGAGTCTTTTGGGTTTTCCACATAAAGTATCATGTCGTCTGCGAAAAGAGAGAGTTTGACTTCTTCTTTGCCAATTTGAATACCTTTTATTTCTTTTTGTTGTCTGATTGCTGTTGCTAGGACTTCTAGTACTATGTTGAACAACAGTGGTGAGAGTGGGCACCCTTGACATGTTCCTGATCTTAAGGGAAAGGCTCTCAGCTTTTCCCCATTGAGGATGATATTTGCTGTGGGTTTTTCATAGATGGATTTTATGAGCTTGAGGAATGTTCCCTCTATCCCTATACTCTGGAGAGTTTTAATCAGGAAAGGATGTTGTATTTTGTCAAATGCTTTTTCTGCATCAATTGAGAGGACCATATGGTTCTTCTCCCTCCTCTTATTAATGTGTTCTATCACATTGATTGATTTGTGAATGTTGAACCACCCTTGCATTCCAGGGATAAATCCCACTTGGTCGTGGTGGATGATCCTTTTAATGTATTGTTGGATCCTATTAGCTAGGATTTTGTTGAGGATTTTGGAATCCATATTCATCAGAGATATCGGTCTGAAATTCTCCTTTTTGATGGGGTCTTTGCCTGGTTTGGAGATTGAAGTAATGCTGGCCTCATAGAATGAGTTTGGAAGTTTTCCTTCTGTTTCTATTTTTTGAAACAGCTTCAGTAGAATAAGTATTATTTCTTCTTTGAATGTTTGGTAGAATTCCCCAAGGAATCCATCAGGCCCTGGACTCTTGTTTTCTGGGAGGTTTTTGATCACTGCTTCAATCTCGTTACTGGTTATTGGCCTATTCTGGTTGTCAATTTCTTCCTGTTTCAGTCTTGGCAGCTTATAGGTTTCCAGGAAGGCCTCCATTTCATCCAGATTGCTCAGTTTATTGGCATATAGTTTTTGATAATAATTTCTAATAATTGTTTCTATTTCCTTGGTGTTAGTCATGATCTCTCCCCTTTCATTCATAATTTTATTAATATGCGTCCTTTCTCTCTTCTTTTGGATAAGTCTGGCCAATGGTTTATCAATCTTATTAATTCTTTCAAAGAACCAACTTCTAGTTTCATTGATCTGATCTACTGTGTTTCTGGTTTCTAATTCATTGATTTCTGCTCTAATTTTAATTATTTCTCTTCTAATGCGTGGCTTAGGCGTCGTTTGTTGCTTTTTCTCTAGTTCTTTAAGGTGTAGAGTTAGTTGGTGAATTCGGGATTTTTCTGTTTTTTTGAGTGAGGCTTGGATGGCTATGTATTTCCCCCTTAGGACCGCCTTTGCAGTATCCCATAGGTTTTGGACAAATGTGTTTTCGTTCTCATTGATTTCCATGAATTGTTTAAGTTCTTCTTTGATTTCTTGGTTGACCCAAACATTCTTGAGCAGAGTGGTCTTTAGCTTCCAAGTGTTTGAATTTCTGCCAAATTTTTTCTTGTGATTGAGTTCCAGCTTTAGAGCATTGTGGTCTGAGAATATGCAGGGAATAATCTCAGTCTTTTGGTATCAGTTGAGACCTGATTTGTGACCCAGTATATGGTCTATTCTGGAGAAAGTTCCATGTGCGCTTGAGAAGAATGAGTATTCTGTTGTTTTAGGGTGGAATGTTCTGTAAATATCTATGAGGTCCATCAGGTCCAATGTATCATTCAAAGCTCTTGTTTCCTTGTTGATTTTCTGCTTAGATGATCTGTCCATTGCTGAGAGTGGAGTACTGAGGTCTCCTACAATTAACCTATTGTTATCAATATGACTCTTTATTTTGGTTAACAGTTGGCTTATGTACATGGCTGCTCCCATGTTGGGGGCATAGATATTTATAATTATTAGATCTTCTTGTTGGATAGACCCTTTAAGAATGATATAGTGTCCTTTTGTGTCTCTTACTACAGACTTTAGTTTAAAATCTAATTTGTCTGGTATAAGAATTGCTACCCCAGCTTTCTTTTGAGGTCTGTTGGCATGGAAGATGGATCTCCATCCCTTCACTTTCAGTCTGGATGTCTCTTTAGGTTCAAAATGAGTCTCTTGTAGGCAGCATAGAGATGGGTCCTGTCTTTTTATCCAGTCTGCAACCCTGTGCCATTTTATGGGAGCGTTTAGGCCATTCACATTGAGAGTGATTATTGAAAGATATGAATTAATTGTCATCATGTTGCCTGTGAAGACGTTGTTTTTATAGATTGTCCCTGTAAATTTCTGTTGTAGATCACTCTTGGGGTCTTTCTCCTTTTATAGAACCCCCCCTTAATATTTCTTGCAGGGCCGGCTTAGTGGTCACATATTCTTTCAACTTCTGCCGGTCATGGAAGCTCTGCATCTCTCCATCCATTCTAAATGAAATCCTTGCCAGATAAAGTATTCTTGGCTGCATGTTCTTCTCATTTAGTACTCTGAATATGTCTTGCCAGGTCTCTGTGGATAGGTCTGACGTTATTCTGATGTTCCTCCCTCTGTACATAAGGAATCTCTTCCCCCTAATTGCCCTTAAGATGGTTTCCTTGGTTCTAAGATTTGCAAGTTTTACTATTACAGGCCAGGGTGTTGGCCCGTTTTCCTTGATCTTAGGAGGGGTCCTCTCTGCCTCTAGGACTCGAATGTTTGTTTCATTCCCCAGATTAGGGAAGTTCTCAGCTACGATTTGCTCAAATACATCTTCTAGCCCTCTCTCTCTCTCTCTCCACTCCCTCTGGGATTCCAATTATTCTGACATTGGAATGCCTCATGGGGTCACTTATTTCTCTGATTCTATTTTCATGGATTCTGAGTTGTTTTTCCCTGGCCTCCTCTTTTCCCTTTTTATCTATTATACTGTCTTCCAGATCGCTTTTTCTCTCTTCTGTCTCAGTTACCCTAGCTGTTAGATTATCTAGATTGGATTGGATCTCATTGATAGCATTTTTAAGTTCTGCCAATTCACCTTTTATTCCTGCCCTTAGAGACTCTATGTTGCCATTAATTGATTTCTCCATTCTAGCCATTGTCTTCACAATTGCTAGCCTGAATTCCATCTCTGACATCTTGGTTATATCTGCATCCATTTGTAAATTTGCAGCATAAGTCATAATCTCTGAGTCTTTTCTGTTTTGGGGGCTCCTCCTCCTAGTCATTCTGCTGATGGGTGTTTGAGGGAATGTATAAAGTCCAAATTATTGACTAGAACCCAAGCAAGATGCACCAGTTTTCTTGGGACCTTAGGGTTGCTGGCCTCTTGTTTTCCCAGCCTGTCTTCCAGGGGAGGGGCCTGCCGCGCTGTTACTCAGGCAACCCTGTTTGGGCGGAGTTGCCCTGCCCCCCTGTGGCGGGGGATGGGCTCAGTGGGAATCAGTCTTTGGGGCTTTTGTTCTCTGGCGCCTTTCCCTGGCGGCTTTCCATGTCTCTTCTGCGAGTCAGAGCAGAAGAGACCGTTTCCAACCGTCTGCCTCAGAGCAGAGAGATCGCAGTCTGTTCTTCAGTGAGCTCTCCAGGCCACACTGTCTCCGTTTCTGTCCCTGCTGCTATAAACTGCAGCATCCTGAGTTGTGCGCCCCTGGCAGCGCTCCCAGTCCTGCCTCCAGGTCGGGGCACGTCTCTGCCCTTTGTGCTTCTAAAACCGCCAGCAGCTCCCGGTAGGTGCGCACGCGACTCCGCCGCTTGGGGTTTCCACCCCCGGGGGTTGCAGTTCACCAGCGCGACCCCTGCGCACCGTTTTCCGTCTCGGAGGCTGCAGTTCGCATGTGTGGGACTGTCACTCCGGTTCCTGTCTGGGGGGGCTGCAGTTCGTGTGCGTGCGACCCCGCCGGTCTGGTTTTCCACCCCAGGGGCTGCCCTAAAGTTCTTTCCTGACGCTACCAGTCTGCGAGTCTGTGCCCCATCCGCAGCGCGAGGCTGTCACTCACCCGCGGTGGGCTATTTTCTACTGATGTTCAGTCTACTAGTTTGTAGCTCAATAGTATCTAATTATGTTCAGCTTTTTGTATCCCAAAAGAAAGCTAGAAAATGCCATCCATTGTTGTCAGGCACACCTGAGTGACCTAGTCTTCAGTAGGAAATACTAATGAGGCTGCCATTTCCTTTTCAATACATTTTATTTATTTGTTTGTTATTCCTCACTTTTTTTTTGTTTGTTAAATTGGCTCCACACCCAATGTGGGGCTTGAATTCACAACCCCAAGATCAAGAGTCACATGCTCTACTGACTGAGCCAGCGAGGTGCCCCACCTTTTCAATACGTTTTAAACCAGTGTTTCCTTATTAGTATTTGGAAAGGATGTGCTGGATCCTAAGCCCAGCTCTTTAGATAGGAAGAGTTCAGCGGAAGATTCCATAGGCGTTTGCTTTAGGCTATGTTTTAGAAAATAGCTTTAATGTTTTAATTTAAATTAGTTTAGACAAATCAATTAAAAGTAATGATAAAGCATTTCTGAAGGACAGCTCGAACAATATGGAAACAGCTTTGTAACAATTCTCTAGCATACAACAAAGCTACTGAAGTATAAACCATATTTACTTAGATTAAGGAAAGTAAAATAGCTCTTGTTCCTTAGGTAGTTGTCTTTTCAGAATCCTCTATTAATTTATATTCCAAGTAAGGACTGAAGCTTTGGAGATTTTCTCTCTTTTTTTTTTAATAAAAGATTTTATTTATTTATTTGACAGAGAGAGAGAAAGCACGTGGGCAAAGGCAGGGGAAGCAGCAGGCAGAGGGAGAGGGAGAAGCAGTCCCCCCCATGGAGCAGGGAGTCTGATGCGGGGCTCCATGTGGGGCTCAATGCTGGGCTTAATCCCAGGACCCCAGGATCGTGACCTGAGTTGAAGGCAGACACTTAACCGACTGAGCCACCCAGCCACCCCTGGAGATTTTCAAGATGAACTTATAAGGCCTTAGCCACAAGTAAAAAATGTACTTAATGAGAGATCACAAGGTATGAAGAGAAGTTTGTGAAATTTCTATTATACAGAAGTTTCCTGATAGATTCTTATCTTTCATGGCAAGTAGTTTATAAGCATAAACACTGAGTTAAACCTGGATTGTTCCTAATGTCTTATTAGCAAAATCACACAGGGAAAAAGAAGAGAGGATTATAATTCATTCTCTTTCAAATAGCAATTTCTTCTTTTCCATCTTCTATTTTTACCTCTGTCATTTCTGTCTCCATTTATTCATTTTTAGCCCTACTGATAGAGAATACAGTTTGAACTGTTGCAATACATTTCCCTTAAAAAGTTGAAATCTATAATCTTACTCAGGTCAAGCCCATTGGTCAAGAAGAGATCAGAATGTCACCTTATATTTTATTTTATTTTTATTTTATTCATTCATTCCTTCCTTCATTCATTCATTTATGTATTTATCTTAAGTAAGCTCCCTGCCCAACGTGGAGCCCAACTTGGGGCTTGAACTCACAACCCTGAGATCATGATCTGAACTGAGGTCAAGAGTCTGATGTTCAACAGGCTGAGCCACCCAGGTGCCCCCAGAATGCCACCTTATAAAAAGACAAAAAACAGTGTAAGTCCACAGGTCCATGTGCACACACAAACATACTCTCTCCCTAAAAATTGTGGTTCTGCTCTAAGCTATCCCTCCAATTGCTGAAATGTGAACATATCCTAACACTCAGGGGGAAAGTCAAAAGTAGAATTTCACCTTTTGGATCCAGCATAGTTACTGTCTTCCTGAGCTCAGCCAATTTGAAAAGATGGTTTATGTTGCACAAAGATGCTCTTGAGAGTGTTAATTGGGGGATCTGGCAGAATAGGAGTTTATAAAACCATGAATAAAATTAAGACCATGACTATTAAATAGAAGTTGCATTTTCTCTGACATCGGGTGCCATAAACTACAGCAGTCTGGATTTTCTCAGTGGGTAATTGTGTTGCTCCGGGTAAGTTGTCAGAACCTTCCTGCTCCTCAGTGTGAAATTAGTAATAGGAAAATGAAATCAATGAGCTGGAATCTAGTTAGAGAGAGAGAGAGAGAATAGTTTAAGGTGAATATAACTTGTAAGCCTGACTAGCTGTGATCCAAACCTCAAATTTTGACCATTGCTTTTTTTTTTTTTTTTAACTTAGATTTACTGATTTGGTGAGCCTTTCCCTAAGAATTGCTCTTGGGTCAGATCTCTCTGTCAGCATACTGCAAATGGATAGGTTTTCCTTAATCTCCCCTAAATTTCACACCTTTGGTTTTGCCCACCACCAATGCTTTTTTACCACAAAAAAATTTTTTTTAAATTTTGGTTCCATTATCCAATGTAGGAATTTTCCCCTCTATTTTAATGCCAGCACTTAAATCTAAGATGCCTTCAATCACATTGTCAATTAACATGGCAAGCAGAGTGGGATGCATGGGAGAGTCTTACAGCACTCCACTGGAAACACACTTCAAGGTTGACAAATGCCCAAGGTCTACACTTTGGGCATCATTGCCCAACCAGCTGTGAGTTTCCCTAAGTCGGCTCCCATCTAATTCACTTGTCCTCTCAACTTATCACATGGTATTTGGGGAAATTTTGGTCAGATGCATTGCTTAAATCCTATAGTAAAATGCATTGTTAGTCCTTTAATAACACTTTGTTAAAAAAAAAATACAGTTACTGGGGTGTTTGGCTGGCTCAGTCAGTGGAACATGCAGCTATTGATCTCAGGGTTGTAAGGTGAAGCCCTACATTGGGTGTAGAGATTACTTAAAAATAAAAAAAATATATTTTAAAAAATACAGTTACTTTATTGGGCTCCTTACTAAACACCTCTGTGGTCACTTCCCTTTTTAAAATATTAACACTTCAGAATTGTAAGGACCCATTATATGAACAAATGGTAATAAATCCATTCAATGGAATACTTAACCAGCAATAAAAAATAATCTACTGATAAACACCACAACATGGATGAATCTCAAAATTATTATGCCAAGTTATAACAGTCTATAGACTTTATTATTCAGTTTATAGGACAATTGGGAAAAAGTAATAACTACAGGGATGGAAATTAGAGCACTGATTCCCAGGAGCCTGGGGAGAAGGGGTTGACGGACAAGGAACATGAGAAAAAGTTTTGGGTAATCATAGTGGTTACACAACTGCATGGGTTTGTCAAAATTCAACAGTCTGTATTCCTAAAAAGGATAAATCTTACCTTATGTAAACTTACATTCCATGTACCTGATGTTAAAAATGTCCCATTATAGGAGTACCTGGGTGGCACAGTCGGTTAAGCATTCCCCCCTTGGTTTCTGCTCAGGTTTCTGCTCGTAATCTCAAGGTCCTGAGATCGAGCCCTGCTCTGAGTTCAGCTTAGCGCAGAGTCTGCTGGAGATTCTCTCTCTCCCTCTCCCTCCCCCTCTGTCCTTCCCTACTCTCTTTCTCTCTCTAAAATAAATAAATCTTTTCTTTTTTAAATGTCCCATTGCAAGGAACTTGTTAAAGGATGAATTAAATGTAATTTAATAAGGTAGAGTTCCTAAAATCTGTCTCTTTCCATCCAACAACCCCCCCCCCCGCATTGATTATTAAGGTAGTTACTCTGTTCTATTTCACAACTTCTCTCTATCTTCCAAGATTTTTCAAAGATTACCTAACAACTCCGGTGTCTCAAAAACACATGCCTGTTTTCTTTATCCTGAATTAGGAGTTTCCTATACTTAAAAAAAAAGTCTCAACTGCATTCATTATATCATTGGCAGTTTTAAACATTAAACTGTTTGAAAAGAAAGCAAAGTATCTTAATTACCATTTAGCCTTTCCTCTGCTGAGATCACACCATCGTCCCTCCCCTCCCCTCCCTTCTCTGCCACGTTCCTCTTTCCCATTCTTGGAACCTAACTTTACACTGAATCCTACTACCCTGGGCTTCAGAGACTTCCAAATGAAGCCAGGGAAACTTTAGCCTTTTGGTAAGCCAATCATTCCAGACACTGAGGTACCTTGCCCCCTACCACCACTCTCCCCTGAGGCTCCTGCCTCAGTAAGCGAGTGCTGGCAACTGACAGTGTCAGGAAGAGTATAGGTTGATGATAGTAGTGACCCATCTCAGCCCTGTTTGTTTTTGTAGTTGCTGTTCCTTTGTGGTTTGTTTTATTTTAACAACTCTTGTGTATTTTTAAGATGGGACTATAACTTTAGATTACCAATTTATAGTAAGAGCTCAAACCGCAAACTTTTAGAGACACATACAGCATCTTATTTGCCACTCTGTTAAGATCTAGCGTACTTTGGTTATCACTGGGCTGTGAGGCCAAGCATATGGCTTCCAGTCCTCCTCCTTTTGGTGACCGAGATCTTACCCTCCCCTGTCTTTGTCTTCCCATTGTCTTTCCAGGCTCTAGTTTTACAATTTGGTGGTGGTAGGGGGTGGAGGTGGGGGGGAATGTTACTCCTTTCTCCTAAAAAGTCTATTTAAGTTCTCTTATCATTTTGGCAAGTTTCTATCCTTTGGCAGGAGCAAATCTTTTTCAGTGTCTTAAGGGACCAGGAAATGAACACTTTTTTTCAATGTCATCCAAAGAGACTTGATGGGTCAGTGGACTTTAGATCAGCTGAGAAGAAAAGGGAGGACAAACAAAGGTGCCCAAATAGGAATGACCATCACAGGTTTGGGGATAGAGAAGAGAGGAGCCTGAGATAAGCTTTTCAAAAATAAAGAAATAGAACACATGATTGTAAAGGGGGGAGGAAGGAGAACTGAGAAATGCAAATATGGTAGGAAATCTGATAACAGCATTCATACTGGCTGCCAACTTCAGGAACGATTTTGAAAATGTGGCATGAAGAGGACACATTGAGCACAATGCTAGTAGTCTCTTTCACTTGTCTCATTCCTGAGGATACACTTTTAGATGAATTTGAATTTAGAAGAACTTCTAAATTTTGACTACCTACTTCAAACCGTTCATGGCTACTATTTGACCCAGGTAATATTTGCCTGTGAAATCCCTCTCCTGTTAATCTGATGAAAATATATGCAAATGCCACGTATAATGTCAATGTTAAGTCTGTGGCTGAAAAATAATATTTTCTAAAGGCAAAAATTGATCTCTGTTATCAAAGATTTTGGAGATTTGACTAACAGATGACCTCAGTTTATTTTCTGTCTAGGACTGAAAGTCAGCCTTATTATTTCTGTTTTTTTCTTTTATTTTTCTATAGATTCTACATTATTCCTTTTCACCTTTTTGTATGTCGCTATGAATGAGATATACACCTATTTTTCTGGAGTGGTTGGGGCCAACAGAATAGCATGATATTTCTAGAAATTCCTTTTAGGGCGCCTGGGTGGCTCAGTTGGTTAAGCGACTGCCTTCGGCTCAGGTCATGATCCTGGAGTCCCGGGATCGAGTCCCACATCAGGCTCCCTGCTCAGCGGGGAGTCTGCTTCTCCCTCTGACCCTCTTCCCTCTCGTGCTCTCTGTCTCTCATTCTCTCTCTCTCAAATAAATAAATAAAAAATCTTAAAAAAAAAAAAAAAAGAAATTCCTTTTAATCATCCTGGGATTTCACACTTTTTTTCTGTGCTATTCTAATACAATATTAAATTACTTTAATTACTTAGATTAATAAACCTCACTGAAAACTGCTAGAACAGAAGCTATCTTTTGTACTTTCTTATCATCCTATGCAGTGTGCCATGTATGTTTTTTGATGTGCAGGTGATGTTAAATGAAGAAAACTAACAATTTATGTGATGTTTCCCATGTTGAAAGATAACATTTCAAGCAGTTACTTTACTTTTTTTTAAGTTTTGTTTATTTTTATTTAAGTGTAATTAACATATAATGTTATATTAAGTTTCAGGTATACAACATAAAGTTACTTTTCTCGTGTTGAAGATTCCACAATCAATTTTAGACTTCTCTGTTCAGCCCAGTGGTCTTCCAATATCCATAACCTTCTCTCCATGTCCTGGGTTTAAAAAAGAGCAGTAGCACCTGTGGATTGAAGGTTAGGGTTGGAAAGAACTTGCAGATGTCCTAGTCAGACCACTGTCATCTTACCAAGCTACATAACTTCTTCCAGATCACAAAGTGCCTGAAGTCAGAGCTGGTGTGAAGACTTGGCATGCCTGGTTCTCAGTGCAGGGCAGAGGTGACAGGGCATCCTGCTGATAGTGCATTGTATAGAAGTAAGCAAGGCCATCAGCCAAGAAAGGAGACCAGCTTAAGAATCTTTCATTATGGGGACACCTCTTCTCCACATGGAGAATTAAAGCATTTCTATAGGCCTACTCATTTTGTACTTGATTTTTCAAAACCCCAATCTTTAGAAGAGTAAGAAGAATTCTCACCTTCTGGGCCTACAAGTCTGCCTACAGAACAAAATTTGAGAAACTAAGCTAAAACTGCCAACAGAATGTGACTTTCCTAAAAAAAATAAATAAATAAATAAAACACGCCCACATCCTGAGAACATAAGCACAGAGGCAATACAGAATATTAGATTTCTCAGACAAATTACTTACCTCTGCACATGAGTGTCTTCATCTGTAAAAATGGAAATAATACCTAATTTTTAGTGTTGTTTCCAGGATTATAGAAGGTGATGCAGAATGAAGCACGTAGAACAGGGCCTGGCATATGTTCAAAATTCAAATATTGGCTTATTAACTTTAATATTTAACCTAGTGAAACTAAATTCTGCATACTCTGCCATAGATAAAGAGGGTGGTCCCCACCAAGAGAACATGGCACTATAGAGGAAAATAAAATTCACCCAGTGGGTACAAGGAGCTCGAAACAGGAATAAAGCATGAGCAAGAAAGGCAGTTTGTAACCAGAGCCAAGCATTTCGACATTGATGAATGGCTTCACTCAGTTGTCTTTGTGGATGCAGCCATGATTAATTCTTCCACCACGCCAATCAATTCCATTTGTTGTCCAGATTCCCTGATAGATCTTAAAGCATATGGATTCCCTTCTAGGTATCTCATTGAGAAATGGAGCTGAGGTCAGTTTTCCGGCTCAGCAATGCAAGATACTGTAGCAAAGATATGCAGATGCTTGAACTATGATGATGTTTTATACTTCAAGTTTTGGCGAGCATAGTTGTCTAAGCGCTAACCATTCTTATTTTCTAAATAATTGAAGACTGAAGACTTTCCCTTGTAATATATGTTGATTATGACCTAGGCACAGAGCAGGCTTTGTAAAATGTTCAGATGAAAGATGCTAGCAACCTGTGGAGTATAATGTGAGACATGCAGAAAATTTTACTCCTACCATGAGTATCCCATAGCCAACAATATCTACCATTTACTGAACACTTACTATAGGTCTGGCATCATCCTGAGCCCTTTTTATGGACTAATATAAGCAATTCCATGTGATAGATCCTATTATTATCACCACTCAGGCATATCAGCAGGCTTCCTTGGACCGTAAATCCTTCATTTGCATTGTTTTAAAATCTCCTTATTTTTGCTCCTAAAGATTACATACCTTACGAAGGGTAACAAGCTAGTTAACATATTATGGAGGATGATTAAAAACTGCAAATGTCATAACAATGATACTAGGACTTGTGAGCAGTTAATAGCTCTGTTTATTGAATGTATAACATATATACTATGTTGTATACATTATAACATATGCATAATATATGTCAAGCATATCTTTTTATATTATTACAAGGTATTAATTATGGGGAGCAACCTGGCAGAGTTTCACTTCAGAAACAATTGACCAAATGAACAAGCTGGGGGGTGGGGCGGTTCTGTTCACAAGAGTCAATCTACAATTCCGTATTTGCTCAGCTAGAGATGGTATTTGTCATGACTGGAAGGTTTATCTGTGCTGAAGTTGCCAACAACACTCCCTACATTTTCTCATTATTTCTGATTATTAGTTAATTAGTTAGCCGTTAAAACCCAAACAGAGAGTGGCTTACATAAGATAGAATTTTATTTTTCTCTCACTCAGGACACTGAAGGTGAGTAGGTTTCTTCAGTCTTGTTCTATCCTCCCCCTCCACCAAGGTGATTATCTTCGTCTGCAGAGCTGCTTAACTATTTTGAGAGAAAAATAAAGGGCACTCAATTTCCTTTTAAGCAGGTGGGAATCACATACAACACTTCCCCTCATGTTCTATTGTGGGAAGTTTGTCCCATGTCCAAATGTAACTGCAAGGGAAGCTTAAAAATGTAGTCTCCAGCTATGTGACCGTGTACCCAGATAAAACTTTGTTACTATGAAGAAGAGAAGAATGAAGTTGGAGGAACAGCTAGCCATCAAGCCTACTCAGTCAGCCTTTACTTCTTGTGCGATCTGTTCTCATACCAGCATATACTCCATTCTTAAAAATGAGATGATTCCCACATACAGAAAGTTGTAATTTGGGGGCTTTTTTAATGAGAGAGCAAATCAGAGCCAAATCATGTGTTAATTACTTAGGCTTGCTGATCATTAGTGTATATCAAGTTTATCAATGACAAATCTTCTAAATGCATCCTGAATTTCTTATGGTCAAAAGCGATACGTTGACTTGTGTTCTATCTTTTCTAATGCTTGACACCACTTAGGAACACAATAAAGGCCTGTTTCATTGAATGTTCTGGATCGAATGCTTGTTCTGTATCATACTGTAAGTTGTTCATCTCTTTTTCCCTACCACTTCTCATTTCCAGTTTGATCACTCATGGCTTTGGGACTCCAGCAATATGTGCAGCCCTAAGCACTTTCCAAACAGTCCTCAGTGAAATGCTGAACTACTTGGAAAAGCACACTACCCACAAAAATGGCGGAGCGGCAGATTCTGGCCAAGGACATGCCAACTCGGAGAAAGCCCCCCTGCGGAAAACTTCAGAGGCTGCCGTGAAAGAGGGCAAAACAGAAAAGACAGACTAGCTACATCAAACAGAATCTATTTCTAGAGAGTCTTGCTGCTGATATTTTTTCTAATATATATATCATTGAGGGTGATTAATCTTCAGAGGACTACATCTCTACCCTCCCCCAACCCTCCATAAAAAACAAGAATGGAAATGAAAAATGAAACAAAAAGGACAAAACTTTCCCCAAAAAAAGAAAAAAAAAGGAAAACAGCAGTGTAACCGTGTGATGAAATTGTCACTTTTTAGTTTTATGTTATGATAAACTCTTTTTGTGCACGTAACTTATTGTTCCAGATTCTATACATCACAGTTTTTAAGCACTTCTGGACTCTGGAGGGGCAGCACATGCTTTTTCACGTCTAACTGATGCACTTTCTTATCCAACTATGTAGTTAGGGATTAGAAAGCATGACCAACTGGAATCTGCCACCAGTGCTTACAGCTCCAGTGTTTCTTCACTTAATCCCCTGGTAACAGAAGAGTGCCTCTTTCCATTAAATAGACCAGTCTGGCAATCAATCCATCAATAAATGCTTTGGGAACTGAAAAGGGCAGTCACAAATCTTTATCCTATGAATTGACAGAAATCCTAAAATTTTGGTCACCCCTAGCCCACTTAACTACCAGTGCCTTGGTGGTATTTAAAAATTCCAGAGAACTCTGCCCTCTTTATGTATGAGCATTCCCACCCCACCCTAGGACCTTCCCCAACCCATAACTAAGAAGAGACAGCATAATATGGAAGAGCTAAGAGATGCACTCTTCTATTCATTTTCTTCACGTCCCCAACCTAACAGTTCAAGGAAATAGACTTGCACTTAGTGGCTTGGGGCAGGATGGACACAAGAAAGGGTAGCTTTCCCACTCTCGGGCTCCCGAAGGAAAGCAGTGCTATTGTTCTGCCTGGAAAAGCACGGGAATAGGAACAGTGATGTTTCCAGGAACCCTTGCCCCTCAGAGACAGGAGGGGAGCCCAGGGGACTCGTGGAGGCTCCTTGAAGCGCTAGTGGCCAATGATTGTGTGGTTACAATAAGAGCCCTTCTTTTTCTACCTTTATGCTTCTTCAACATGCCTCATGGCTGTGTTCTAAACCTTTAGATGCACAGAAGCACTGGGGTCTGTGTTCAATAAAGAAAACAAAACCAGGATGATCAGAGAAGACTTTTGCTTTTAAGATCCTTCCTTCTTTTATAGCTTGTTCTTATACCTTCCTTGTCCTTTAGTTAAGACACTGAAAACAAGAGGTTCCTGGCTGCAAAAGCCCGGGGCTAATTGAATGAAAGTTTGGTCCATTTAAACCTGAATGTGTCAAGAAACCTGATTGGTACCACATTGTACTGACCTTTCTATTGTTAACAATTTTCAGACTTCTAGGCAAATAAAGATCTAGGTCATCGTCTATGAAAAAAATTATTTTAATAATATCTGGACTCCTAATACAAGTTTAGCATGAAAATATTGTCCTCTTACTAACGCACTTCAATAACTTTCAAAAAGTCTCTGCCATATTATAATCCCATGGAAAATATTAGTATTATTTTTAATTGAGAGGAAACTGCTCGAGATTTTTCATGGAGAGAGCACACAAAATATTTGTACCTAACAATAATTCTTAAAATTATTTGATCTTTATCTTCAATCTTGTACAGAAAAGAACCAGAATCAATGAAACACTAAATTTTCTAAACTAAATTCAATTAAGAGAAGACACTACTAAGGAATTCTATGATAAAGGGGTTTTATAGTTATACCATAGGAGAGCTTAAAATAAATGTAAAAGTAATGAATTGTGATTTCATGTTTTTATCTAGTTCCATTTTTTAAATTTTACCATTATTCATGGATTAAAAAGTTTTTGAAATAAAATAGAATAAAGCAGGGATTCTGCTGCAGTTCCAAATTTCATCACAAAGTAAATGATTCCATTTTACATGAAATTTCCCATGTTGTAAAATATACACATGAAACAAAAATGATGAATATTTCAGTTTAATAAATAGTAGGAAGGCTCTATACGGATAATATGGGCTACTAATATTTCCTTAATGAAATTTCCACATTAGCTTTCTTTTATTCCTTTTATTATTAACAATTACATATGTATTTAATATGGCATTTTGATATGCATATCTGCTAGATATTTAATGTAGTTATATACCATGTCAAATGTTCACCAATAATCAGATGAAAAATTAGATCTGGCTTATAGTACCACTTTCTCCACCCATAGTTGTGACTAGCTGGGGTTCTTAACACCTCAATGGGGTGTTATTATCTATTAGCCTTCGAAACAAAGGTATAGCTATAAATAACTACAGTGCATATTATTTACCAAGATTCTGGGTGTCTTAAGAGCCTTAAAGGGACAGCACCCATTGTTTAACTTAACCAGCCATTAGGCCATAAATGAGTTGATGGACTGGTCATGTTTAGAGTCATTTATTATCATATTCTAACAGACATTGTTAACATACCAACTTTTGCCTTGTATATAATAGGTACTCAACACTTTTTAAATAAATGAGTAAATGAACGTGTGTGTGTTCTTTGTCCAAAATGGGCCAAAGGACCTACTACTTTTTTTTTTTCCCCAATACTCAGTGTTTCAATCTGGCTTGCTTTTTCCATAGTAATTTATAAATAGCTCTTTTTATTTGAATAAGATAACATTTTCACTATATCACATTAGTTTCAAGTAGATATACTCAGTATAGAACAATAAAGAACACTAGGTAGGTATCCGAATTTTAACAAAAGTGAAGTTATAATCAATACCATAATTTATAGTAAAGGAAGGCAACTCATAAAAATTTGTTTGATTTTCAGTGTTATAAGAAATAATAAAGCAATGGAAAAGTTTTTCAGGTTAACTATTACTTGCCCAGAAAAACTGTCCAAATTTCATACTCAACCACAATTAATAAATGTACAATTTTTATATTATTTAAACTTGTGAAAGATTAAGCCAAATTCCCATGAAAATAAATGTCTAAGGCTGTTTCAGTAACCAATTTAAATGCCATCTCCATGGCTATTTCATTAGAGTTACCATTTGACTTAAGTTTAGTGGTTCTAGAAAAATAAATGAAACTGAATTACTCTATATTTATCTCCTCTGGAAAGATCAGAGCCCTTGGCAAGATTCCTAGTCTATTCTCCTGCTCCCTTCTTTTCAGATGCTTTTAAAATAGGGATAATTCTTTCTGGCTTTGCAGTTCCTTTTTCCTTTTCCTTCTTTGAGGGTATATTCTCTTTAATGTCTGGGACAGAACATGACCCTTTAGCACACCTATGAGCATCCTGACCCTACTGTGACAGTGATAAGAATTTGACCTTCTGTTACCTGGTGCTTTTAAGGTAAATGTATCAGGAAATTATCCTCGTTAATGATAAGTAAAATAATATAATTCCATTTCCCTATATGTTCTTCCTTTTATGCCTCATTGGAGGCATTTTAGAGCAGTGCAATTTAAAAAATGTATCAGAATCCTTTACACAAGGAGCATGCCGTGTCCTTATAAAAGCCAAGTCAATAAGCATGGCCTGGCCTAGTGACTAAGAGCATAGACTCTGAAGCCAAATAACCTGGTTCAAATCATGGCTTTCTCCACTCGCTACTGCGTGACCTTGGGCAAAGTGCCGAACCTCTCTGTACGCCCATTTCCCCATCTGTAAAGTGAGGACAATAATAGATCCCTACTCTCATATTTACTGTCAGAACCAAAGAGTTAATGCATCCCATCTGCTAAGAGCAAATAGGGACATAGTTAGTGCTATGTGAATGTTAGCTATTGTCTCTAATACTTAGTTTGGACAAATAATTTTTAAAATCAAGAAATCAGTTTATCCCCAGTTTATTGGACCCTTTCTATATGCCAGGCTCTGTCCTAGAGGCTGTAAATACAGAGTAGAATAGAACCTTTTTTTTTTTTTTTTTTGCAAGCTTCTCACAGTCTCCTGTGAAGAGTCCAGCCATTAGAATATGGTAAGTGTCATAGTGAAAATGGGCACATGTTGCCCCAACACAAACTGGAGCACCATCCAGGAAATTGGGGAGGAGGGGGAAAGACTAGATGGGTGGGGATTACTATCAGGGACAGGGAACAGTGATCAGGAAAAGAGTGAATTAAAAATAATCTGTAGAAGGGGCGCCTGGGTGGCTCAGTCGGTTAAGCGACTGCCTTCGGCTCAGGTCATGATCCTAGAGTCCCGGGATCGAGTCCCGCATCGGGCTCCCTGCTCAGCGGGGAGTCTGCTTCTCCCTCTGACCCTCCTCCCTCTCGTGCTCTCTGTCTCTCATTCTCTCTCTCGCAAATAAATGAATAAAATCTTTAAAAAAAAATAATAATAATAATCTGGGGCAGGATGCTGTTTTGAAAACTGACAGATGCACCTTGTATTTCTGGTTATTCCTACCTTCCTCCCCCATCTTTGGGCAGCTAACATTTTGCCTGTACTGCCTCAAGGCAGGAATGTGACCTGATGGAATGCAGGTAACAAAAGAGTTGAACTTTTGTATAAGTTTGCAGTTTTAAAATCTTAGGCCCTAAGGAGGAATTGAGGTTTAAAAGCATCTCAGTCAGGAGCTTTTTCTTTCCTACACACACACACTCACACGCACACACTGGAGACCAGAAAATAGTCCCTATGTTGGGGAAAGAAGGACACAAAAAGTAAGGAAGCTCAGCTATGATTGATTTCTCAAAGAATGGACCATGTCCTGGGGGTGAGGTTGGGGGCAGAGGGAACTATGTCCCCATCCCAGAGGAAAGGCCAGGGAGGAAGAACTCCTAGCAGAGTGCAGAAACAGCAGAGCTGTCTATGTGGTGTGTGTGTGTAGGCAGATGGGTAGCCCCGCAGGCTTTCTCCCAAAGAGTTTCTCTTCAACATGGCGCAGAGGTACCAGGACGATGTGGGTGCAAGCAGGCAACAAAGCAGCAGGAATTCCCGCACCCCAGGGGGATGCAGCAGCAAGGGGATATTTTAGGTGCCCCAGGAGCAACCCAGGCAGCCAACAGGCATACAGAGTCCTCACAGGTTGGACACGAGCAGGAGAAACCTGAGACATGTGCCAAAGACCAGATGGGAATTCAGGCACATCCTTAGCGTTTGTTTAGGAGAACAGAAACCTGCTAGGGATTTCAAGGAGAAAGGATTTATTAAAGAGAATAGGTTGGACAGGTGTTAGAAGGCTAGAAGAATGAAAAATGAGACACGGAATCACCCAAATATTATGAATTGAAAAAAGCAGTGACCACCCCTATAGATGGAAGGACACAAGGAAGGAGGTGAGGTTACCTGCCTCTGGGAACTCCTGAGACATCCCTCCCCTCCACGGTTGTTATTTGAACCTCAGAAACTGATGCTGGTGGTACCTCTGAGGGGATAGAGCATGGCTAACTCTAGGAATACAAAAGAAGTTGGGGGCTGGAGCCAGAACCTTCTGCTTCTGCTCAAGGGAAGTTGACAGAAACGAGAAATATATGGAGCATTCTTTTTACCTCCTCCTTCCTTTGAATTCCTACCAGTGTCTCCCATTGTCAGAGTCCAATTAGAAGCCAGCTGGCAAAGGGCTGTGAGAAAGATGGCTTGCAGACTTCCACCCCAGCTTCCCACAATACACAAGAGTGAGCTTCTCTGCAGGTGCCAATAGATGAAGCATCAGTAGACAAAGATACAGACCATATGTTCCTCCACACAACATGGTTCTCCATAAGCCCTCCTCCCCCACCTGTGGACATCGATGCAACCCAAGAAGACCCTAAATGGACTAAGATTAAATTTCTGCCACATTTAAAATGAAGGCTCACATATGAAAATTAGACCCTAAATGGACTAAGAAGACCCTAAATGGAAGAAGATTAAACTTCTGCCACATTTAAAATGAAGGTTCACATATAAAAATTACATCACGTCACAGAAAAAAGTGACATTTCTCATATATCCAAATTGGCAGACAGACATTCATAACTACTACACTTAAAAACTATACTTGAACTACTTCCCATCTGCATCACAGAGAATTCAAAAGGAATAAGACACGTAGGAAAATTTGAAATAATAATCCCCATAAGAGGCAGAAAAGAATAAAAACAAGTAAACATGTACATGTGAGTTATTGCCAAAGTCTGATGTAAGTTTCAAAGCTATTCTTCCCTTAACATTGTGTTTCCTCAATTATTTCATTCATGTCAAGAGGTATTTGGAGCAGGGACCTTACAGTGATATTTCTGTTTAGTGTTCCAAGTCCAATCAGGATGTTCTTGCAGTCAATAATAAGGTGCATAAACACTGGGATCTTTTATCTTCTCACCTCACACATTCTCTCTGGGCAATAGCACCTTGTATTATGTATTATGTATTATGTATTATGTATTATGTCTTTACTTGTGGCGAAGACCAATAGCCATCTAACAAAGTCCATTTTACCTTTATCCAGGGTAAATGTCTATACAGGGGTTCGTAAACTTTTTCTGTAAAGGGCCAGGTAGTACATATTCTAGGTAATGCAGGCCATATGGTTTCTGCTGTAACTAATCAACTCTGCCATTCTAGCCTGAAAGTAGCTATAGACAATCTGTAAACAAATGCGTGTGACTGTTCCAAGAAATCTTTCTTTACAAAAATAGGTATTGGGCCGGCTTGATCCTGAAGACTGTAGTTTGCTAACTCCTTTCTTAGACTATATTTCTCAGCATTTCTTGCTGTTTGTGGCTATGTGCTTAAGTTCTTTTCAGTGGGGGAGTGGAAGTGATATTTGATACAAAGACTTTACAAATGAAAACCAGCCATGTACTTGCCTCCATGTTATATCCTCTTCTACCAGCTGCATGAGATGATAATGAGTCCCTAGGGCAAAGATTCTCAACCTTGGCATTACTGACATTTTGGGCCAGATAATTCCTGATCGTGAGGGGTTATCCTGTGTGTTGTAGGATGTTTAGCAGATCCTTGGCTTCTATGCATTAGATGCCAGTAGCATCTCTCCTAGCTGTGACAGTCAAAATTATCTTCAGACATTGCTAAATGTCTCCTGGGGGACAAAATCACTCTAGTTAAGAACTACTGTCTTAGAGATGTCAGAAACACAAGATAGAAAGTACCTGGATCCCTGAATGACCATGTGGAAGAGAAGTACATGTTACTCCAACCTAAACTTCTAGTATGTTAAGCCACTGAAATTGTGGGTTGGGCAGGAGTGTCTATTTGCTGCTATTCATTAGCCTAGCTTAACACAATGCTGGTGAATTACAAATCCATATCTTCATCCCAGACTACTGCTGTGCTCCAGGTCCATGTAATCAATTTTCTATGGGTATCTCCTTATGAAAAACAGTATCTTCAAATAGACAGATATAGATATAGATATATAGATATATATCAACATATATCAAAATAGGGATTTCTAATCAATCCCCTCCCTCAATCTCAATCTTCCTCTTTCTAAGTTTTCCATTTCTGTTAATGATGCCCTTATACAGTTGCCTAAGATGTAAACCTGTGAGTTAGCTTAAATATTTCCCTATCTCTACCCCTTCCTACAGTTAATCACTAGGTTCTGATAAATTAATACAATAATATTATAATAAATTAATTTTTCAGGACCTAATGATCAGCTGTATGAAGCAGCCATTTTCCTAGTTCAAGACAACATCAGTTCTTGATTGCGTTATTGCAATAGCCTTCTAATTGGCTTTCCTGCCTATAATCCTGCTCTTAGAAAAATCATTCTAAAAAGTAACTCTTATTTGCACATCCTAAATAAAACTCTCCAAGGCTTGCTGTTCCCTTCAAATAAAGTCAAACTCTTCTAGAAGATTTGTAATATCCTTCTTACCTGGCCTTTGCCCCCTCCTCCAGCTTCCTCCAGCTTTATCTTACTTATATCCAGGCTTCCCTCATCGTATTCCCTCCTCTGGCCCACCACATACACACTCCATGGTCCAGTCACGTCAAGCTTCTTTGAATTCCTGAAACTATCCACAAGCTAAGCCTGACTATGTAGTCGTCTAAGCCTGGAACATTGGGTTCTACCTAACCTCCTTAACCAAGCCAGCTTCTCCTTATGTTTTAGGTATCAGCTTAAAAGTCACTAATTCAGTGCAACTATATGAGTTTTCTATTGCTACATAACATATAACTACAAACTTAGTGGCTTAAATTAGCATCCACTTATTAGTGCCATTTGTGTAGATCACAAGTCCAGTCAGGCCCGACTGGGTCTCTGCTTAGTCTCTCATTAGACTGAACTCAAGATAATAGCCAGGCTGGGCGCTTATCTAAAGCCTCTAGGGAAGAATCCACTTCCAAACTCATTCAGGTGGTTGGCAAAATTCATTTCCTTGTGGTTGTAGAACCAAGGCCCCCTTTCCTTGCTGGTTGTCAGCTAGGAGTCACTCAGAGCTCCCAGACTGCTCTCAGCTCTTTGTCACAGGCCCCCTCCATGTTCAAGGCCAGGAACAGCACACTGAATCAGCAGTGAATTTGACTTTCCCTTCAGCTATCAGGTGGAGAAAACTTCTGCTTTTAAGGGGCTCACGTGATTAAATTGTGTCATCTCCCTTTTGATTTACTTAAAGCCAACTTATCAGTAGCATTAATTACATCTGCAAAATTCCTTTATCCCCTAAGTTGTAACGTAATTATGAATGTGATACTACATTATATTCAGAGTCCCGGGGATTAGATGGGAAATCTTGGAAGTTCATCTTTAGAATTCTTCCTACTAAAGAGGCCTTCTCTCATTCTCTAAACCGAGTTGCTTTTCTCTCCTTTGTGCTCCCCTACTACCATTTATCCTAGGCATGTCACTTATTAAAGTTTTTTTAATAATCATTTATTTAATTATCTTTCCTATTAGATGATCCCCAGTTGCCTTAACTGTAAAATGAGGATGATTATGGTATTTACATCATCGGGCTGTTACAAGAATTAAATTAAATTTTCAATGTAAAACAATAATAACAGTGCCTGAGACATAGTAAGGGCCCAAATGATGTTAGCTGTTAATATATTACTGCAAATAGTCGAATTGTGTTGCTTTTTTTTTTTTTAAGATTTTATTTATGTATTTGACAGAGAGACAGCAAGAGAAGGAACACAAACGGGGGGAGTGGGAGAGGGAGAAACAGGCTTCCTGAGGAGCAGGGAGCCCGATTTGGGGCTTGATACCAGGACCCCGGGAATGATCTGAGCAGAAGGCAGACACTTAATGACTGAGTCACCCAGGCACCCCTGTGTTGCTTTTTTTTTTTTAAGTTCTATTTATTTAAGGTGCACCACATGTGGTGCTCGAACTCACAACCCCGAGATGAAGAGTCCCATGTTCTTCTGACTGAACCAGCCAGGTGCCCCCGTGGAATTGTTAATACTAAGTATCATTAGGTTTTGAAGAGGGAATCCATGTATCTTGCCAATCTTTGTAATTCCAGCAACTAGCCCAGTACCTACCTGGCAAATTCCTATCTGGCAGGAATGACTGAGAGACAAATGAATCAATATGAAATTCAATGCCGGTCCAAGTTCTATAGAGAAAATACATCATATGCTCTGGAAGAAATGGCGACAGTCATAAACTACTGGAAGCCTAGGAGTGTTTTCAGATTCACAGTGCCAGAGTAGAAAGTGATCGGCGCAAAACATCTCATGCATCAACACAGAAAGTCATTATCACACTCAAGTCTCCAGTGTATAAATCCTGGAAGCACATTGTTAAAACTACAATTTTAAATAAAAGAGTAATGGAAAATAAAACAGACAACTTATTGTCTCATCTACAGCAAAGCATTCTTTGTACAAATTATATCCTCAAACAGCACTGAAATCGGTATAAATGCTTATTGTTCCTAATTATCCTAATTATCTATTTGAAGCCTATTTACTAACACAGTAGAGTTTTTTTTTTTTTTTTTTTTTTTTTGAGGGTAGCTGAGGGGGTATGGAAAGGCTGCATTTCCTTTCTGGCTTCATAAATGTTTTCTCTAATTAGTTAACTTCCATTTTAGAGTGGATAAGTTTTTGTTTTCTTAATGAATGACAGAATTCCACTGGAAATGATAGTCTTTTATCCTAGAGGTTATAAAGCTATTATAATGACTTTGAGACAGAAGACTTTTGTAATGGTTTTACGGAAAGGGATTTGGAGAAGATTGCCTGTGACTTCCTTAGGACATGGAGGAAAAAGCACCCCTGGGCTCTGGGCACACTGTGTATGTTTTCCCCCTGTTGTCTGGCTAAACTTGCATTATATGAAAGCGTGTATTTAATTGACATATGGACATGTAACTCCTGGAATGCATAATGATAACTTTGGAAATTCTGGATTTCCTTACAAATGGGTTAAGCTAAAATCTAATCATCAGCAACAAATCATATTTAATCAACAAGACTTTCTTGAACCCAGAAATTTTTAAAATAAAATCCTTTCACAGCCTTTATCAGAATGGAGACCAATTAAACTCATTCGTTCGTTCAACAATTTTTTTTTTTTAAGATTTCATTTATTTATTTGACAGAGAGACAGTGAGAGAGGGAACACAAGCAGGGCGAGTGGGAGAGGGAGAGGCAGGCTTCCCGCTGAGCAGGGAGCCCGAAGCGGGGCTGGATCCCAGGACCCTGGGATCATGACCTGAGGTGAAGGCAGATGCCCAATGACTGAGCCACCCAGATGCCCCCATTCAACAAATATTTATTGAGAACTGGTATATGCCAGTCACTATGCTAACTATATATTAGAAGATGTTCCATACATTGGGCCCTAGAACTTTAGATCTTTTTCAGTCCTTTGTTTTTATTGGTCTTGTTTTTTCAAGATTCGTATTAATTTCAAGTCCTGGATCTGAGATCTCATGCTCATTTCCAGTGGCTCTAAGAAGCAATTCTCATTATGTATTTATTGTTAAGTAAGTCTTGATCACAGACTAGAAGTACTTTATTTTATTTTATGCATTTATTCATTTATGTTTCTTTTTTTTTTTTTTAAAGATTTTATTTATTTATTTGAGACAGAGAGAATGAGAGAGAGAGAGCACATGAGAGGGGGGAGGGTCAGAGGGAGAAGCAGGCTCCCTGCCAAGCAGGGAGCCCGATGCGGGACTCGATCCAGGGACTCCAGGATCATGACCTGAGCCAAAGGCAGTCGCTTAACCAACTGAGCCACCCAGGCGCCCTTCATTTATGTTTCTAAACTCTTCAAAACTAAGATTTAATACAGCTTTCAGGAACTTTTTTTTTTTTAAGGATTTTTTTTTTTTATTTATTTATTTGACAGAGTGAGAGAGACAGCGAGAGAGGGAACACAAGCAGGGGGAGTGTGAGAGGGAGAAGCAGACTTCCCGCCGAGCAGGGAGCCCGATGCGGGGCTCGATCCCAGGACCCTGGGATCATGACCTGAGCCGAAGGCAGACGCTTAACGACTGAGCCACCTTGGTGCCGCAGCTTTCAGGAACTTATGCAAATAATAAAATACTGTAAATTAGAAATAGCTGAGAAATAAAAAGGCAAATAAATGGTAAAGTAATAAAAATAGAGTCAGAAATGAGGCTAATAAAAATAGAATTATGAGTATCTGCTACGTACAGGTGTATAACAAACTTAACTCTGAGCTTTCTTTTTTTGTTGTTTTTTTGTTTTGTTTTGTTGTGGGGGGAGGGGCAGAGGGAGAGGGAGAGAGAGAATCTTAAGCAGGCTCCATGCCTAGCACGGAGCCTGGCACAGGGCTCGATCTCACAACCCTGAGGTCTTGACCTGAGCTGAAATCAAGAGTCAGACACTTAACTGACTGAGCCACCCAGGCACCCCTTAACTCTGAGCTTTCCAGTAGCCATTGAAAAATGGAAAAGTTGATCACTGATTCAATTCACTATATTTGTGTTGAAGATTAAGCCAAAACATTTGCTCAGCAGAAATACAACTATTTCTGACACTTAGAGGGCAAAAAGAATTTTCAAATGAATCCTTGGACAAAGGTCCAAGGACAACATTCTTTCAGCAGACTGGAGTTTCTCAACCTTAGCACCCTTGACATATTGGCTGGGTAATTCTTTGCTGTGCGGGTATGTCCCATGCATTATGGGGTATTTAGCATCAATTCCTGGACTCTCCATTTAATGATGGTAGAACTGCTCCCCCAGCTGTGATAACCAAAAATGTCTCCAGACATTGCTAACTGTCCCTGGAGGCCATGTCCCCTGCCATGCTTTGTCCATTAAGAACCACTTTAATAGGTCCAAAAAAGGACTGTTTCTTAGACAAATGGCATTATATCAAAACATAGTTCAGTGAAAACAAGACCCTTTTTGGCCAGTTACTCAGCCCTCTACTGGACTGACTTAATCCTGGGTTAAAATTAGAGTAACTAACTGATATCCATCAGTCAGGACTTTAAGAAGACTATTCCTCTCAGCTGAACTTCTAACGGATATTGGGTTGCGGTGACTTTAAAATTGTCCTTCTAGGTAAAACTATTTGACATTTTGCTTATTGATATACTGATGGTTCTAATTTTTCCCACCTTCCTGTACTCACACCCTTTGGTGGTGCCCTCCCACACCAACTCTGGGCTTAGCCATGTGGCCTTCTTTAGCTAATGAGAAAGTAACAAACTTGATGCAAGCAGAGCCTTGAAAAAGCACTTGCTTGTTCTCTTTCTCCCTTTCTCCCTCTCTCTCCCTCCTCCAGCCCTTCAATTCCTGCCTCTGTCTAGAGGACAAATCCAGACTAACTAACTAGAAAAGAAGGAACTTTGTGGAAAAGAGATGAGCCACCAGGCAACCTACCAGGTGATCACCTGCTCATGCCTCCCTGCTCAAGCCAGATGCATGAGCAACAACAAAGCACAATGGAGCTGAACTCGGATCATTGGGTTGGCCCCGGCAACCCTCAGACTTGTAAGAAATAATAGTTGCTGTTAACATCCACTAAGTTTTGGGGTGGTTTGTTACCCAGCAATATGTAACTGATACAGTTGCCAATTCAAAACTGTTAACAGGTTGACATCCTTTTTGAAAAACTGAGGGACCAAGGACGGATGCCTCACCTTTGCTCTGAGTGAGAAGATGATTTTGATTTGTCTATCTGAAATGCTCCATAGAATTGTCAAAAGCATTGGACCAGTGGTCAAATGGGAGAAACCGTTCCAACAGCTTAATATAACAAATGTATCTGTAAATTTTTGGAGAATAACTTAAGCAAACAAAATTTCCAACCATGATTCAAAAGACTAACACCGTCTTTTCGTTCATAGGACAAATACACGTTGATTTATTCCTCTGACCTTAGCATTGTGCTGGGTATGTCATGCTAAACAAAATTACATCCATGGAGCCAGAGTCGGAGAGCAGCACTGGTGGCTGTATATAGGACTGGTTTAAAGTAGAAACTGGAATCAAGTTGTCTCGATGGTGACCTTGGCTTGGCCACTTTCCAGTGAGGTCTTTTGCTTGTGCAAATATGCACTTTCAAATTGGGTATAACCTAAGGCAAATTAGTTTCCAGGCCTTGTTTTTTTATCTGTGATATAAAGATGATTATACTAATAGTACTACCTTCCAGGACTGTGGTGAGGCTTGGCTAAACAAGTACATGTAAATTGTTTACCAGAGAGCCTCACACAGAGAACATTATTCTGGAGGCAGTTTTGCAAAGGGTTAGGAGTGATGGGGGGCTGGAGTCAGACTGCATCAGTTGGAATATGGGCTCAACCACTCCTAGCTGTGTGCCCTGGGGAGTTCCAAAGCCCTTCTAAATCTTGTAAGGTAGGATAAATAATAGAAGGAGAATTAAAAGAGATAAATCTTGTATAGTACTTAACATATACCTGACTCACAGTAAATATTCATTTATCTATAACTTTATAAAATTAATAAACAAAATGACAGAGATTTGATTTAGACAGAGAGAGAGGGCAAAACTCTCTGATGGGTGGGAGAATGACGTGAAGGTTGAGTAGTAGTTAACCAGTCCAAGGGGGAAAGAAAGAGCATTTCTGGTGGAGGAACAGCATATGTGGAGCCCCTGAGTGGGGAGAGAGCTTGGAGTTTATAGGAATGGTCAGAGTCAGTGAGGTGGCCTTACAGCAAGCCAGTGGCAGGTGAGCTAGGAATGGGGGTGAAGATGAGGCTGAAGAACTGTTCTGGGCTTTGTGGCCCCACAGAAGATCCCATATTTCATCACAAATACGATAGGGAGCCATTGAGGGTTTTAAATCCAGAAAGTGGGGAAACCAGTTGAGGTTTTCAGTCCTTGAAGTCTCTTAACATCTACCCTTTGGACCTCTTATCCCACTCTTTCTTTTTTCCTCCAGCTTGCTTCTAGTTGGAAAGCAGATGGGTGATATGGAGAGCTTGGAAATAAGTGTTTTTAAATCCCTTTTCAGTAATAACACAAATAAAATTTTTTCTGAGAGTGTCATCATACTAAAAACAATTTTGGTGCCAAATTTAAAAATCTATGGAGTAGAAATGGATTTTGAATTGGTTGTGATACAAGTGTAATTCACATTGGGTCCAAACAAATTACAATATTCTAAAAATCAAAATAGAATTTGTATATACCTGAACATAATTTTAAAAATAAAATAAAATCTTATTAGGAAAGCAAGTATGTGCCCATGGGACCAGGTAGACAAGGAGCATGGGCAAGGTCCCAAGGGGAGACTCTAGTATTTGCCCAGCCCTCAGCACCCACCCTAACCCTCAGACACAGGGACACAGATGTGAGCAAGATGATGCTCCTCTTCAAAACCCAGGGTTGCTGATGTCCTCAGTGTAGACACCCAACCAAAGATCATCAAGGAGCCATTCCCTTTGGTGCCCAAGTTTTCTAGCTCCTGGGAGGATGCTTGCTGATAGTGGCTCTGACAATCAATTGATTTGCAGACATTAGCAACATCATCTTTTATCTTCAGCGTGGATTTCTTAGAAAGTGAACTTGAAATTTTAGACATATTCCAAATATTTCTGGAAACAATACTCAAGTGTTTTTTTGTTTGTTTTTGTTTTGTTTTTATTTGAGATATAATTGACGTATAACATTATATGAGTTTCAGCTCTACAGCATAATGATTCCATATTTGTATATATTGTGAAATGATCACCATGATAAGTCTAGTTACCATCCATCACCATACATAGCCAAATGTTTTAACTGAACTTAATTTTCCATACAGACAAGGTCAGGGGTGCCTGGGTGGCTCGGTTGAGCAACCCACTCTTGAGTTCGACTCAGGTAATGATCTCAGGAACATGAGACTAAGTCCCAGGTCCAGGGCAGCTCCACACTCAGTGTAGGGTCTGCTTGGCTGCTTGGGATTCTCTCTCTCCCTCTCCCCTTCCCCCCATGCGTATGTGCGAGCACGCTCTCTCTCGCTTTCTCTCTCTCAAATAAATAAGATCTTTTAAAAGAATTCCAACCCTATCATCTTTGAGAGAAAAAATGGAAAAGCTACACCTGTTTAAATACTTCAGGTAAAAGTCTTCTGGATTTACCATGCAATTGTTTTTCAAAAAAAAGAGAGTGTGTAAAGTTGAATGTTTCTTTGGATTGAGCAACCGTTTTAAACAAAATGAATCTTTCAAGTGTGATTTTTTTTCTAAAAAATCCTATGCCTACCTAAGTACATCATTGGTCTTGTCTCCTATAGTATTTTGAAAATACTTTTATCCAGGCAACCCAAAAAGTTGGATGTTTCTGTATGTTTCACAAGTGTAGCATTTCTCCTTTTAAAAATTCATAATAATGGGGCACCTGGGTGACTCAGTTAGTTGGGCATCTGCCTTCAGCTCAAGTCATGATCCCAGGGTCCTGGGACCCCGTGTCTGGCTCCCTGCTCCTTGGGGAGACTGCTTCTCCCTCTGCCCCTCTCCCTGCTCATGTTTTTTTCTTTCTCTCTCTCTGTCAAATAAATAAATAAAATCTTTAAAAAAGAATAAGAAATAAAAATTCATAATAATTATTGCGTAAAGAACTAAATATGCTCTATGAAAATACTGTAATATTGAATTTCAAATTAACTAGACTGCTAGAGTTAAAAGTAATTAGTCATAATTAAAATACTATATATAAGATTGAAAATCATTTAACAGCACTGGCAAGTAGCCAAAGGACCCCCAATCTTAAATATCTATTAAAAGTTTGGCCAGGGGCTCGTAATATGATGAGCACTAGGTATTATATTCAACTAATGAATCATTGAACATTATATCAAAAACTAATGATGTAATATACTTTGGCTAATTGAATTTAAATTTAAAAAAAAAGCTTGGTGAGAAAATTCTTCATGACAATTTCTTGAGAGCTACCACCTTGGGGCACCTAGGTGGCTCAGCTGGTTAAGTGTCCAACTCTTGATCTCAGCTCAGGTCTTGATCTCAGGGTTGTAGCTCCAAAAGAGCTACCGCCTTGACCATTTTACAAATTAATTTTTGAGGAGAAACTTATTTCTGAGCACATTTTATGATACCTAATTCTTTTCATCTTATATAAGCACACAAATTCAACATGAACAGAACAGGCAGAAACATCCAACTTTTTGGGTTGCCTGGATAAAAGTATTTTCAAAATACTATAGGAGACAAGACCAATGATGTACTTAGGTAGGCATAGGACTTCTTGAAGCGTGCTAAAAGGTGTTAAAAAAACCAAGCAGTATAAAAGAGAGTATATAGAACCCTCAAACCTCTTAGCCTCTCTGAGAAAATGTCTGTAGATAGGACTAAACCGTACAGATCCAATGCACTGAAGCCGGCTATGCAGCTCACCTTTGTAGGCCCACTAAGGATATATCCAGATATACTATTTCTAATAAAAGATAGCAGATGGACTTTCAGTCTTACTTTGGCCATATGATAATTCTGTGGCCCATGCTTTGAGTTGACTAAAACAAAGACAAACCTGTTGGGAGACAAATCTGCCTGGGTCTCTCGTGTTTCCACACATCTTTTGCACTAACTACTTTCATCTGAACTAGCTCCTCAAGGATGTTCATATGGTGAACAGGCCTGGAAAATAGAAATAGTATCTCCCTCTAGAGCAAAGAGCAGGTTTGCCAAGTCTTGGAAAACAGAGATGATATCTCCTGCTAGAGGACAGGAGAGCCATGCTTTTTTTTATTGCACTTTATAAAAGATTTATGTTTCATTAACTTAGATTTCCTCTCTTATAACATGACCCACTGTATGTATAGGTATCAACTGGCTCCTTCACATTGTCCTGGGGTCCTAGGAACTGACACAGATGCTTACATTCTGGCTACAGCTATTACACAAATAATAAAGTCTTTTGTCTCTGACCTAGAGGTCTCTTATCTTTTGCCAGCTTCTGTGAAACTGTCTTGGGCTAAATTGTTAGCTTCCAAATAAAGTAAAATTTCAGACCATTTACAGTTCTTGACAAAACTATCCCCTAAGGAATTCTCTTCCAATTTATCCCTTCAAATGAAGTCTGGGGAACATGTGGGGAAATTTAAATTTTTTGTTCACTAATGTATGTATCCCCACCACTCAAAACAATGCCTTATATGAAATATTCACTTAAATAATGATGAATAGATGAATGAAATTAAAAGTGTATTTTGGAAAACCGATGTTTAATACAGGGTTCTTACCAAAAAAAAAAAAAAAAAAAGTTTCTGCCAATCCCAAAGTAAGAGTTCACAAGGTAGAAAATGGCACCCTGTACCAAAGCATATTTGGAAAATATTTCTTAAAACTTGAAGCAATTCCATTTCAATGAATATTAGTTTCCCATGACTCTTGTGACAAGTCCAAATACCTAAACAAGGTATAGAGACCACTGACTGCTGTTTTTGCCCTGCTAGCTTCCCCATCCGCACCGCCCACCACACTCATCAGAGATCCTGGGAAGATTTCGCACATTTTCAGCAACCTGAGAAGGCAAGTAGTATGACCTAGATCTTGCACATACTGAAATGCTTTCTACCCACGACCTTCCCTTTCCTTCTCCCACCTACGAATCCTTTGGGCTTCAATTTACATATCGCATCCTTTGGTAAGCATTCTGTGATATCCCTCACCACTACCAAAACTATCCTCTAAACCAAATTAGATCCAATCAGGACACAGTCTTCTCCCATTCAATCCATATTATGTGACTGTATTTACTTTTGTCATAGCACTCGCCACTATCTGAAGTTATTTGTTTATTTGTTGAATGATTTATTTCCTGTCTCCATGGAGGTGGGGTACATGGCACAGAGTAGGTCATCAGTAAATGTTAGTCAAATAAATAAACAAAAGCTAAATGGAGGGGCAACATTATAATTCTTTTTTTTCATCAGAGGGTATTTGAATTTTCTTCTATTTTTTTAAGTATAGTTGTTATACTGTATTATATTAGTTTCAGGTGTACAACATAGTGATTTGACATTTATATATGTTATGAAATGATCACCATGATAAGTTTAAGTTGCCATCTGTTACCATATAATTCTTTATTTACTATTCTCTATATTCATTTATGATCTCTACTGGACTGTAAAGTCTACAAGAGAACAGAAACCTTATCCCTACAATGCCTGGGATGGCAGAAAAAGTTGTTGACGAAGATTGTTACATCAAACCGCTCAAACACTAAGGTAAGAGGAGTTACTTAGAGAATTTTAAGTTGGAATGAACCATAGATGGAATATGATCCAGTCCCTTAGCCCTATAAAAAATAAGAATTAATATAATGTTTAAGGTGGGGCGCCTGGGTGGCTTAGATGGTTAAGCGTCTGCCTTCGGCTCGGGTCATGATCCCAGAGTCCTGGGATGGAGCCCCACATCGGGCTTCTGGCTCAGCGAGGAGCCTGCTTCTCCCTCTCCCTCTGCCTCTCTCCCTGCTCATGCTTTCTCTCTCTCTCTCTCTGTATCTCTGCGTCTCAAATGAATAAATAAAATCTTAAATATATATATAATGTTTAAGGTGATACTGCCTTTAAATCTTATCCAGGACAGAAGCTGCTGTGTATATGACTTTGCTCAGCAAACCCTTCTTTCTCTCCTGTTGTGGCCCCTCTTTCTCCATTCATTTGTTCCCCCAAATTACAGTTTCACCTTCACGGTGGCCAAGAAGCAGCAAAGTGTCTCCAACACCAGGATACTTCAAGGAGTTGTGATCGGCAGGAACGTTTGGACCTTCTTACTTCTTTTACTTTTTATCTTCCTCATTGAAAATTGGCAGCGACACTGATAACCACAGTTGAAGGAAGGACAAGGGAGGTGTGGGTATTTGTACATGATGGAGATATGTACACGTGAGTGAAAGAATATGAAAATATGTCATGATCCCTGGGTTCTGGGATTGAGCCCCACACCGGGCTCCCTGCTCCGAGGGAAGCCTGCTTCTCCCTCTCCCACTCCCCCTGCTTGTGTTCCCTCTCTCACTTTGTCTTTCTCTGGCAAATAAATAAATAAATAATCTTTAGGGAAAAAAAAGAAAATATGATCTAACAGGTAGTGAGATCAAAGGGCAAGGACTGAGAAAACTTTCTACACATCACATTGACAGGTTTGGCATGAACAAACAAGGTTTGGGAAAAAAACTATTTATAGAGGTGGGGCTCTGGAAAATTATCTCTGCCCTAAAAATGTTTTTTAAAGGTATTTTTAAATATTTCTTGAATAACTAATAAACAAATAAAAAACAAATAAATGAACTTATCCATTAGATATTTTAGTAACTATAAGGCACAGTTTTACTTTATTAAATAAACTGGTAACCGTAGGGGCAGATTTATATTCCCTATAACCTATTTCACAGGGAAATACAATACAGATAAATTATCTAAATATAGAAGATAATTAACAAAGGTCCTTGAAAAGTACAGGATTATGTGGTGATGAATGTTTTAGAATGAGGCACCAATTACCAATTCCCTAAAGAAGAAAGTTACAGTGAGAAATAATTTTTTATTTTGATTCATAACCCCCACTTTTCTCTGAATTTTTTTTCAGCAAAACTCTCACATTACTCTTTTCTTCAAAACGTATCTGAACTCCGTACTTCTTTTTAAAGTACCAGCCGTAGCTCGAAGGCCTCGGTAAGCTAGAGAGCGTATTCTACTGCCCTCTGCTGGAAGATGGGGCGAGTTTTCACCCACCAACCAGATGCCGGAGCCGGCGGAAGGATGGCTACTCTCTTATTTCATTTAACAAGTTGTTATTTACCACCTGCTAGCCATTGTATCATTTGATATAGGTTATAGATAGATAGATACGAATATTATTTAGAGGCAATACTGAGTATCTATATTCTGCAACTATATTACATGTATTTACAGAACTAAGCTAAACTTCTACAAACCTGCAGAATAAAGCTGGGATCACACTTAAAATGATAAGCATTTGACCAGTAGAGAATGCGAAAGAAGATGATCCTACACGATGTCCAGATAACTGATAAACTGAAGCTCCTCCACAGAGGGAAAAGATCTAGGGTAGAACACAGGGAAATTGGTGTCAAATAATAAACAAATAATAAATGTGTGGGTAAAGACCTTATCACAACAATTCTTTAATACATTTCTTTCTTTAATTATGAGCCCTACTAGACTATTGAGTCCAAGAGAGCACTTAACATTCAGTAAATAGTTACATGGTTTTGTGCCTCAGTTCACTGACCTTTAAAGTTTTTACTCCAACATTACACACAGACTGAAGGTGACAAACAGTGTGTTTATGTGTATGTGTGAATTTTCTTAAAATATGATTTTTAGATTTAATTGCATAATTTTATCTGAACCATGGGTTTCATTCAAAGTTTCCAGAAGGTTTATATGAAATATAATGGCTTAGAATTTTAGTCAGTCCTACTTGGGGGACAGTTTGTATGCTCCCTTGCCGGCTACTGTTGACGTTCACCTTTGAATGATGCATCTTGACTCACTGGGGTTGTGTTTGGGCTTGGACACTCGCTCAGCAATGTTATTCCAATTGCTGGGCAAGGAACTAGCATGGGTTTCAGATTCAAACAAACTTGGCTTTGAATCTCAACTCTAACAAAACACTTAATAACCGTTAAAGCAAACACTTGCATAATATGTATCATGTACAAGAGCCCCCTGGGGGAAGCGCCATTATAATCCTCATTCACCAATGAGGAAACTAAGGCTCAGAGAGTGTTAAGTAACTTTTCGGGACTTAAGTCCCCGAGTCAGTAGGTGGTGGAGTCAGGATTCAAGCCCAGGGCTCAAGGTTCTAGAATCCTTGCTTTCAAGCCCTACATTATGCCACCTCTCTTCCCTCAGTCATATTATCCTAAATCACAAAATGATAGTAAAGAAACCCAGCTCACTGGATTTGGGGGAGAATGGGGAAAACACACATCAAGGGTGAAGCTCTGATCCCGGTACCAGGTAGAGGCCTAGTAAAATTGTTGCTAGTATTTTGTCTTTTAACAACTTGGTGCCTATGGACTAACCTGACATCCAGTTTTTAAAAACAATGGATCACTCAATAAGGCCACTATAGGGCCTTCCTGCAGAATTCAAAATTCAGTGCTGGAAGAGAACCAAAAGACCATCTTTCCCAGACTCTTCATTTTAGAGGTAAGAGTAATGATGCTAGAGAACAAAAAATTTGCCCCCAGCAGCACCAAAGCTGGACCCAGAACTCCGCATTTTCAGATCGGTATGTCATTTCTATCACTCTCTTTTCTCCTAATATAGCTTGTTGTCTGAATGGCCCCACCAACCGAAAGTTTTGTGAGGAAGCCTAGGCTACAGTTTTGGTGAGCTCCGATCCTAAACCTCATCACATCACATATGTCAGTTGAAAAAGTACAACAGAAAAATAATTACACTACATCTCCCCTATTTGATAGATAAAGTTTTCCCTTTCCTTCTTTGATTTGGACACCCCCCTTTTTTTTTTTTTTGGTCAAAATAACTTAGCCCTGAATTTCCAGTATGTTCACATTTATTTCAAACAAGCTTTCTCTCTCTCTCTCTCTCTCTCTCTCTCACACACACACACACACGCACACACTACCACCTACAAACTTTCACCTGAATCTGAATTTTCTGAAGTCTTTGTTAAAAGGAAAATCCCTAGGTCCTACTCCTGATTGACAGAATCATGATGTTTAGGGGTGAGCCTGAGAATTCGTATTAGCCGTGCACTCCCCATTAAAGCACCTTCAAGTTTGGAAATTACTACCTTAGAACAGGGAGCTAAGGTTAGAACAGAGAGGGCAGCAAAGTACACCTCTGATCCCTGCATCCCCAGGACTGGGTCTGTTTTGATTCCCTAATTTTCTTCTCTTCTCCCACCATCCCTCCACCCCCATCCACCATAATCTCTCTCTCTTTCCCTCTCTGTCTCTTTCTGTTTCCTTTTGCCTTTTCTTGGTAAAAATGGGAACTGTGAGGCTAGAAGAGACCTCTGAATTTCAGAGCAGTATTTATGGATGTGTATGAGTGTGTGCTAAGGATTGTTGGTTTTAATCCCATTTCTTAATTTATTGCAGCATATTGAGATTCAGTATCATAATACCTTTCCAACACTGGCAAAATCTCCATGGAAATCACTAGGCAGTTTGGGGTGAGTTAATCGCATACAATGAGGTCATCTCAGGACTTTGTAGGGTCAGTGGGTTTCAAGGACTCCTCTCTGGCCAGTCTGCTGAGGACAGAAAGAAGCACAGAAAAGCATACCTGTCTCCCTAAAGTAGCTCAAGCACTGCCAGAGAATCCAGGATAAAGGAAAGATGGGGGGCAGGAGATGGAAGGGCTAACTGAGAGCGTTGTGGAGGTCCGTGAGACTGTGACAAGTTGAGAGAAAATGGAGTCCCCATGGGGCATTGGAAAGGAAGAGAAAAATACCCTTCACTTCACATGTGCCATGACATCCCTGGCTCTTCTTTTCCCCTCACCTATCCATGACCAAGATGGGTAGACACAGCCCTAAGATGGTTTCCCCTTCCCCTACTTGAAATTTTACATACAACCACAGTGGTCGTAAAAGTGACATTTTTCTACCTCCAGCACCCCCATCTTAACTACTAGGGCAATCCCATGATTCACCTAGGTCGGGGCCAGTTCTCTCTAATTGAACTAATTACTTCTATTCTAAGAATCTACATGTCGCAAAGGCATAGAAAAGGTGAGAATCCGTTTATTCTCTCGAGCTGTTATCTAGAAGCAACGTTAAGATCCGGAGCCCACAGTAGAGCTGTATTCATTGCCATTCCTGACTCATAGAGCACCCTTGGGCAATGCGGGTGTCCTCCCAGAAGTTTCTGTGGTGTTAGGAGAATGTCTGTTGTTTCCTGGCAGTAAGTCTTCAGCCCTGGTTACTCCAGTGACCCTTCCATAATGTCTCCTCCTGTAGAGAATGTTTACACTCCTTGGTTGCCCCCACCATTTGATGTGGTTCCTCCAAAGGATCAAAACGTTAATTTTCAGATCTTTCCTCAGGTGTCTGCTGCTCCAACCTGTAGAAGTAAATACCAAATGGGAAGGTGTCATTACTATACCTTACTTGTGAGCCACAAAATTACATGGTTCATTTATAAACCCTTTGGTGAAACAGGCTTTTATGACTCTAAGTTGGGCAATTTAAGGGGCTTTCCATTTAACTTCA
Organism: Neomonachus schauinslandi; assembly: GCF_002201575.2. Classification (NCBI taxonomy): domain Eukaryota; kingdom Metazoa; phylum Chordata; class Mammalia; order Carnivora; family Phocidae; genus Neomonachus; species Neomonachus schauinslandi. Next base: position 100,063,389 of record NC_058410.1, on the reverse strand, counting down.
GGTGAGTTTCCATGGTACTAATCAGGGCATCCCAGCTGCATGTGATATCGCTATTTTAAAACATACTCTAAATTCCTACCCCTGTAAATATTTCCATCTAGGAGTCCCACCATTTATCAATAAGGATAACTATTAACATGGGTGGGATGTTTGTGGAAGGTTGATGGGTAAAAGAACCTGGTCCCCATTCCCTCATCATCAGTTTGCTGCTCTTCAGGCAAACCTGTCATATGATTAGACAAATTTATATAGTGATAGAGTCACATGTATAGAGAATTACTCACTTCTTAAAATAAATTATTAGCTTCCTTTTTAATGAAATGATTTCTCTTCATGTTTCAAAAACACGCTTTGTTTCACAAACACACAAAAATAGCAAATTTACTAACCTATTTATTGAAGCCTCATTTAATCAGCTAAGAACATGAAAGAAACAGGTGCTTCATATATATTTATGCATATTTTTCTTTATTATACATGATACCTTTTTTTAAGATTTTATTTATTTGACAGAGAGAGAGACAGCAAGAGAGGGAACACAGCAGGGGGTGGTGAGAGGGGGAGAAGCAGGCTTCCCGCAGAGCAAGGAGCCCAACAAAGGGCTCAATCCTAGGACCCTGGGATCATGACCTGAGCCAAAAGCAGACGTTTAACAACTGAGCCACCCAGGTGCCCCAACACCTTCCATTTTTTATTTGTTTCTTGCAGTCAAATAGACTAAACTTCTTCTGGCACCTTCTTGAAGAATATGTCCAAGTTCCTTTTTAATAATGAGCCGAATTCTTGTCTAGGCTCAAAAGCCCCCATTCAGTAAATCAATGAATATTTATTGAGGACCTACTATGCTCTAGACACTCTTCTAAGCACTGGGGATCTATCAGCAAATAAACTACTGTGCCTGCCCTCATGGAGCTTGCATTCTAACATGTGTTATCTAATGGAAGAGGAAGATCTAGGAAGTAAGTTTTAATTCTTATTTCCAATTTATTTTCTATTTATTTCTAATTATTTTGCTTTTGTCAGCCTCACAGCTTTCCTTTCCATTAAGTGATTGTCTTTTTAAATACCTTTTACTTGCTTCATTCAAGTGTTTTGAAATCTAGTAAAACAGCATGGATACAGAAAGCCATGTATACAAAAGAATATATCCCATAGGTCCATGGGATATATTGAGAGAGAGAGCCGTGTTGTCCACCCTCAAGAAAGTGTTAATCTTGTCCAAGGAGATGGCCACGCCATGAAAGATATAAGGATGATTAATTACTAAACTGTGTGCTGCTGACCCCACTGCAATTGGAGAAATCAGTGAGCACTCAGCTAACTGGCGGCCAATTCAAGGAGAACATGAAACTTGGACTGGTTCCCAAATAATATTAAAGTTAGGAAGATTAAAAATAAAACCTGAAGTAAAATTAGGCAGAGAGTAAGAAAAGTCTAGTGATGGGAACTGGAATGATGTAGCTGATTTACAAAGATGAGAATTTCTTGATAAGATTGAGAGAAATAATCAGCCAAATAAAGGGCATGGAAAAACATGTTGGAGGTCTTCCAGTCCAGCAGAGGATTTGATGCATTAGAGGGCCAGTGGAATTCTTCAGCATGAAGGAGAGCCATTGACAGTGCTATCTTAGGAGGATCTGTGCTGGAGACTGATTCTACTGTAAGTTTCTCTTAAGAGTGGGCATGTCCTGACATTGTTGGCCTCTCCCAATGATTGGAAGCCTTCCCTTTTAAGACCTCGTGAACTTCTAAAGCCTTGGAATAAGAGAAGAACATATATACATATATATATGTACCACCTGTGTACCAGAAGAAAACCATCATCACTATACCTCTGGGTCCTCCACCTGTACCTATATGGGAAGATCCAAAAGGTGAAGCAAAAGTTTGACTCAATCTTCCTCCACTAAACTGTAGAACAATAACTTAGTCTTCAGCACATACTCATTCCATAATGCATTCCAAATTTGGAAAGCTGGGGAAAATATCATTAACGTAGGTTTGATATCTTAATATAGTAAGTGCCTGGAGAAACTGTCTTCTTGAGAATCTCAGAGTAATGTGGTCAATCAGCTGAGAAAGGGTTTAACACAAAATCCAAAATATCAATGGCTTAAGTGAGATAAAAGTTTATTTCTCTCAGTAACTCCAATCATCAATGGCCAGGCTCTTTCCAGCCTTCACTTCCACCGTCTGAGCCCTGACTTCCATCTTTAAGATTCAACTCACGGTCCAAGATGACTGCTATCATACCCATTTTGCAGGCAAGAGGAGTGAGGGAGAGAGAAAAGTTTAAATGTGCCCTCCTTGGCTGAAAGTGCACTATCTTTGAGCACCCTTCCTGAAATGTCAGACCACACTGCACTGATAGTTCAGTTATCATGTTGACTCTATGATCAGCTGAGCCTGGAAAAGATAGTCTTTCAACAAGGTTTATTCCTAGTAAAACTGAGCTCACCAAGGCTATAAAGTAACTGCATTTGAAAATCTGAGAAAGTCTTTACAGATGGGAACAGACCGTGGTACAAAATAGTGAGAGTGATCTTTGAGGTAAAGAACAAGATGTCTACATATTTTTCCTATGATTAGGCATGAAATCAAAATAAGGGCCAGCTACCAAAACTGGGCCTTTTTTTTTCTGCCTTATAGATTGCTGGAGAATGTGTTAATATACACTTAACTCATATTTTTCAAATATTAACATCATACTTCATGTGCTTCATATATATATATGCATATATATATATATCCTTTTAAGAATAAATTGCAGACATAATGCTTTATCCTTAATTCAATGTCTATTTCCTAAATTCAAAGACATTCTTTTATATAGCCACAACACAATTCTCAAAATCAGCAACTTAGTGTTGATAGAATACTATTTAAAATCTACACCTTATTTAGATTTTGCCAATTACACCAACAACATCTTTTATACTAAAAGAAAGTATCAGATCTCACATTGCATTCAGTTGTCATATCTCTTTAATCTATTTGAATATGGAACAGGTCCTTGGTCTTTCTTTTATGATATTAGCAATTATTTTGTAGTATGGCTCTAAATTTTGTCCAGCGTTCCCTCCTCATAAGGGAAAAAGAGTGACTTACAGCAGGGACACCCAGCAGACACCATTAGAGACAAATGATCAACATTAATATCACCAGCCATAGCACAGATTGACATCATTTGCTTTCTGATATGATGCAATAAGAACACATAATTCCTGTGCTATTCCTGCCAAAAATGCATAAACTGAATCTAATGTCATTCTTTTATTTCTTGTAATATGCCAAAACCATTCAAGCACAATGACTTCTTTTCCATGCTTCCCTTGTCTCTCTGTTGTAATTGCATGATGAACCATGTGAAATTATATCACGAGTACTGAGTTCAACTACCTTATTTGCTTTAAGATCTAGATCATTTGCAAGAGAGCGGTGAGTGCTACAAAAAGAATGCCAAGTATGTTTTCTTGCTCATGGTCACGTATGGGTTTCTGAGTTTCCATAATGTGCTCCACCTTTTGTGTCCAACCAATTACGTTCTCACTATTTCTTTGTATATAAATATGTAGACCCAGAATCCGGGCAATTGAAGGGAAAATTTAGTTCCCATCCAATGTTTCAGAATTAGAAAGACACAATATTGTTCATTGTGTGATTTTTGAACCAATTCCTGAAATTAGTTTAGGCTTCTCACTCAGATCAAAATATTTTAAGAAAATCTTAAAGTATTTGTTAAAATGAAATTTCTGCCTCTTTTTCCCATGAATGCCCAAGTATACTATTGCTATTATTTGCATAGAGAATGAAAGCTATATTTTCTCCCATTGTCTAATGGCAAAGTATGCCAAAATTCAAATTTTCAGAGCCATATGAAGTTTCATTCCTCATGAAACCCAAGCTACATGGAAATGAAAAGAAACATGTTTTCTTTATCAGCATTTGTTATTTATCTTCCTTCACCGTATTTCATTCATTTTATTCCTTTCATTTTGTATGAGGGATTAATCTGGAATGTCTGATTTTAATTATAAATCCCTTTTATACAGAACTTTTTAAATATGATTTTTCATATAATTTATTCCTGACTTCAAATCCTGTGGACAGAGAATGTCAACAGCTTCTAATAACTTCCTTTTAAAGATTACATGAGTAATGATCTAGGGAATGGGGCAAATGAGAACCACTAGAAAAAAAATCAAAGAAGGTAAAAGCAAACACTAAATCAATTAGTAAAAATAGAGCCAGATTTGCTTTCAAAACAGAATGGTCTCCCTAATGACACAAGTGATGCTTCTCGCTCACTGCATGGGCCCAGGATTGTCCCTTAACCTTGCCATTCTTCCTGTTTTCCCTGCAGAACAGGATGATAACCAGACCTCTCTTGTATTAGGTCAACTTTAGGTAGCCCTCCCCCCACAATTATTATGGTAAATTAGTAGAATGTAGCTTTAACATATTTCTAATGAACCACATAAATGAAATTTCATACCTAGGCTTTAGTATTTTGTTACAATTTCTCTAGAATATTGTTTTAAACTAATTAACTAGTGTTATTAAAACAAAGATGGTGTTGTTGCTGCTCTTTTTTTTATTATTAATTCACTATACATAATATTTTAGTTACTCTGCAGACCAAAAATATTTGACTACATCAGTGAGCCAATTATGCCTTCATCCTATGCACATTTCTGGTCACCGAGAAAATGGAATTGTGGGTTTGTTTGTTTGGTTTTTTTTCTCCCACTGAGTGAGATGGTTGGCTAGATGAAGAAACAGATTATTAAATGCACTTTGGAGGTGTGGACTGTCTCCATAGCACAATCCTGTTAAGAAGATTCCATCATTTCTTAGGATGCCTGGGTGGCTCAGTCAGTTAAGCGTCTGCCTTCGACTCAGGTCATGATCCCAAGGTCCTGGGACCGGGCCCCGCATCGGGCTCCTTGCTCAGCAGGGAGCCTCCTTCTCCCTCTCCTTCTTCCTGTTGCTCCCCCTGCTTGTGCTCCTTCTCTGTCAAATAAATAAATAAATAAAATTTAAAAAAAAATTCCATCATTTCCGCATCCCTGAGGATCTCAGTCTCTCTGCTCAGAACCCCTCCTAGCTCTGGCCAGCTTCCCTCTGGCCTTGCACACAAAGGCTTCAGGACCCAAGTTCGGGTTGGGGGGTGTCTAGTGGAATCCAATTCACCTTGAGTCACTTCATTAGCTTTAGAACTCCACCTTCAACTACAACCATAAAAAATATCAGTCCGTCAAATGCACATTCCAATATCGCTAGCATGGTTTCTCACCTGCCATTTGGAGGGTTGTTTTTTGTTTGTTTGTTAATTTTCACAATGCCTGGCACCCATTCCTCCTGTGTCTCTCTTTGTGTTTTTCCTTCTCCCCTGCTTCCCTCAGGTTTTAGCTGTACATCCACCTTTTCATAGCAGTTCTCTCTGCTTAAAATCATATCCTGACCACTACCAGCTTTCCCTCCTGTCCATTTTCCTTTTAGACTGGGTCCAGCATTTGACGTCAGTGCACAGTTCATTCATGTATTTGATTTTAACTTTTGAGCTCCATTCTCCCATGGTTAAGTTACACTCATGAGCAAGTTGTACGCATTTGAAAAGTTCATTAAATGAAGAGCAGGAACGAATTAGTAGTGTTTTCATCAGTTATTCACAAACTACCGGGGCACCTGGGTGGCTCAGTTGGTTAAGCGTCCGACTTTGGCTCAGGGCATGATCTCTGGGTGGTGAGACTGAGCCCCGCATTGGGCTCCCCGTTCAGCAGGGAGTCTGTGTCCCCTGTCCCTCTGCCTCTTCCCCCTCACACCCCTACTCGTGCATGCTCTCTCTCTCTGAAATAAATAAATAAATCTTTCCCAAAAAATTTCACAAACAACCATCATCGCAAAACCATAACTTGGTTCAATCAAAAACAGTCCAGTACTTCATCATTATTACATTTCTCAGAGGAAAGAGCAAATATTTTATCAACCATCACAAAACTTTCAAGAGAGTCTGTAAATGTTCATGTGTGTGTTAGAGATGTGCTTGTGTCCTTGTGTGCTTTTTTTTTTAAATTTTATTATGTTATGTTAGTCACCATACAATACATCATTAGTTTTTGATGTGGTGATCCATGACCCATTGTTTGCGTATAACACTCAGTGCTCCATGCAGTATGTGCCTTCCTTAATACCCATCACCGGGCTAACCAATCCCCCCCCCCGCTCCCCTCTAAAACCCTGTTTGTTTCACAGAGTCACAGATGAATGGATAAAGAAGATGTGGTCCATATATACAATGGAATATTACTCAGCCATCAGAAAGGATAAATACCCAAATTTTACATCAACATGGATGGGACTGGAGGAGATTATGCTAAGTGAAATAAGTCCTTGTGTGCTTTTAACTAACAGACCTGAGGAATCATAAGGATGGACGTTTAAGTGTTTCCATGGTACGTGTTAGTAGTGAATTGCAGGAGAAAATTTGCTGGAGGGGAAGAACTAAGAATCGGAAGGTAAAAGAACTGGAGATTCACCCCAGCCCAGCCACTTATGACCTTAGGCAAGTGATTCACCTTTCTGAGCCCTAACTTCCTCCTCTGTAAAATGATGGGCCTGGCATAATGGTTTCTTATGTTCCTCCCAGTTCTAACACCAGGCTTTAAAGTCTCCATGCAGAACAGTTAGAACATTGTTCAGCCCAGTTCTGCTTCCTTAGAGTTGACTGCATTTAGTTGAATTGCAACTTCTATTAAAAAACATTATATAGGATGCCTGGGTGGCTCAGTTGGTTAAACAACTGTCTTCGGCTCAGGTCGTGATCCCGGGGTTCTGGGATCGAGCCCCGCATCAGGCTCCCTTGCTCAGTGGGGAGTCTGCTTCTCCCTCTGACCCTCCCCCTCTCATGCTCTCTCTCTCAAATAAATAAAATCTTTAAAAAAACATTATATAGATTCAATTTATAGTAAGGATATAAAATGTATCACTCCAAAGCTACATTATACAATTTTTTTCTCTCTTAGACCTTCAGGGAAAGAAAGAGGTTAACAGTACTAAGGCTTCTCTCAGGTCTTTGTGTACCCCAGACTTGTTTGAGGATTGTGATGTAAGATCTCTTAGAGAATTAGTTATTCCAAAATGTCCCATCTTAATGGTTGGATCATCAAACTCTAGACCAGGGTTTCTCAACCTCAGCACTATTGACATTTTGCTAATTCTTTGTTCTGGAAGCTGTCCTATGTGTTGTGGGGTTTTTTAAAAATATTTTTATTTATTTATTTATTTATTTTAGAGTGAGACAGAGAGTGCCAGTGAGCTCGGGGAGGGACAGAGGGAGGGAAAGGAAGGACTCCACACTGAGCGCTGAGGGCTGAGTGCAGAGCCCAACTCGGGGCTCCATCTCACCACGCTAAAATTGTGCCCTGAGTGGAAAACAAGAGTCCGACACTGAACCAACTGAGCCCCCCAAGGCACCTGTCCTATGTGTTGTTTAATGTTTAGCAGCGTTCATGGTCTCTACCCACTAAAGCAGCAGCACCCCCACACCCTGAATTATGACAATTAGGACGTATCTCCAGATGGGGGCACCTGGGTGGCTCAGTTGGCTAAGCGTTCGACTCTTGGTTTTGGCTTAGGTCATGATCTTGGGGTCCTGGGATGGAGCCCTAACTTGGGCTCCTCGCTCAGCATGGAGTCTGCTTGGGATTCTCTCTTCTTCTCCCTCTGCCCCTCCTATTCATGCTGTCTCTCTCTCAAATAAATAATAAATAAAATATAAAAAAAAGAAAAGATAAGAAAATGTCTCCAGATGTTTCCAAATGTCTCCTGGGGGTGAAGGTCATCCCCACATTATGCTCACTGCCTGGACAGAAAGCCAACAGCCTACTACACATGTACCTGTTTTCTTTCCTTTCTGTTCATTTTCTCTCTTTTTCCATTCATCTTTCTTTCCTTTCCTCCATTTGACTCCTTTTTACTCCTCCTTTTATTCTTCTCCTTTTCTCTTTCTGTCTCTAATACATGTGACTTAGTTTTGCCATCATCTACACCACTGGCCCTTGGAAGTCAGAGAAAAGCTTACTCTGGGCCTCAGTGAACACCCATAGACCAGCTGTCAGGCTAAAGAGACAGTTCTGAAGTCAAAGTGGGACTCAAAGCCTACTTCTGTCATTTACCCATTTTATGACAGTTTGGGAAGGTTGCTAAATCTCTTTGGGCTTTGGTTTCCTCATTTGAAAACTGGAGTAATAATGCCTTTTTCATAGGGCTTGCAAAGAGTAAATTAAGTTAGCTCAAGTGCTTAGTGTGCTTAGCTTAAGGCAGGGGACACGGTGAGGTTTCAATTGGTGGCAGCTATTATTGAGTAATACTAGGTTACTAGAATGAAGGAGGCTGTGCTTTGATCACAGTGAAGAAATTTAAGAGTGGAGAGGTCATAATAGAAATTGAAACATTATTATTGTCAGCCATCAAATACATAGAATCTAATCAGTCTAAAGAAAATAAATGTTAAGGGCAAAGTTAATGATGGTTATCCTCTGAGTCTTTCTGCCCAGTTAAATCCACAAATTGATAATTTAATCGAAGTGTCTGTAATGTGACCATTTCATAGAGGAAAAAGCTGCATTTATTCTCAAATGTAAGCTGGTGTTACTTGAATTTATTAATAATAATCCTTCCAAAAGCAATTGTTCTCTTCTTCTTTTGAAGAAAAAAATAAGCGTTGTCTGGGAACAATAGCTGAACTAACCAAATTATGTTCAGAGAAAATTTTTGAAACACCCAGATTCCAAAAGGCTAGAGCTAGTATGCTTCTACCCTTCAGATAGATCTAATATGGCTGGGAAGGCCTTAGACCTCTTGTCTCTGTAGCCGGTCAGTTTGTTCTTTTGAGTCACTTGAGCAAAAGGCCACTTTGCATCATCATCACATTCTATAAAATTGTGTTTCTCATTTTCTGGTACTGTCCTCATAACTAGATCTGAAATGAAAGGTATTTGCAAAAATAACATCAAGCTCTCTGATTAAAAAAAAAAAAAGAGCCATTGCCCCAAGATACCAGGTTAAGAATAAACAATGGTCAGACTCGTATTACAGTTGTGAAAATCAGAAGGGTGACTGCCAGGTAAAGCTGTAAGTCCTGAGACAGATCCTTTTTAGCATTTCCACATATCTGACTAGTTGCTGCCTCATCCGACTGGTTCCAGGAGCTGTCATTCAACCTGCCATCACACTCACAGAATCTCACTCCGAGATGCTGAGACCCAGGGAGGGAAGAAGACCAACCAAAGCCAGAGGATACATTGGTGTCCAGACCAAGACTTGCCCCCTTATCGGTACACAATCCAATGCTTTTTGTTTTCCAACGGTCAAGGGCTAAAAGCTATGAAGGTAATAGAGATGTGGCCCTAAAGATAGGCTTCCTCAGGTGAGTGCATTAATCAAGACCTGGAGACACTCAGGATGAAGCTTTATGGGACAAAGTCACCCCCTGGTAGAATACGGAAGTTGCTCCTATTAAGAAATGGAAAAGGGGCACTTGTGTGGCTCAGTCGGTAAAGCGTCTGCCTTCCGCTCGGATCAAGATCCCGGGGTCCTGGGATGGAGCCCCGCATCGAGCTGCCGGCTCAGTGGGAAACCTGCTTCTCCCTCTTCCTCTCCTTCTCCCCCTGCTTATGCTCTCTCTCTCTCTCTCTCTCTCTCTCGCTGTCAAATAAATAAATAAATAAAATCTTAAAAAAAAAAGATATGGAAGAGTGTGGGATCTTAGCACCTGATAGGGAACAAATAGACACTCCCCCACACACATACACACATACACGCATTTCATTTACTAATCACTAATCATGATTTTTGTTTAAAATTAAACAAAACTCTTAAGCAAAAAAGTAAAATTTGTCAAAAATAGGGCACCTAAATACTAGATAAGAATGTGATAAGTTTGGGGTGCCTGGGTGGCTCAGTTGGTTAAATGTCTGCCTTCAGCTCAGGTCATGATCCCAGGGTCCTGGGATGGAGCCCCATGTTGGGCTTCCTGCTTTGCGGGAGTCTGCTTCTCCCTCTCCCTGTCACTCCCCCTGCTCATGCTCTCTCTCTCCGTGTCAAATAAATAAATAAAATCTTTAAAAAAAAAAAAAAGAATGCGATAAGTTACTTAGAAACTTTAACTTAGAAACAAAATACCACTAAATACATGTAGTTTCATAGTCAAGATCACAAACTCCTCATCCCATAATATTTCGTTTTCTTTACTAAGACAGAAAACGTGCTAAGCTATTTCCTTCTCTGATGTATGTTCATATCTACTTAATGCATTGCAAAGAAAATAGGCCCTGAATACATATTTTTTGAAAGGATGAGCCCTAGAAAGTCATCAAATGGCTTCAGAAGCTGCAAATATGACCTCACTAGAGTCCCTATTTCAATTCCCTGGAAGATTTCAGGTAGTTTTCATGATGAAAAGTCCATATTTCACATATTGACCAAAATTCTGAAGGAAATCAGAGAAAGAGGACTAAAACCTGCCCGTTCTTGGGGCGCCTGGGTGGCCCAGTCAGTTAAGCACCTGCCTTCGCTCAGGTCATGATCTCAGGGTCCTGGGATCAAGCCCCACCTCAGGCTCACCAATCCATGGGGAATCTACTTCTCCCTCTCCTCTGACCCTCCCCTCCCAATGCTCTCTCTCTCTTCTCTCAAATAAATAAATAAAGTTAAATAAACAAATAAAATAGAAACTGCCCATTCTTAATTAGGTCTTAAAACATTTTTTTTATTCTTTGTTTAGTTCATAATGCTGGAGTTAATCAAAATATTTTACAATACAGCAGGAAAAGAACACGCTTCATAATTTCTTCATAAGTAACAGTGAAAGTTTTATTAAGAATCTTCACATTCCTCTACAGTTAAGGAAAGTCTTGGAAAGGATTGCTTTTCTATTTGTTGTGTACTTATTAAATCACCTAAAGATTTTTTGTTTTTATTGTTGTTTTTAAATTATTTACTCTTTTAATATACCTTTCTGTGAACTAAGATGACACAGTGTTCCTGTCATACGGAGAGCAAAAAGATTTGCTTATACAAAAAAACCCAGAAATAAAAATTACTGTACATTGTTTAGAACAACAAACCTATAATAGCTTAAAGATTTTTGAAAATTGCTCAAAGGAAGTCTGGCTTGGAGTGTGATCATTGGATAAATCTTCTACAAAGGATTTATTTCTTTTAGGGATCAAATAAATGTTCGCAAAAATGATTGCAAATAAATGCCTAAAAGGCCCTTTATCCATACTCCAAATAAACAAATTTCTTTTTTTTCATTCTATAAAACTACCCACAGAAATTCTATTAAATATGGGGGGAAAGTGATAATGACAGAAGCAAAACAATCAGAGACTGACAGACCAATAAGGCTATTGAGTATAATTACTGTGATGTTAGTCCTACTAATAGAAATCAGATAACATATGCAGTACATGGAAACATGGGCTCAGTAAATGTGTCCAATTCCCCAATCAGATAATACTTATACAGATGCAGAAACAATGAGATCTTCCACATATACATCTCAATGCTAGTCCTTTACAATTATTAATCTGCTAAACTCAAAATTCAGCATCCAGCTGAGCAAGTAGAGTAGAATCACAATATGGTGGCCTTCTAAAGGACCTCCCGCCCAGGCAGGCAGACCTCCTGCCCCGCGCTACCACATCCCTGACAGAGGTCATCCAGCCTCTGTTCAAATCCTGTAGGGATTGGCAGTTCAAAACAATCAAAGCTGTTTTGTCCAGTACATCCAATTTTTAGAAAAATGTTTTTTTCTCACACCGAGGTAAATCAACCTCCTGGGGTAACATCCCTCTACTGATCTTTGTTCTATATCTTTAGAGGAAGAGAATTATTTCACCTGAAATGCGTTGAGCACATTTGGGCCAGCCACTTTGCTATATGCTGGCTATAGGGTGATGAACAAAACAAATACCAACTTTTTTCTCCATCCACTCCTTCTTCCCCAAGACCAACCCCAGATATTGGAAGACAGAGTTCACATCCCTACATTTTCTCTGGTCTAGGATGACTATCCCAGTTTTCTCAACTCTTTGTCCTTTGACATGGCTTCCGAGACTTTTAAAAATCTGATTGCTTTCTTTTAGAGAGCTTTCGGTTTATCAATGACAATCTCAAGGCAGGCCACTTGAGCTGAACACAGTGCCTAAAAATGCAGTTTGTCCAGTATATAGGACTATGGGATTGCAACTTCTCCAGAACTGAACACAGGAACTTTATTAACATAACCTGGGAGGTCACTCACTATCCACGTTCACCAGTCTCAATACATTGTTGGATAGAATCCTGATGTGATTATTGTGTTCCAGATACCATAAAGACCCTGAGCAGTGGAAAACTATAGGTGTTTTCCTTTTCCTTCCATTCTTTCTTCTTTCTTTCTTTCTTTTGTCTTTCTTTCTTTCTTTTCTTTCTTCTTTCTTCTTTCTTCCTACCTTTCTTTGTATTTTGTTGTTGTTGTTGTTGTTGTTTTGAGGTTGGGAAGGAGCAGGGAAAAAGGAAGAGAGAGAGTCTCAAGCAGCCTCCATGCCCAACGCCCTGTGTGGAGTCTGATGCAGGACTCAATTTCACAACCCTGAGACCATGACCTGAGCTGAGATCAAGAGTCGGACACTTAACCGACTGAGCCACCCAGGTGCCCCAACTGTAGGTATTTTATTATCTTCCTCTGTCAGTCTCTGATTCTCCCCTTCACACTTACATATTTGGTACTTTTGTGTTTGTTAAAATTATAGATTTGGGGATTTGTTCGAGTATTATCCTGTTGAAATGTTTTAATTCCTTAGCCCATAATCCAGTGTGTTGACTGTTCCCCCCAATGTTTAATACCTGAAAAATAAAGAACACATCTTCTGTTTCATCTTCTGATTCACCGATTTAAAAAAATATATATTAGAATAAGAGTAAGGACAAAGTCCCACAGAAACTATTGAAACTACCGCCTCAATTTGGTTTCCATCAATCAATCAATCACTTTGGGAGAGAATTATTCAAATAGCTGTAAATCTATGATGATAACAGTAGATAGAACATACCAAGTGGTTTCCTTAAGCTGGAGGCCATGATACATATTTTATACGTATTATCTCATTTAATCATCATGACAACCTCATACATTGGTTATTGCTATGTACAAGTTCCACATAATTATAAGTCTCCTAATTGTAAATATGTTTCAAATGTTTCATATAAGGAAATTGAGGCTGAGGGAGGTTAAGTAATTTTCCTACTATCCAAGAAAGTAAGTGGCAGATCTGGAATTCACACACATCTGTCCCACTCCAAAAGCTCATGTCTGTAGTCAAAAGACAGACTGCTTCCAAATACCATGTCATCACTCCACTCAGATGTGCGAGCCAATGAGAAATTCTTGACATGTCTCTGTGAGCTCCAGATACATTATGTTCCTGATATTTATATAACAAAAGGCAATGGGACAATCTGTTCTTCCTGAATCTATGTTGATTCCTAGGGATTTCCTCTTTCCCTTCCAGAGTATGTGACTAACCACTCTGAGAGCCTAAACTATCATTTTTCTGGCTAAACAATAGCACGAGTCCCTACCTGTGGTTTTCTCTCTTTCTGAAAAATGAAGTGTTTTCCAGCCTCTGCTATTAGCCATTGCTTCCCTTTTGCATATTTTATCAAATGTTACTGGCCATAATTTCAAGATCAAAACCACAAACTCTTTTAGTACATTAGGATGTAATTCTTCTACACTTAGATGCTTGACCTCTTTCAAAGTGCCAATTAGGTACTATTAAAATTACATCCTCGGGAGCCTGGGTGGCTCAATTGGTTAAGCGACTGCCTTCGGCTCAGGTCATGATCCTGGAGTCACAGGATCGAGTCCCGCATCGGGCTCCCTGCTCGACAGGGAGTCTGCTTCTCCCTCTGACCCTCCCCCCTCTCATGCTCTCTCTCTCTCTCATTCTCTCTCTCAAATAAATAAATAAAATCTTAAAAAAAAAATTACATCCTCTTCCTAGAGCTGTATTCTTATCCTTTCTTTGTCTGCTTTCTTCTCAGATGATATTCCTAAAAACTGTGTGTGTGTGTGTGTGTGTGTGATTAGTATTTATCAAAAGATCGGGGTCAATTCTCTTAAACTTTCCCCTAGAGAGTCCCAGAGAGTTGAGGTTTTGCTGTAACATGTTCAAAAAGGAACACTTCATTTTAAACTTTTCTTTAATTACTATTTTATGTTTTCGTAAATCTCATACAGTCCATTCCTAAGGAAGAAAATTGGGTTATCACCCAGTAAATCTGCTTCATTTTATAGATTAGAAAACTGAGATCTGGAAAGGTCAAAGGACATGCCCATGGTGGCATATCTGATAAGTGGAAGAAACATCTTATGTTAAGGGAGTAAAAAGTCATAAAATGAATATCATTTTTTATTTTTATCAAAATGCATAAATGTGAATTTTAGCAAGTAGTTCCATGGTAATGTTAATTTCTCCCAAATGTCCCTTGTACTTAAGAGACATTTCAGTCCTGATGTTGTACATTGTATGTGTTTATTCATGCTTTAAAGGTTATATTTCTGCTCTACATCTTCCCACGTCTTTATTTGCAAATTTTTACTTACAGATATGTATTGGTCTATTGGTTGCATTTTGAAACCAAATTGTTTAGTGTTCTCACCCTTTGAGATTGTTCCTTCTTAAAGCAATAATATGGAAAATGTCCACAATGATGGAAATACCTGTCCTCCTGCATTAGTCACACCAGGGAAAGCGCACACCTCTCACATTTTGTATATGAAATATCCCTTAGTCTTGGGAACAACTGTGCTGTGGCTGTTTGCATCATTTACTCCAACTCCCCATCTTCCGTTTCTTAACCTCTTTATCTCCAGGAGATAGAAATTTGAAAATTGTCCCCTTGGCAACTTCATACCCCCGTAATTAAACAGAAAAGCCTAAGGACTTCAGAGCATCTAAAATATGTGATAAAATTACTACTGCTCCTCAAAAGTCCAAAAGAAAGTAGGAGTTTCTACAGTCACAGTGATTTTCATTCTTACAAGTGATTTCAACTAAATATCACTTTACAAATTCACAAGTGCACAATAGTTTTAATATTGCAGTTAAAATAATAAATGCTATTTCCTTTCCAATGTTTGCCTCATTCTATATAATCACGAAGAGTCAATAGTCACTTTGTATAGTCGCGAAGAGATAATATCATCTTCGTTTAATTTTTTTAAATGCTCCTGTGGAAGAACTAGCTCCTCCTATTTTGTTTCTTCAAACCTAGACCACTGCAACCTATGTAGTAGCAAAGCCTTGTATATCCAAGGACAGGTGCTTGAACTGTGTTTTCACACATTTGACAGTAATTTTTCCAAATTGATGTTAAAAATACATGATCAAGGGGCACCTGGGTGGCTCAGTCGGTTAAGCATCTGCCTTTGGCTCAGGTCATGATCCCAGGGTCCTGGGATGGAGCCCCACATCGGGCTCCTTGCTCAGCAGGGGTCTGCTTCTCCCTCTCCCTCTGCTGCTCCCCCTGCTTGTGCTCTCACTCTCTGTCAAATAAATAAAATATTTAATATATATATATACATATGTGATCAAGATTCTCAAAAAACTATGATCATGAGAAAGCTTCAAGATAGAAAGGTGTTAGAAAAATAGAGTCAGGCTGTCACCAATAAAAACTGCAACTGTCATGTCTTATTAACCAACTTGGTGGAGAATTAATGGTTCTGATGGGTGAGAGGTGAGAGTGGAATCTGCGCATGTCAGAGTAAGTCAGTGCTCCCTTTTCTCTCCTCCTTTGCCTCTTTGTAAATCCAGGACAAAAACAACTCTGGAAAAACTTAATCCAAAAATACTATCATCTTAATTTCAGAAGGAAGGGAGGAACGAAGGAAGACAGCCTCATGGTGCTGTGAGGAAAGTGCTCAGTACAGAGAGGATGTAAATTGGTATTTCCACCCCCAATTTCCAACAGGGCCCTTACCCGAGGCCCTGGCACCTAGACTGAGAAAGGTCAGGGTCTTGACTTGGCACAATAATCCTAATTCTAAGTCTTGGCTTTTTCCATTTTATTATTCTTGTGTTAGTGGATGATTAAAAAAAAAAAGGAAACCCAGGTGGTCCATGTAATGTGTAAAAGAAAAGGTAGTCCATCAGGCAGCTAGCTGCAAAGGGAGATAGTTTATAAACCTGAAATCCTAGGTGCTAAGGTGAAGAATAGGAGAAAGAAGGAAGTCTGAGAAAATTAGTTAATTCATAATTAGATTTTTAGAAAAAAGGAGACATGAGAGTGCTAGTAGTTGATCTTGAATTAATATAATGTTATTTTTCAGTAACACTTTTTATGAGACATTATAAACCTACTCGAAAGCCACCAGCAGAGGGCTCTATCCTAGGTGCATTAGCTTTCAATTACTGCCGCCTACGTTTACCAGAAAATACTCCCTCCATTTGAGACTGAGAAAAGGAGGGCATTATTAACTCTCCTCTCCGCTCTTATAAACTGAAATAAATATAAGTGAAAGGGGGAAATACGAATATAACTATCTTGAATGTCTCCAGCAAGCTTTTTACCTAGGCGACCGGGTGCGTGCCCTGAAATAGAAATATAGGCACAAGGCAGGACGAAACGAAAAGTGAAATGATGAAAATGCGTATTTTACTCGTTTATCTTCCTTTTCAAACCAAAGTTTGTTTAGCCTTTACGTTTGCTTTGTTTTGCATTTATTAAGTCCTCCCGGGGATCTTTTCCTACATCATGTGATTGGAGGTTAAAGCGAAATGCATAAGAGCAAAGCAAAGCAGGCTCAAGTAAGGAAAATTTTCTCAGTAGAGATTGAGTTTTTATTTGTACATTTTTGAGACTTTTGAACCTTTTAGATCTTGAAATAATCGCTTCAAAAATTAGTAGATATAATAAGAATTGAACTTTTAAAACGCTTTTAGCGATAACAGGTTTTCAAGAGTGGAAAGAAATCGCTAAAAAATAGAGCGGCCGTGCAGGATTTGCTTGTATAAAATCCCGACAGAGGGCGCTGTTGCCCGTTCGATGACTGAGCGTAGGCCTCCCAAGGAAAGATTTCCCTTGCAATTTCTAGGATTTTTTTGAATAATGCCCATGTTGAAAAACTGACGCGGGTTTTAATTATCGTTATGTACTTCTTTGCATATCTCTTTATATATGTGTATATATTTTTAAATTTATGCTTCGTTCTTAATAAAACCGATTTTTTTTTAGTTTTCCTAAATAATTTATATAAATTTTAACTAAATATTTCAACATGTTTCTAATCTTAAAAATACCTAATATTAGAAAAAAATTCAATTACATATGCAAATTTTTAAATTATACATATACAATGCTATAAAATAGCTATGCTAATAATATATTTTAAATAGTTTTACATATAAAAGTATCTTCATGGGTTTTTTTTCTTGCTTTAAGCTTTAGAGTTTATTTATTTTAGACTAATCAATGATATACCAGAACGATTTAAAAGATTTTAGAGGAAAAAATTTTTTTCAAATGCTTTTTATTTGGGTTGGAGTGATCTTTAGATTAAAAAAGATAATGGAGTTATTGACTTGAAAGGAAAAAGACAATTATTCTCATTAATAAATTTGTGTCTAGAGCATCTGAATTTCCAAGTCTATAATCTGCCACTGATTTTAATTCTGGAAAGGGTGGGAAGAAATGGTAAAACCGGTACCAAGTCCTACCACACAATGAAATTAGAAAGAATGCCTTCCCATGTCCAAACCAGCTCTGGGGGCAAAGAAGAAATCTTTGCTCACGCTCCCAGTGGGAAATCTGTATAGATTTTGTATGGTTTAAGATGTTAATATTTAAAGTAGAGGAAAAGAAGAAGGAAGGAGGGATAACAGGATGCAAGGAAGAAAAGAAGGAGGGAGAGAGGAAGGGCAGGGGGGAGGGAGAAAAGGAAAGGCGAAACATGAAAATTACAACTGGAAATGAAGAAAAAAGGGTTTATTCCTGAAGTTCTTTCTGAAGCACCTTTGCACCTTTTTTTGTGTTCCTTTTATTGGACTTATCGTTAAGAAATCAAATCAAAAGCCTGCAGAATTTTTCGTTCTGCATTATATGAAGCTTCTCCTTGGTTTTTATCGAGTCCACCGCGGTTGTCCGGAGCCCTCTCCTGGAAGAGCGTCCGTCGCGGCGCGCACAAGGCAGCGCTCAGCAGTCGTGAGATTCACAGACAATCGCCCTTTGCAGATTCACTCTTATCAGGTTTAATAACTTCCACCCCAAATTGCCCCGGTCACTCCTCATTCCCTCCTATCATTTATTTTCTGCCCCAGGGGCAGAGATCCTCCACTGGATTTCCCTTCTGGCTGTTGGAATCCTCCCGTACCCTGAAAGGGAGTAGAAAAATAGAGGGGGTGGGAAAAAGAGGAATCAGGTTGAGTATTCACTTTGTGATGAAATTCAGAAACCCTGTGCCTTAAAGGGCGCCCATTTTCAAGGTTTGGTTAACTTTGTTATTGTTGCTGTTTATGTGTTCCTTTTTGGAAAAAAAAACAAACCTACACAATTCACCTCCCTAAGGAAAAAAAAAATACACTAAAAACAAAAAAAAATCCATACATACTAAAATATTTTTCACTATCTCTTTGAAGAACATTTTGCTTAAATCTTCCAAAGGTTCAGGTGAACATTTCTTGACTATCCATGATTAAAACCACTTAAAAGTTATAGACAACAGATGCAAATATAATGTCCTATGCCTCTGCAAAGAACAGTGTGCAAATGTGTGTTCCCAACATCTGAAAAAAAAAAAACAACACTTCATAATATGGAGCCTCTAGTCAAGGCACAAGGAATTCGTTGAAAATGCACACAAACAACCCTTAAAACGACAAACAAGACAGACTGAGGTGTTCATACAGTATTTAAGTTTCCAAATGTGTAGGGCAAAATGACCAAAAAATATTAGAAATGGTCACTGTGGTGAGCTGGCTTTTGTTGTTGTTGTTCTACACTGATAAAGGTACAGTTAAAAAAAAAAAAGTTTGTAGACATTGATACAGAGAGATTGCCCTAAAAAAATCCCCAAATCCAGCTTTCAAAATACCCTCCTGCTGAACACACATGAATAGGAGCTTTTGTGTATAAAAATCTCAGTAATGGTCCCCCTTTTAAAATCTACATAGAAAATGGGGGACTGTTGGCCCCCTGGTTTCTCATTATGAATTGTAAAGACTTTAGTCAGTGGCTACAATGATTCATCATTTTCCATATAGAGGTTTTTAAATGTGTATATTTATATTAATCACACTGAACAACTATCTCTCCTTTAAATGGATGTTTAGAGCCTGTAGACTCTGCGTGACCCAGGGGTGCTTATATAACTCAATGTGGGTGTCTGGGTGTAAATACATGTTTATGATTTTTATAATATATATGTCTGTGGGTTGCATCTAACTCCTGTGTGTGTAATAATGTTTTTCTCTCTGCTGAGGCTTACTTCTCCAGCCTATTGTTTGAGACAACAGATATAAGTTGCGATGGGAGAGGAGCGTCGGATTTGGTGTGTATCCCCCATTTCCAATTATAGATGGATCATTACAGACAGCGGAGTCCTGAGAAGCCAGACATCTGCTCCTCACATGAATGCACTCACCTCCTAGAGACCAGGCTGCCATCATGCTCTGGAAGCTCGTGGAGAATGTCAAGTACGAAGATATCTATGAGGTGAGCCGACACCCCCAGATGCATCTTAGAGCTTTGCAGATAGAGAATTTGAGCTTCTTGACACCCCAACTGATATATATTTTTCAGCTATTTAGTCGTAGATTTCAGGCCGGTTTTCTCAGCTTTCTCTAACTTTTAGAAAAGCTGGCTGGGGGGAGACGTCGCGATTCGGAAAAAGAACTTTAAGGTTGAAATCTGGCTACTTTAAGTTAGGAGATTTTTTCTCTCTTTCTCTCTTTTTCTTTTATTTTTCTTTCTCTCTTCCTCGCCCCCACCCCCCCCTTAAGGTTCTGATGGGAAATGTGGTGCTACTGAATGTGGGCAGAGAAAATAGAGACCGATAAAGGCAGAGGCTCTCCTCGTTTTGAGTATGGGAGAGAATGAGATTTTCAAGCCTCATTCGTAACAGACTCAGGCTTTTAATTTTTATTTTCAATAATATTTCTGAAATCAATAACAAACGGATCCAAGTAGAGGACGGAAAATTAGGAGGAGGGAAGTAGATAGAGGGCTAGATTGGTGTAGATAGAGCACAAGCCAAGGAGCCCTAGCAGATCTCTTTTTTTCTTTTTTCTTCTTTTTTCTTGTGTTTTGCTTTTTTGAGAGTGCGTCCAACCACCCCATGTTTGGGCATTTTTAACTCAATGTTCTGCCCTTGTTCAGTGCGCACTGCTCTCCAACGCTGGGGTTAGCGCAACTCTTCCTCGGGCTGGAGAAGTTGCCCGCCGCCCGGCGGGGCCGTGGCCCCGCTCGCCGCTGCCCTCCGCGGTCTGGGGCGCCGACTGATGCGGCGGCGGGGCGGCTCCGGGGCTCGCGGGCGAGGCGGGCGTCCGGGCGGGACACGCGGCGGGACGGGGAGGGGACGGCGGCGGAGGCCCGCGGAACTTCGCTCGGAGCGGAATGGCCTCGCAGACCCGGACTTAGGTGCCAGGGGAAGAGGGAATAGAAGGCTGGAGGAGACGTCGAGGGAGGGAGGACAGAAGGAAAAGCTTCGAGGAAAGGCGCAGCAGAATTAAGGCAGGGGGAAGGTCGAAGCTGGCGGGCCGGGCGACGGAGACTGTAAAGCGGAAAAGTTGGAGAGAGGAGGGAGGACGGGAAGCAAAGTCCCGGGCGAGGAGCGCGAGTAGCGCCCTATCGGTCGTACCAAACGGTCGCGGTGGGACGCCCAGAGGCTCCCCCAAACCAGTGGGGGGAGAATATGCGACCCCTCCGCTCCGGGACGACTCCGGAAAGCCCGGCAGGGAGCCGCCTTGAGGATGATGGGCCGCGCACTGAAGCGGTCGGTAAGCCCCGACTGACGCCGCGGGCCCGGGCTTACCGGGCGGACCCGGCTCCGAGGCCCCGCCGCAGCCGGGCCGCCGCGTCCCGCAGGCAGCTCACTGACCCCAGCTCCCGCCAGCCCGGAATACTAGTTTTAGTGTGTGTGTGTGTGTGTGTGTGTGTGTGTGTGTGTGTGTGTAAGAGAGAGACAGAGGCACAGAGACGGAGAGAGAAAGAGATTGAGGAGATTCGTCTTTCTGCGGAATGATGATTAGGGTTTTCCTTTCCTCTTTGTGGCTGTGTATTGACTGTAACGAAGAGCCGCGCCTCCGCCTGGTGCGTTTTGTTTCGGTTCGGCCTCCTTTTCTTTCTTTAACACGCGGGATAATGGTAAAGTCGAAGTTGCTGGAACTATCCTAAAGAATGTGAGCGCCCGAAGTGGGCATGAGAACGGGTGAAGACGGGGGCACGGTGTGTAAATAGCTCGGAATATACATAGAGGGATTTTAGTGGGTTCCCAAAAGTAAGCAGGATAAAACTTGTTCTTTGCTTATGAAAAGTAAACTGGCTAAATGGGAAAGGAGGGAGGGAGAGAGGAAGAGGGAGGGGTGAAGTGGAAGAGGGGCAGAGAGGAGAAAAAATAGGAGGGAGGGGGAAGAGAGGGAGAGAAGACAGGGGAGAGGGGGAGGGTGGAGAGGAGGGAGAGGAGAGAGAATATTGCAGGTATCCCTATTTGCCTAAAATTTCTGCTCAAAAATATAGGAGAACCCGCAACCCTGTGGAAGGAACCTTTTTAAGTCGGGAAGAAGGTTGAACTTTAACAGAAATGGCAGTCAGGCCAGTTGAACGGGTTCCTGAAACATCCAAAAAGGTTTTCTGTTGCCCCTGGCTTTGCCTTTTGAAAAGGATAAGTTTAGTGTACTTGAAGATTGATTGCATATATTTTAAATTGAGGTAAAAATCACGGATTGTATGAGCAGTATAAGGAGGGAAAGGCTACACAAGGGATGAAAAGCCCCCATCTTGCCCCTGTCCTTTAATAAGTAAGCATAATTTCCAGTACTCAGTGCAGGTCTCTAAACGTCACTGTAAACAACCAGGCCCACCGGTTTACTTTTCTCTCCCCTCCAAATGATGAGGCAACGCCTTTTTATTTTGTTTTTTAATCTGCACACAAAGCACCTAGGGCAATCAGTTCTTCCCATTAGGAAAGTCCCTCTCCAGGAACAAGGACACCTACGTTCTGTACAAACCCCCAGCGATGCTCTCCCTCACTGCCTTGTCCAAAGGAGCAGGGGCTGCTTTACGCCTGTCCCCGGCTCAGTTAATTGAAGTTCTGCCTCTTTCCTGCTAAACTTTTTCCCCAGTCTGCCTTTGCCAGCCCCCTCGTCTGATTACATCTAGTAATTCTCCACTGAATGAACGTCATTTACAATAGTAGGGGAGCTCTGCGCTCGCTGCTGCTTCACGCTCCATTTGTCCTCCATTCTCCCTTTAAAGTACTCGTGTAATATTAATAGTCATGAATATCAATTATTATGAGGCAGTGTAGGCAAGCGGAGGGAGGAAGGGGCGCCCGAGCAGTCTGAGCCCAGCTTCGGGTGGAAGAGGACTGCATCTGGAGGCCTGAAGAGCGGCAGAAGAAAAGAGGCCAAAAAGACAGCAAGAGACCGATGAACAGCTCTGTCTGTGTGTGACAGGCATCGCCAATCTTGTTTGGGGGTGGGGGGGGATTTTTTTTTTTTTTTGATGGCTTGTCCTGGAAACCCCTCAAGCTCGGCTCCTGTGTCCAGCTCGTTTCTCTGCTGGACTCCTTGATTTTTTTTTTTAATCATTGTTTGATTTTGAGCAGTAACCAGGCTTTTTTTTCCAGATGTTAGTCCACACCTATTCATCCATGGTGAGTTTGGATTCACATTGTACCAGAATTGCATGCTCCCTCCTCTCACTGTCTCTCTGTCTCTCCATCTCTGTGTGTGTGCCTCACTCTCTCTGTCTCTGTCTTCCTTTGAGCGCCTTTGGCTTGGTAATTTAGCACCGTAATTGGACGAGGCTGCAGCTGCTTCTCTCTGCATTGTGTGCTCTCCGTCTGAGCTCCATGAGTCAGCTGGGGAGGGAGGAGGCCGCAGAGAAAAACTTTTTATTTGCCATTGAGTTTGGAAATTTAGGTGACTATTTCTCCAAAAAGAACCAGAGGGACTTTACCAAGGCATTTCCACAGAGGAGAGGGAGAAACTTAAACACTCCTCTCACACACACACCTCCCCCTTCTCCTTCCACTTAGTTTGCTACTCCAGATAGAACCAACAGTAAGTTGTCTGGGCTTTTTCTTGTTTTATCCTCCCAACCCCAGGTCCTTCATTTTCACACCCTGGAGTATAATAGCATTAGATACAGAAAAGCAACCTTAGAAATAACTCCTCAGAACCACAATTCAACTTAATTTAACGTGGGGTCAGGGTATGATTTCAAATGAGATCCATTTCAATCAAACACTATTTAAATTATTTAATTCCTCTTGGGGAGGGAGGGGTGACTGGGAACTCAGATCAGGCAGATTCCTCAGAGCTCCTGGAATTACCAGGTTTGTGTGGGGAGCTCTTGGTCAGCTGGCTGGGTTGCCACTGAAGGCCGAAGTTGGTTTTGAACAGGAGCAGCACAGCAAAAAGTATGACGTTTAATTTGTTATGCTTTGGACCTCTGAAAGATTAGGGAAAATAGTTTAAAATACCCAGAAGAGGAAATACTCTGTGTAAGGCTCCTATATTTTTAACCAAGGAATTCAGAATCTCTTCCCATACATAGTTACTTTACCGTCACCCCTTTTGCCCGCTTTGCACTCCCAACACAAGTCTCAGATGTTGGTTAAGTGGGTGGTGATTCTCCCCATTTTTCCCCCAAAGCCTGGCGTTTGGAATTGCTGAAATCATGTGCCCTCTGAGTCAACTTGGGAGTATAAGTTTCAGACTCTTGCTTCCCCTGTCCTGGGAAGAATATACGGAAGCCGGGCTTCTCCATTAGTCGCTTGTATTTTTTTTTTCTTTCTTTCTCTCTCTCTCTCGCTCTCGCTCTGTCTCTGTCACTCTGTTTCTCTCTCTCTCTCCTTCTCTCCGCTCCCAGGACCGGCAC
This sequence comes from Neomonachus schauinslandi, assembly GCF_002201575.2. Classification (NCBI taxonomy): domain Eukaryota; kingdom Metazoa; phylum Chordata; class Mammalia; order Carnivora; family Phocidae; genus Neomonachus; species Neomonachus schauinslandi. The sequence goes on along the minus strand of NC_058410.1, from coordinate 100,039,236 downwards.
GATGGCGTCCCGAGCCACAGCTCCAGGCTCTCCCAGCTGGGCTCGGTATCCCAGGGACCTTACTCCAGCGCCCCGCCGCTGTCCCACACCCCGTCGTCAGACTTCCAGCCGCCCTACTTCCCGCCTCCCTACCAGCCGCTCCCCTACCATCAGAGCCAGGATCCCTACTCCCACGTCAACGACCCCTACTCCCTGAATCCACTGCACCAGCCCCAGCAGCATCCCTGGGGGCAACGGCAGCGGCAAGAAGTGGGTTCGGAAGCCGGCTCTCTCCTGCCCCAGCCACGGGCAGCCTTGCCCCAGCTCTCCGGCCTCGACCCCCGGAGGGACTACCACTCAGTCCGCCGGCCAGACGTGCTGCTGCATTCGGCGCACCACGGCCTGGACGCGGGCATGGGTGACAGCCTCTCGCTGCATGGCCTCGGCCATCCCGGAATGGAAGACGTCCAGGTAACCACAAACAAACAAATGAAAAGGACAATAAATAAATAAATAGTGAATGCCCTGGGAGATGGGAGGGGTGGGGGAGGGGCGGCTCTGTATCCTTTGGGGGAGGTAGTTTCCATCTTTAGAACAGGAATAGCTGGACACCACATATATAACTGTTTCTGTGTTATACATGTATGGCTCTGTAGTGGTGATTTCTGGAGGTCCATTTATGAAAGCTGGAACCACTAGAAATGAAATCATGAAGGAGAAAAATATATGCGTGTGTTGATAGTTTAGCATCACCAGAATTAAGGCTAGATGTTTTTTGTCTTGCCTTAGCTACTTCCTATTCTCCTGCACTTTGTGCTAGCAAGCTGGGCACCCTTCCCAACCCACTCCCCATGAGTGTCCCATAGTGGGCCTGGCCTCCTGACAAGGCAGGTGAAAGACTGGGCTGCCTAGAGTATGGAGCTTCAGCAGAGAGGCACAAGGTCCTCTTGGGCTCCAGAGGTTCCTGCTGGATGTTAAGCATGACAATGCACATGGGAAGAAAAACATGTGCTATGATTGTCCAAACCAGGTCCTACTTTGAATGTCTCATAAGCTGCTGAGCCCTTTTTCAAGATAAGTGAGTTCCAGAGTCATCTCCTGAGAAATGGAATAACTGTGGGGAGAGACCCAGAAAGCCATAATTCTGCTTGGGAGTCCAAGAGCACACATACCATTTTGGAGATTGTTTTCACCTTTTGATCCATTAAATGACTGTGGAACAATATTCTCCACATCCCTCCTCAGTCCTCCCCCTCCGTTAATACTCTCCTCTCCCCAAAGCCACTATCCCAGTTAAAGAGGCATCACGTGTTTGTTTCTTAAAACAAAAGGCTCAACACACTCCCCCCACCCACTCCCTAACCCATCTGCAACCTACACAATGGAGCCTGATTTGGTTGAGAATACTTGGTTAAACTAAACAAAGAAACATCAAAGAAACGATTTCTAAAAACTGTCTGGGTGATTCTGAGCAGGTCTCCTTTTGCTCCCTAATTTAAATAGTCTGCAGAAAAGATAAATATGGTTGAAAGGTATTTGACACTTCGGTCTCATTGGCATAGTTGTGTATATTATGCATCATTTTAGACATATCTCTAAAGCAAAGAAAAATGAAATGGGGAAGAAAAAAAAAAGTACTTGAGTCCTTTTTTACCTTACTTGAAAAAAAAAGTATTTTGAACAGTTAAAATGTGGTGACAGCATCAAATGCTGCCTGTGTGTAGTCTATGATGGCTTATTGTTTTAAAGGAAATTCAGTTATTTATTATTTCCAAAAATGATGGAATCACCTGATTTGTGGCTGGATTTACCTGTAGTAATAAGAATGATCGTTTTGCTGGTTTAATCAAGCTTGATTATCCCTGTCTGGAGGGATTGCTCGTTTCGGAATACCATACAAGAAGAAATATTTAAGAGCTTTTTTAAAAAAAATGTACTGGGGTAATGTGTGTGTTGGGGGGGGCGTAAGTTCTGAAATTAACCTTTCTGAGTACGCTCAAAGTGCTAGATAATGAAAGTGGATCAACTCATCACCACTGCTGTTGGCAATGCCAACACACTGGCGGCGTCATCATCACCCTACAGGCCGAGTGACTCAGTCAACTGAACCCAGGAATTCTCTCAAAAGAGGGAATAGATTTCTTTGGTTTCAGTTTAGTTTAGGTTTAGTTTAGTTTTTAAAGATATAATTGTGAGGGGTTTTGAGTGTTTGACGAGAGAACAGGACCAGTTCAGTGTGTATTGGGGAGAACAGCCTCGTCAAAGCGTCGCTCGGCTGGCTGAGTTGTTGCGTCGGAACGCGGACCGCGAAGTGCAAAGAGCCCAGAGGAGAGAAGGTGCAGGCCCCGGCCCACGCATGCTCCCCACCCACACACCTCTGCCCTGTTCCTCCCCCAGAAGCTTCGCAGCCGCTCCTCTGGCGACGTGGGGTGGCTCGCGGGACTTTATCTGGACGACCCTCAGTGCAGGCGGTTGGGGGGAGACACCACCCCTCCCGCCTCTCCCAGGCAGCGGGGACGATCTCGGTTTCCGTGGCGATGACAGGCGTCCCAGGCCTGGGTGTGCTTGCCGCGACACGGGGCAGGTGACAAAGAAAGACCGGGGAGGAGATGTACCTAGGACCAGAGCCCCGAATGCAGAGGCTGTGCCTCATCAGCTCCAGCCCGGAGGATCCACTTCCGAATTAGGGATCTGGAGCGCAAGGGGCGAGGTGAGAGGGGGGAGCTGAAGTTAAGAGCCTGTCGGGATCTCGCCGTTACTTGTAGCTACCGATTGGGTTGGCTGCGCCCGAACAGTCTTTGAGAAGGGACCAGAGAGTGCCTCGGCCTGGACCTCAGTCACTTGTTCGATCTCAAGAACCTATTATGTGTTCCGGATTCCTCCCCCCTCCTTCCAGCCGCGGACCAGACAGATCCCCAGGGCGCTGCTGGGCCGGTGGGCCTCTTAGCTAGGGTATCACCTGGCCGAGGGTTGGTAAGGGGCTATGTTGGATGACCCAGACACACACGCGGAGGGCCACCGCCCCGACCGTGAGAGAAGAGGAGGAGAGGAGCTAATTAACCAAATGCTTCTAATATTTTTTTAAATGAAACTATAAAACCCTGTCAATTTCTATTTCAATTTACTCACAGGGGCTATTAAACTAGCAAATCGCTGTTTGGGTTCTGGGTATGCTACATTTCACCCATTGTGTGTATGTGTGTTGGGGGGATGCAGTGTTAAAAACTCAGAAAAACAGCATCAGAATGGAGTGAGATGACACCTAGTTTGGAGTTTAGTTGTCATGAACACCTCTTCTTCCAATCTTTGCTCTCTAACCTCTCTCACCTCTACTACCCCTGAGTATAAACATATCAGGATGTTGTCAAATCCACCACACACGCACACACACACACGCACACACACACACACTCAAACACATCCTAGTGTCTTAAAGCAACCCCTGGTATCACTTTTAACTAAAGAAGTCTAGTAATTACGAGTCTGAGTTGTTTTTCTGCGCTTCCGCATGCAGTCCTAATTAAATCTTTACGATCCTCCCTGTGACGATTAAGCGCCAGCATGCTGCGTGAATATCCTGTACAAAAACCCAGCAGGCGGCCGTAATTAGATAGAAAATCAGACAAGAGCCTTCTCATTAACTACCACAACTACTCCCACGTCGCTGATGAGGCGTATATACATATTTACGTATCGACGTGAGAGTGAGGTGTGGGGGCGCCCGGGTCCTGGCCCCTGAGATCCCGGGCCTGCCCGCCCACAGACACAGGCGATTACTTTTGTCTTGAGTGGACACCTCGCATTGTAGACACGTGAGCATAGCAAGGCGTGAATCGTGTGTGTGTGTGTGTGTGTGTGTGTGTGTGTGTGTGCGCGCGCGCGCGCTTGTGTGTGGTGGGGTCTCCTGAGGAGTTTTGAACAAGTTATATGAAGTCTTTTTTAAAGAAGCTTTTACTATTTCTTAATATGTACATGGCATGTTGCAACATGGAAAACGGTTCTTACGGAGAATAACAATTTTCCTCACCTTTCCGACAACTGAAGAGTGACTATTAAAAACGAAAAGAAACAAATTAACATGCTCCCTTCGTGATTAGATCATCTCATTTCTAATGCTGCTTGTTTGGGGTAGACAGTCTCTTCCTTGTGATGAACACACGCCCTGTCTGGGGATGCATTGTGAGTGGGTGGAAGGTGCTGTGAAAACACAGCCTCACTCTCAAGCCCTTGCTCTTTACTTCTCTGTAGAGTGGGTGACAAATTGGTCCAAACTTGGGTTTCTAAGAATCAGGGAAAGCAGCAGGACATTTCAGAAAGACCTAGCATTTATTTTTCATTGGGGGTGGAGGAGGGAATACAATGCTTTTGGACGCTCTGGGATGCACAGCCAAAACTCTGTTCTTGTGCATCCTGACAGTAAGAAACTCATCCCAACAGCTCTTTTCCCTCAGAAGTGCTGCCAACACCCAGGGTGTTGAAACTTTCCTTCTTTAGGATAAGACTGTGGCACAGAAGATGAATGCTCTTTGCCATTACCTAGGTGCTGACTGGGAGGATCTGAGTCTCTGTATCCGTGTGTCTGTAGTTATTACTGCCATCCTAACAGGTGCGCTTCTTGCTGGGAAGTAGCAGCAGCAGGATTGAGGGGGTGGAGCAAACTGTGCAGGTTCCTCTCAGGGATTATCACACAGCAAGAAATTCATAGCACACAAGGACATGTACGGACTGCATGGGCGTGCGGTCCTGCCAGCTTGCAAACGTGTTCCTATGTGTTGCTGTTTGCATTCCATTCCAAGTTGCTCAGACTTTAATTAAAATCCCATAATGTAAACTATTATGTATTTGTAAAATGACTCTAGGGTTAAGATGCGCTGGGATAAAATTGAAAACAGAAATTATTCTTTCTAATATTGGTGAAAATCTTTCAGCTATTGCCAAATTTTCACAATTCATAAGAGCAAATAATATAAAACTTTATATGTCTGTGTAACATCTATGTTTAATATAATAACTAAACCAATACTGCATCCCAGATGTCTCTCACAGTTCCTTTTTCCTCTGCTTCCATTGGAAGAATTTATAATTTGGGTGAATTTCATTTCTATGTTGATTTGGAGGTAATAATGATAATAAAACCTCCCTTTGTGAATTAATATAAATGGAAATAACAGGAACTCCAGTTTGGAATGACATGATTTATGTGTGCAATTCTTTAATATCCAGTCAATTTGAATAGTGATGTTTTTATATTCACAGTCAGTTGAAGATGCCAATAACAGCGGCATGAATCTATTGGACCAGTCTGTCATAAAAAAAGGTATGGATTATTCCTCCCAAAAGTAAGCAAAGTTTTCCTGTGCAGTCATGTCTTTATGAGTTTTCACTTTGGGGGAATTAGTTATTTTATAAGACAGAAATGTTTGTTCACAATCATAGGACAGGGGCTGTCTAGATGAAAAAGGCATGTCGGGAAGAAGGAAATTTGGGGGTGGGGGCAACCAAAGGCGGAAACCCAGATAAGAGACAGAGGGACAGAGACTATTGACATTTTCTCATGGTACATTTGGTAGCAATTCTAGATATATCTTAAATAATTGAACTACCATCATGTATGAAACTGACTAGGAAACACTGCTTTCAAAAATGTGCTATAATTATTTCATTGATAACTGGAGTTTGCTGAGCTAAACCCTATGTTGTTGAGATAGTTCCTCTTCTTGTTTTTGCATTTGATTTGTGTGTGTGTGTGTGTGTGGTAATTCTGTTTCCAGTTCTCTGTGTTTTATGAGTTGTTTCTTATTATTTTTTTTAAAATTGTGCCAAATGTGTTGCTAAATATGCACATCCTAAGGAGTTGAGACAGCCTATGCACATTTCTAAATCTTTCTACATATGCATTCATGATTTAGTGTGACTGTGGAATCACCCCATACTGTTAAAGGGCATGTGATATTAACAAATGTTTGCAGTCTCTTGTACAGCTGTAAGCAAAATAATTAACTAATTAAACTAATTAAATGTAATTACAATAACTCATTTCGGGCGTATTGCAGCTGCTTAATTTTTCCCCCTCTCTTCTGACAGTCACTGAGAGAATGCCTAGCGATTAGTGTGGCTGCCGAAAGGCCCGAACGTCACTCATGTGCCACCAATTTAGGAGCTTGAATGTGTAAACAGTGCAATCTTTAATTATCGCAAGAACTGCTATTTGGAGATACAATTTTAACTACTGTAACCCTTTCTTATCGATTCTGGAAAAGGCCCGTCCTTATATTTGGTGTCAACAACCCCTAGCTTCAGTCATTTATGATTAATTTGAGCCACATGACACTCAAAAACAATTAAGGAAAAAGCACTTTGGAAAGTAACCCAAAGTCAAGGCATTACAGTAGGAGGGTCATGAAATCAGAATTCCAAACAGGGTGAGGTATTCTAAATTATCTTCTTTTACAGAGACAGAAAAAGTGGCTTTAAGAGGTGGAGGATGGGAGGAGGGGAGCTGTACTTGGAATAATGCCATTTGGCTTTGGAATGTAATATCTTGAAGAAGAATAGTAAGATTTGGGGCAAAACTCTTTATTCTAAGTGTTGCTCCAAACATCCCTCCCTCTATTCTTTAGATAGTATCATTTCAGTTTTTAATGCCAGCTTTTGGGTTTGCTCGGACACCCAGGCTTGGTGCTTAGATTCGCAACTGTCCTGACAGCTCACTTTCACCATTTCCTCTGGGGTCTTCTCTTTTGGTTAATTGCTGGTCAATGGGGGTGAGTAGGGGAGGGTGGGGAGGCACTGCTCCATTGGCTTTTTTGTTTCAGCTCCGCCTCCCTTTTCAGGGAAGGCTAGAACCCCTTATCTCAGGGCTCTGTATCCTAGAAACAACATTTGGGCTGTCAGTGGGGCATGCCCAACAGATGACCAATCAGAAATATTATTAATAGGTAGGCAAATAAAAATATTTGGAACTTAGCTTGCTTAACAAAGCGGAGCTGAAAATATTCTTAGATGTGGGATGCTTTGGTTTCAGGGCTTGTATATGTTTGTCAGCAAAAGGTGATTATCTATGTAGAAGGGTATCTCCAGTAATAAAGGAGAATATGGACTAAAGTTGCTGGTTCTGTTTTGAAAACACGGAGTACTTTTTCTGGCTCTGAAAGCCCTTTTTTTAAATTGTGCAGCTTTAAATAACTAAGTGGCACCCCAGTCACTTTATTGATTTAGGGGATAAGGTATGAATATGAAGTTTTAGGTTAACTCCATTATTTAGTATTTTAGGTATTTGCTTTATTACATGAAGAAAAGATCCTAATATATGTTTATCTCTAGAGAGTCATGGGCAAAATAGGAATAAGTGGTTGATTTACTGTTATAGATAACTATGAACCACTTGAGGCTATGGATTCACTTGCTCCTTCCTGGCCCTCTTTGTCCCCTCCCCTCCCCTTATAAGGGATATCTCCCAGAGATTAATTTCATAAAAAAGGAGGTGAGAAAGTTTCTGAACTAAATTTTCTAAATTTCAACAACTGGCAAGGAACTTGGTTGCTTAATTTATTTTCTAATGGGCTTTTAGAGAGTTTTTATAATTTTTATTTTTTGTAGAAGGTTTAAAAAGTCTACCTCATTAATAAAAAAATTGTAGCCTCTGATCCAGGTTCGCATGTCTCTGCCATTACGTATACTGAAGCCAGAAGACTTGGGCAAAAAAGATATATGTCTCTATGTCTCTCACTCTAATTATGGAAGGACTCTCTCCTAAAATTTAACCAGCCCAATTTTTCACCCGTGTCGATATCACCCCATAGATTATAGGCTAGCTCTCTTGTTATGTTTGCTATCTGGGTTTAGCTGACATTTCTGAAGTAATTTAGTTAAGAGGAAATGAGTTGTTCCCAGTAGAGAGAGCAAACGAGTGGAGTGAAGGTAGCCAGCGTGATAAATGGCTCTTTCATTTGAAGATCTCCAGAGCTCGTTTACGGCTAATTTTCTGTATTGGCCCCCTTTGAGCTATTAATGCAATCGGCGGGGACCGTGGCCCCTCTCCTCTTAGCTGCCCCATTAGAGCTCCCATTAAGATGCCGAGTCTCAACTCCAAGGCAGGAGTGGAGGGAGTAATGAAAGGTGCTTTTTAAACTCTCCTAATCTAAACCGGCAGAGGGTGGTTAATACGATTTGAAGGGGGCTGGTCAATGAGCAATCAATAAAGTAATAATGAGAAGGATTCGGTACATTAACAGTCTAAAAATCCAACGAGACATTAAAAAATCATTCTTAACTCTCAGTTCCATTAAGATTAGGAATCTGGGCTGGGGAGGGGGTGGGTTGGTGCCCAACTAATATAAATGATCACTGCTAACATCCTATAGCCTAACTAAAAGAAGGCTCACCTAGGCTTTAAGAAAAAGTTTTTGGTGCAATCAGAGGCTAATATGCAATGGGTCTGACACCTTAGAGAGCAGAAAATATGCTGGGATTTCTTGGAAAGGCTAGCGTGGCTGGAGTCCAAGGTTCAAATGTGACTGTGGGGCATTTTCATTGGTCTTAGGGATATCCTGTTTGGTTAGTTTCAGTTCAACCTCAGTTCTCTCCCACTTTTTTTCCCATTAGTTCTGGCCCCTTCCCCATATAAACACTTTGATTAGTGTGGATTTTCTTTGGGGCGGGGGGGCTATGAAGAAATTGCCAATTTCAATTACAATGTTGGGATTCTTCCTTCTGACCTAGAAGGTAAAAAGCACCAAGAGTATGTCAGAGCCTCTGAAAGGGTATGAGTTTCCCCTCAAAAGAAGAGGTTCACATTTCCAGGGCTGACTTGGATCCCAACAGGTATTTATTCAACTCGAGACTCAGATACATTCCAGCCACCCAGGAGTAATCAGAGTTCACAGAATTTCAAAGTTGGAAAGGTTAGACACTCTACTCCAACTCCCACCCCTACTCCCGGTGAAAAAATTGAGACAGAGAGAAGATAAATGACTTGCTCAAGGTCCTACACACAGACTAAGTGATGGGACCCAATTCAGTTTCCAGACTCTTAGACTTTGCCCCTAAAGGATACTAACCCTGGATGTTTGTAGTTCTTTACATTCCAGATTTCTTTGTGAGAATCCTTTTATTTTTCTTTCCAGGATTTTGGTGCTCACATTTATAGATGTGCTATATATCCATGTGAAATAATATTTAGCCCTCAGGTAGATGAGAAACAATGCAAGTATAAAGGAAGGGGGTGCTCTGCTGGTGAGAAGTAGTTATTTCAAGCACTGTTCAACCTCTTGGTGGCTTCCTGGTGTAGCTTACATATTTAAGTCTGAGTATCTTTCAGAGGGACTTACCCTTGAATCTATTAAATGGGTTCATTTCTTCCCTTCTTCCCCACCAGCAGATCAGAGCCACAGAGGGTCTGTTTGCAGTCAAACACAAAGATAGCAAGGCTCCAATTTTATACTTAAGTTTAAAGAATACAGATTAAGAGCTAGTTTATTAACACATTGGCTCTCTGTAGTCCACTAATGAATAATATTTTCCCTAATCAGTCTTTCTTCCTCTCTCTTAAATAAAACTCCAGTCACTGTAATGAAATATTATCGGTTTTAACCCTTTTTTTCTTCTCCCCGATATAATGCAAGAAAAAAAAGAGGGGAGCAAGGTTTGTGGATGTTACATCCAAAAGTTGGTCATGATATGCAACTGAGAACCGAATAGGAAAAAAAAAAAAAAACGGTTTTAATGTATGCACAGAAAATTGTAAACATGTAAAGAACTGAAAGCTTCACGCTGAGTTTTGCTATGCTCCATTTCCTTACCATTTCCTGCTGTCGCTTTAAACCTATCTTAGTCATCTCTGGGTTCCATGAGCAGGAACAGTGTGCTCATAATTACTAACAAATCAACCGGGCCCTGTTGCTCTCTGGGTTTATTGATAAGCTGGAGGAAAGCAGAAGGGAAAAGACAAAGAGAATAAAATATGGGGTTAATCAGCTGAGCTAAGCAGGTGTGAGAGTGGAGGGGAAGGTAGATAACAGTGGGAGGGATTTTAAGGAAAGTTAGGACAAGAAATGGGTAGGGTCTAGTCTAAGATACCAGGTCTAAGGCCAGAGTAGGAGAGGGTTAGAACCTGAAGATGAGAGAGTAGATGGTAGGAATACGATTTATACTTAAATTAAAAAAATGGAAATATAACCTGAAGCATGTCTGCTCAAATAGTTTGCATCTTTGTGGGGAAAACAACAACAAAAGAAGACAGCAGTGTGCTGACAGAAGCTAACTGGATTGGTGATTTTTAGGTGATAATGCGTTTGCGGAAAGGTACAGCCCAGGGAGGGAACAATATACATTCCCCATAGGAAATGGCTCTTGTCAGGTAAATCAAGCAATTAACAATAGTGAAATTAGAGGGCAGGTTATAAAGTGTCTCTTAAGGCCTGGCTTTTCAAGAGATTTGGCAAATGGGACTCTGAGAAGCAGATAAATTACAATCCTAAGGAGATATTTGGTTGTCCGATATGGGAAATAGGAACTGAACTTACTATTTTCAGCTTAGTGAGGTTTTTTTATTGTTAAAATATTCTTTCTCAAGAATATTTAATAGTATAAAATACAAAATATTAAATATAAAAACATTGCTGAGTGTTGAAGATGAGATTTTTGTGCAGTTTATTTCTATAGTTCTTCCCATGTTAAAATTACAAAAGGCCATCATCTATATTTTGGGGAAAAGTTTCTCCAAGGTTATCTGATGCTAATTCCCATGATCATAAATTATTTGCTTAGAGTTCTTGAATATGAATATGAATGTGAAATATGAAAATATGAAAATTGAGAGTATTGCAAAGAATAAGACAGATCAACATAGATGTGGATGTTGTGTAAGAGAATTAAATGATTTGTTCCCACCCAAATCACTGTCTTTTAAATAACTTTAACTCCATATTTTACTCAAATTTAATTAATACTCACACTTGGACTTTTCATTGGTTCACTCTCAAATGGGAAGCAGCTTCACTGATAATATGATGAGGAGAATCAGAAAGAAGACAGCACCCTCTGTAGCTCCCCACCACCACCATAGCAGTGCAGAAGATCCATTCTGTTACCCAGCATCATTCACCTGCCCTGAGACAAGGCTTTGGACTCTGTAGACAGATCCAGAAATACTAAAATGTCTACTAAGGAGTAGCAAAAGGGACTGTTCCAAGACCCCCATCCATTCTCCTAGGAAAATCCTTTTCCACAAGGTGTTTGTAAAGGGCCAAATGCAATTCCTAATAAGTAAGAAATTTGGGACCTACCTGGGTTTCAGCAGTCTCTAAACAATCATGGAGGTCTGAATGCCAGAATCCGTAGTGGAGAGAATAAGCTGTTAAAAAATACTCAGTGTAGATTGGTCTGTTCTATACAAGAGAGGTTATGCAACTTGTCTGATATATAAGTGTTCTAGGCTCTAGACAGTGGAAAGAGCATATCTTTCCCCTACCAGGATTATAGGAGGAGACATTGTTGTTTATTAAAGAACAGGAATGGAAACCTCCTTTTTCATGCCAGATGCATGTTTCAATAAATCCCCTGGACTGGTGATCAACAAATACCCTTTGAAGATTTGCGAGTTTCATATCCCACTGGAAGAAGCTAAGGTGTAAGGCAAATCAGGAGAAGTCACCTGCCTTGTGGCTTCTAGAGCCTGCAGAAATTCAGCAGTGTAGAACTCCAAGGGAGTAAGACTGCCAGTGAATTGGGAGGTTGACCATTCATTGTTCCTCATTCCCAGCCTTCTGGTTCTACTGAGCCCCGCCTCTTCCTGAGGTGCAGATGACACTGAAACACAATTAAACAGAAATACAGGCTGGTGAGACTGAATGCGCCTGGGTAGCAGTGGCAACCAGCTGTCAGCTCTTATTAACTTCTGCATAAAACATACCTTGAGTGCGGTTTGTTATCAATTACTTGCCGAAATGAAACAACTGGGGCAAGGCAAGACCTCCGCTCACATGAATTAGATTGGTTGATTGATCAGGGCACCTGTTGTAAATCATAACTGCTCCAAACAATCACCAGCCGGTGCTTTAGTTAATTTGTAAACAAAATTCATGTCACCGTGGAATTGCTTTCACTGGAGAGGAGCATTTGGGTTCATTTCTAAATGAATGTGTTGTTATGATGTAGGAAAGAATGAGATCCACTTTAGAGAAATGAGCAGCTCTTTTGAGCCCAAGCTTAATGGTATTACTAGGCTGTTCTTGAGCACAGTGTCTCTGATAGGGCCCACTCTCCAGTGCTCTCCAGTGATGACCACAGATTTGGGTCCAATAGGAAAGGAGGGAGGGGTTCCCATAAAGAACACTGGTATTACCATTTTATATCATCGATAGTATAATCACTCTCAGGCTTCAGCACCAAATGTGATTATTACCTCAGGAGACGGATGAGGAATCTAAGATTCAGAGAGGCTCCCTGAGATGTCTCAGGTCACAACCTAGCACACGATGGAATAGGATTTGCTGGGTTTCACAACACAATCCAAACTCTAGGCTGCGTGTTTTCTTGATTTGTATAGTGAGCGGGGCTGTGGCAAGCGACACTCATAGGTCTACACACATGGGGTAAGTTTCCAGAGGAGTGATGGCTTTTCCATTTGTTTGTACACAGTGCTCTGAACGCACCGCAGCCCCACTGGAACAAACACTTCCTCCTCCAGCTTTCCACTTGGCGCCTGTCCTGTGGCCTCGCCCCTGCGCACGCACCGACACATTCTATCAGCCGGTCACCAGGATTGAAACCCGGTCACCTTTATGGCATATTTTTTTTCTCTCTAGTTCCGGTTCCTCCCAAATCTGTGACTTCTCTGATGATGAATAAAGATGGCTTCCTGGGAGGCATGTCCGTCAACACCGGCGAGGTATTTTGCTCGGTCCCGGGCCGTTTGTCGCTGCTCAGTTCAACTTCAAAGTACAAAGTAACTGTGGGGGAAGTTCAGAGACGGCTTTCGCCCCCCGAATGCCTCAATGCGTCTCTCCTCGGCGGTGTCCTCAGAAGGTAAAACCCCCAAACCGGTTATTACGGGGTGAAGGAAGAGGGCTCTCCCGGAAACCTACAGATAGCCGGACGCAGTTGCCTAGCAACCGGGCGTCCAGAGCGCGGCCCCCGCGCTGCGCGTGCGAAGAGCCACGGCCGCCACGTGCTGGGGGCCGCGCGCGCAGACGCCGCCGCCCTGGGACCCACGCGCCGCAAGCACTTGCCGCCTCGCTCTCCCGCTGTTGTCGGCGCTGGGAACCTCCCTCTTTCACTGCGCTGTGCCTGGCGCCTGGCTCTTTCCTGTCCCCGGGACACTTCGAGGGCATTCTCTAGCCTGAGTGAAACTCAGAGCCTACACACACTTACCTAAAACAAACGTTTCATGGAGTAACCTGCTTTGTGCCAGTAACGTACTGTAACATTTCTCTGTTTTGTTTTAAAATATGCTTGGCGGACGACTAAATTGGTCACTACCTACCAAGGCATTGTGCCCTGAAGTTTGAAAAAATGCCGTGCTAGACTTGCGACCTCCTGTCTTCAGTAAGAACACCACCAATAATAACAATGGAATAGTAATAGTTATTTTTGGGGGGCATTCAAGTGCTCCATAATATGGGGAGAAGACATTCCATAGACTTCCTTGTGGAAAATGGGGGAAGAGATGGCTTTTATCTTCAGATTTAAAGCCTTCACCCAGAATCTCTGCCAATGCCTGGACAAAGGACACTTTGGTAGTGTCTCTGATATGAAGGTGACACTGTAGGGGATGAATTCTTCAAGTTAGCTTCTTTGGGGAGTTGAAAGTCCCTTTCTTTCCTAAAAGTGCCTGTGTGAACAGTACAAGAGAGGTCAGAGTAACTGGTTTTTTTTCTTGTATTTTTGCCCAGAATTTAGCACATACAGGGAAAGTCTGGGGAGGAGGTAAGGGTGTGACTCATGGATTTTTCTCACTTCGAATCCTCTTGCTCTGCTCTCCTGAAGTGAGTCCTTTGAGCCCCGGAGTGTGGAAGTTTCTTTCAATCACCCCTGGGCATTGAGCGTGTGTGTATAAAACTTGCTATGAGATTAAGTGAGATAATCAATATACAGTGCTTATCGCATAACTAAACTCCCTAAAGTGTTAGTTTAACTGTTATTGCGATTACCATCATCATGCTGGTTTCATGTTTCAGTCTTCCTTCCCCTTTTAACCCAACTCCATTTTATAGTGACTCTTGACCCCTTCCTTCCTCGAAAACCCCACCTGTTTCAGCTAGTTAGTGCCTTCTCTCTGAACCACCCAGTTCTTTCCCTCTTTTCAGCAAGGTTGTGCTTGCCCAGTTTCTGTTCACCTAACTGGCTCCATTACAAGGAAAGAGCTTCTGTGTTGCATGTGCAACTTCTACCTTTTCTGGACCCACAACCTACACCCTAATTATTCCCATCTGGTATCATTTTTTTCTCACGAGATTAAAAAAAGACTCATTTTTTTTAATGCTCTGTATTGCAGAAATTAAGCAAACCTCAGCAAACTATCAGCAAATAACCAAAAGGAAAGGGGGAAAATGTGCTAACCTCAAGTTAAAACCTCTTCAAGCTCCACTGGGCTTTAGATTGCTAAGTCTAAACTTTGTTTCAGGAACACTCTGAGGTTAATCAGAATGTTAATTCTTGCAATTTCAGAGCCAAATCGAAAAATGGGGGGAGATCTTTGCGAGAAAGGCTAGAAAAAATCGGTTTGAATTTACCCGCGGGCAGGCGCAAAGCTGCAAATGTCACGTTACTCACCTCCCTGGTGGAAGGTAAGCAAGACGTGTGGCCATTTCACGAAGTTTAACTGTTGGCTGAAGGCTGACATTTTACACGTTTCATGATTAACTGGAAATCACTGCGATTGTTGTGCCCTTATGAGTTGGATGTCAAGCGGCTGCCTGAGAGAAGTTCAAAGGTCCTTTTACTTAGAGGGAGCTGGCAATTGTAGAGAGGCCAAGGGACGTGTGCGAAGGTCCCTAAGCTCTGAAGAGTGCTCAGGTCCAGACTCTAAGGCAGTGCAGGGGTCACTTCTGCCACCAGATGCAGGACAGAGTGCATGAAACACCCTCTGTTTGAACTCTTGCAAGAGTAACTCTGGAAGCAGCAATCCATTCTATACCCCTCTCCTTCCCAGGTTCTACCTCTGTAGTAGAAAACACATTGTCAGTTTATGAAACTATTATTGCATTCATGACCCCTGTGGTTATTTTAAAACTCATGCCACTCCCAGGGTCCTATCTCCTGCTGGTTACCTGGGACTTACTATGAATGAAATATGGCTTAGTGAAGCCAATGAGGCCTAGGAGAAAATGGAGTCAAGGGTAGGGTGAGGAAACAAGGAGGGGAGTCACGTATGATTTTCAGTGTAGATCCATCAATTGTGAATTAAAGGCCCATAATTATAACAAGCACATTCTAATTTACTCATCATTTTGGGGTTGGGGGATGATATTTATGGTATGTAATAAACAGGATCTTCTACACAGTTGAGAACAAGAGGATCTGCAGTTAATTTGCGGGATGGGGAAGGGATAGGAAATACAGCCAGATGGTCCTAATGAAGGAAGTTGTAGAATTTTCTCTAGAGTCTAACATGTTGGTCTTGGTTTTTTCTTTTATTTTTATGGATGTGATATTATGACACTCCTGTGGGGAATTGGTTTTTGGAGGAGATCTTAGAATATGCAAGGAGCAACCATAAAGTCATCACATTTATAGGCTTTGCACTTTGCCATCTTCAAGGCAAAGTTGCCTGACCCAAATTTACCCTCCAGGGGCAGCAGTCACCAAATTTCCTGAGCACGCTTATTAGCAGTTGACTCTCAGCCGGGGTGGGGGTGGGTTACTTTTTGCCCTTCAGAGAATTGCTAATATCACCATCCTTATTTTGTAAAAGCAGTTAAGGTAATCTCTATCCAAGACGTGAAATTGGGTGGAGAAAGGACAAAACAGGGAAACTACTGAAATTCCAATATTCGTTTAGCAGTTTTCAGTTTTATGGATCTGGATCACTATAAGCATCATGCCTGAAGTCTTTTGTTGTTACTATAATAATGATGATTAAAAGTAAGTCATGCTCCTTAAAAATAACATAGCTATGGGACAATTCAACATGTCTCTTTTTCATGTTTGGTATCTTCCCTTGAACACCCAAGGCTGTGCATTAAAGGGTAATAATGCTTTATTTGAAAGGGGCTTCCACATAAGCTGAGGAATCTCTCAGATGTCCAGGTTTTCTATAGCTGCTGTGTCATCTTGTGCAGTAGAAAGTCCTTAAGTAGGAAGATGATGACAGGAACCTCTGAGGAGAAACCTGAAACCTATCAGGAACCGACAAAGAATAAATATTTCATTGCTGGACAATAACACTCATTCCATATGTTATTACATATGTTCTTTAATATGTGTGGACATGTACACACATGGAATTATGTTTGTATATATTAGTTATTAATAAGAGGTTTTTTCCTAGTGCAGTTATAGGAAGATACAAAAGATAATACAAAAGATAGGAATACTTTTAAATTTTACTTAAAGCAGGTGTAACAGGTGCTTTTAAAAGGGGGAGGGAAATCTGGCTTGAATATCCAGCCAACTGTCTAGGTGCAATTGTAAGGTGGCTCCTGAACATATCTGCCCATCTTTCCCTTAAGAGAAAGCATGGGGTGTAGGAGGCCTGAAGCTATTCAGAGGATGCCTAGCTAGGACTTGGCTAAAAGGATCATCAGGGAGAGGCTGGAAAGAGCAGCAGGGGCAAAATTTCTTCCATCAACTTTATGGCCCGAGAATCATTTTTATTTGGGCATCAGTCTGACCTTTGCTTTTGCCCCCAACAGCTGGCCTCTTCTGTAAATAACAACAGTTGACCAGGAAGGATCTCTTGTCCTGGGATGATTCGGGACTAGGTGCTGAGTATTACCTCTGCTGCTGTCTTTTCAGGAGAAGCTGTTCACTTAGCTCGGGATTTTGGGTATATTTGTGAAACGGAGTTTCCTGCTAAAGCGGTTTCTGAGTATTTGAACCGGCAGCACACCGACCCCAGTGACCTGCACTCCCGAAAGAATATGCTGCTGGCTACCAAGTGAGTGTCCCAGACCCTCAGCCCTCCTCCCTGACTCCCACCTTGCTGCGTCACCTCATCACCTCGCTTAGGGAGGCGGTGTTGGGGAGCTGGGGAGCGGCAATGCAGACCTCATTTGTGGAGCAGGGAAGCAGCTCAGTGGTCAAAGTAGCTTTTGCAGCCTGTGGATTGCTGGCTAGGAGCCCTCCGGGCTCCACCCTGCTGCCCCTCTCTCTCTCACCCCCCTCTCCACCCAAGTTGATTATGGGCTATGGGTTTCTCTCGGTCTCCTCTATTACCAAGTTTCTGGGGGAGAATGGCTTTATTAATATGAATCCAGGCTTTTTACAGTTCTTATCGCCTTCTTCTGGGTTGGTCCTTGTTCCAGTTCTTCCCTGGGTCCCTAGGTGCACATTTCTGCCCAGTTTCACATCTCCCTGTCATATCCACGCTCGGGGTGTCTATATGTCACCCATGTGTACCCATCTCTACCCGCAGCTCTAATAATTCTCTTTCCTACGTTGCTGTTTGGCATCTTCCACTGATGTAAAATTTACTACAACTCCAGAGGGGAAAATAGTAAATCTCTGGCTAAATTTAGGTCTAGAGCTCATTTGAACTTTTACAGTGGGTTTTCTATTTATTTGATTTACTCCTGTCTTTGGCTTCGGTGTCATATTGTTGGTGGTTTATGGCCGGCTCCGGCCTGCAGTGGGCGGTGCTGCGTGCACCCGCACGTTTCTCTCGCAGGCTCGGCCCAAACAGCGGCGCTCATTTATTTAGTGCTGGAGGACGCGGTTTGTTCCGTTGACAGCGTAATTTAAAGAAATATATGGAAGGCTGAAAAATCATTTGCTCAAATTTGTCCAGATGTTTTTGAGACGTGATTGGAATTTGATTGCCCCTTTCCGCAGGGTCAAAAAATATTAATGTCCCAGAACTTTAATTGCTTACAGACCCTGCTTTGGGCTTTGAAGATTTAGAATGTTTGACTCTAAGCATTTGTTCTCCCCAGTTCAGAATTTCCTTTTTGGCACTTTGGTAATGAGTACAAACTTAAGAAAAGACTTTAACCATCTCTTCAAATGATCAAAACCTGGCACCCATCCTAGTTATGGAAGGTTTCCTTCTGATCCACCAACTAGCAATATAATAGATCTATTGCCCTCCTGCGCCTTGCCTCACTGTCTGGTTGTGGGGGACCTGTCGGTGCTTTATAAAAGAGTAAGTGTACTTTGGGGAAAAAATAAAACTAAAGTGCATAAATTAGGTAATAGGAGTCCACAAATGCTATCATTTCCCTAAGGAATGCTTGTAACTTCCCTCACCCCATCACCTCTTGAAACCCTGTGACTTCACTTAGGACACCACTTCTTAACCTGGGGTGAGTATCAGAATCATCTGGGGAGCTTTTCCAAGATACTTATTTGTGGACCTAGTCCCAAGCTCCCTGAATTGGAATCGTGGGGACAGAGGCATGGATGTGTGCATTTGAGCCCCACAGGTGATTCCAAGGTACCCCTGGCCTAAGAACTGCCCTATTTAGATAGAACCGTTACCTATTTCTTCCTAGTTGTAAGAATGCATGTGTGCATTTCGAGTGGAGAAACCAATAGAGGGGAGGGTAGAGAGAGGATACCTGTTAGGATTCTCTACCCACCAGCCTTAAAACCAAAACCCTTTCACCTGCTGCAGATGGGGGTGGGGGAGGTAATTCTCTGTCTTGTTCAGGCATTACTCTTCCTGAGAGTAATCCCCTTGGCAAAGGATGCCCCAGGGTCACTCATATGGGCCTCTAGGTAACTGCCTTGTTTACCTGTTGTCCAGGTCCCACGTGTCCCCAAGTGTCAGGCCACGGGGAGGGCGGTGGGGGGGGGTGCAGGTGCTGAGACTGGACTTCTGTAGTTTTTCTTTCTCACCACCCCCGCCCCCACCAGTGGAAGCAGTCTGCCAGTCTGTGAAAGGCTATGGCCTTTGGGATGCCATTCCTCTGACTGGTAGCCGAGCCAAGCCATTGGACCTTCCGGGCTAAAACCCTCCTATATTAACCCTCTTGTCCTCCTCCTATATTAAAAATTTCTCAAATAAGCTCAATTCGTAGTTAGGCGCGTAGGATTTCTAAGGCTGAGAGATTCCTCTAAATTGTAGTTGCCTTGAGGAAATAAAAACCTTCAACAAATAAAAAATCTACCCTCCCCAGTGTCTTAACCATCTACCTGTAGGTTTTATTTAAACAATGTAAGAATCCTTTTATATTGACAACAATCCTGTTGTACAAAGATTTCAGTAGCCTGTGCTTAAAAGAAAGGGGGAAAAGGGGAAAATATACCTTCCTTCCCAAATACTGCAGGTAAACAGATTTTTGCTTTAAATGGAATCAGCATTCTCTCCTGGAATAAACAGTTGCTTGCCCTGGGCCATGCAAGTCTCCCGCAATCTGCTTCTGTGCCAGGGACAGGCTTGTGGCTCAGGGGCCTAAATCTTTCAGGGCTTTTTGAGCCTGATCACCAAGAGGTTAGAGAGGCAGAGGAGAGAAGGGGGAAGGGGTTTTTACAAAAACTGCCAGGTAAGAGCGAAACATTACTGAATATTCAAAACCCAACGCTAAAGCCTAGCCGATTTCCCAAGCAGAGTTTAAGCGGCCCTGGAATGAAGGGGGGGTGGGGGGAGAAGACTGGATTTGAGAAAAAAGGCAAGGCTTTGGGATAGAAGGGGTGCCTAACTTCCCCACCCCCCGCTTTCCTTCTAGTCCCAGCTGCTCCAGAAGGGAGAGCTCTGGGAAGGGAATCAGAGCGGAATCGTCCACATTAGCCTTGCTCCCTGGCTCTATGGTGACCGGGCGCCTCTGGGCTTGTGTGAGCGTCTCCTTTCTAATGCCAGTGACAACGACACTGAGGGTGATTTTTTTTATTCCTCTCCCACCTCTTTGCAGGCAACTCTGTAAAGAATTTACGGATCTGCTGGCGCAGGACCGGACGCCAATCGGGAACAGCAGGCCTAGCCCCATCCTGGAGCCGGGGATCCAGAGCTGCCTCACGCACTTCAGCCTCATCACGCACGGCTTCGGCGCCCCGGCCATTTGCGCTGCGCTCACGGCCCTGCAGAACTATCTCACCGAGGCACTCAAAGGCATGGACAAGATGTTCTTGAACAACACCACCACTAACAGGCACACGTCTGGGGAAGGCCCAGGTAGTAAAACTGGCGACAAGGAGGAGAAACACAGGAAATGAAAAATTAAAAAAAAAAAAAGAAAGAAAGAAAAATGTTTTAAATACAAAAGGAAAACAGAAAAAATTTAATTTTAGCTTTAAAATGTTGGATTGGCTTTGGAAGAATTATATTAGGTAGAATACACATACAATCAAATTTTAAAAAAAAGAGCTAAATAACTTTTAAAAAAACTGAGGCGTACAACGGAAGCAACAATATCGGTTCTCAGTGTCTATTTCAAGATACACTTGGAGACAAACGTCCGGATTTTCCACTTCGGTTCTTTCGAGCTTAGTAATACTGATAATAAAAGAAAACCATGATTTTCCCCCTTTGGAAAATAAACGTAAGACTAAACATGAGAAAACGCTAACTTATTGGAAGAAAATCGGAGAAACATTGTTGGTGTCAGTGCTTTGAGAGTTGGTTGACTGAGACGCACGAACTTTTTAATTTTTAATATTTTTTTAGGAAACACTCTTGCAGTCCCCGCCCTTCCACCTCACCTCACCCCTCTCCCAACCACCCTTTTCTACGTTGCCCTGCCTCCCTCAAGCTGTCACAGGAATTTTCTGGGATGAAAATGAGTGTGGTTAGCCCCTTTGCGTTGTGTTTCAGTCCCCTGGGTACCCTTGCCCCCCCCCCACACTGCGTTCTTAACTCACCGGCGCCCAGCTCCCAGGCCGTTGGCACCCTTGGGAGGGCGAGGGCGGGCGGGGAGGGAGGCCCGCGGTGGTGCCGGTGGGGGCTGCCACTTGTGCCGGGCAGCTGAGCAGAGGCTCCTGCGGCTGAGGAAAATCCAGATCAATAAGTTGATTCAGACTCATCATCAGTTCCTTTCAGAAATGTTACTAATTCCCAGCCTTGCCGGCATCTGCATACAGAGAATCTTGCATTTGTTATATTTGTGTCATCTACCAATTTTAAGAACAATAGTAAAAAAAAAAAAAAGCACAATATGAATACGTTGATTAGTATGTAATTCCTTCGGAGGGGTATGTACCATTTCATTCTCTTCTGTTTTCCAAAGCTTTGCCCGCATGGTTTATGAGCTTCTTCAAAGAGGACTTGGGCTTCCTACACAATCTATAAGGTACAGAGAAAAAAAAAATCCGATCCCTTTTTAATCAAAGCCTGTGTGTCAGAATTCTGCAGGTGCACTTCTTTAAAGAAGCTCAAAGGGAATAATTTAGAAAGTGGCCAATAAGAGATTGAAGCAGCTTTGAGTCTAGTTGCTAACAGATACCTCAACATGGAATTCCACAGGAGGGGGAGCTGAAAAATGAATTTTAGGGGAGAAGAGTAAGGGTTCTTGGAGCCCAATATTTTAGCAATATTGACCTGCCTTTGAAATAGATTCCATTTCCTTGGGCTCTTTGGTGATTGCTGTTTTAGCCGGTGAAGAAGCAGCTTTTTGAGTGGTTGTGGGGAGGAGGGTGATGCAAACTCCTGTGTTTTAGCAACAATTGCTTTCTTACAAGATGCTTTATGAATGAGACACTCCCCCCTCTCAGACGTGCACTTGTTGTGGCATATAATGGCAAAATAATGAATGCAAAGTGAAAGGAGATGTATTTCAGCTTTGAATTTTACCGTCTGTATACACTGGGACTATTCTCAGTGGATAAAGTTTCCTGCATTTAATGTCTCTCATTTTGGCAGCCCTGCTCCTTTCTTGGGCTTCATCTGAGCATTATCATGAAATAAGATCTGGAACCCATTGTCCCCACCCTCCCCAAAGCAGTGGGGAAATCCACACCCAGTGGTCTCTAAACTTGGTGTTGATACACACACCTCTTTATACCAACTAGACCTTAGGACCTTTGCAACAACCCTGAAAGATAAAGATCCTGTCTGTTCTGCAGGGTTTACACTTAAGATCCACTGGGACTCTCAGTTCTGCTGCCCCCATGGGCTTTGGCTTTGGGGGTAGGTCGGAGAATTGGGGTTTAGGCACCTGCTGAGAGCTTTGCGCTGACACTTTTATGGGGGAGGGAGTTAGGGAGCTGGTTTCAGATCACCAGGAAGGTCCAAGCAACGGTTTTGGTCACATCCCAGCCCATCTACCGCTAGCTCCTTTGGGGACTTCTGGGTGTGCAGGGCTCAGTCCTAGACGAGGTGAAGTACAAAGGCTGGGAACTAAACCTAATGGAGAGTGTAGACACTCCATCTCTCCCCAGCTCAGAAGCCTGCGCCTTTGTCGGAGGGCCTGGCCGCTTGCATTATATGTATTCTGACTGCAAAAGGCCAGGAGAAACCACACTGAAAACCATCGTCTCCTTTCCTTGCAGGGCAACGCGCCCCACGCGTGTGACGTGCGAGAGACGCGATGGACGCGCCTTGCTCTTACTGTGCAGGTCCTGAGAGCGTGTGGGCCACTCGCGCCCAGTCGTGTTGAGGACATAGAATCAGCCGCTGGAGGGGCCTCGGGCCGCGCGGGCCCTTTTCGCTCTCGGTCTCACCCTAAGGGCTAAGGCGACCGAGAAAGCCCCATTCTCCAGTAGGTAATGGGGCGGCGCCACGCGGGCTGCAGGCGGGGAGGGGTCTCAGCGCTGCCCGTGCCCTTTGCTACCAGCAGCCGCTCCCGGCGCCTGCTCCCGGAGGGCAAGTGGCCTAGAAATGTCCGGGGAATCGGAAGCTTCCCCAACCTTTGGCAGGACGAAAACTCTCCCTCCTCACGCTCCTAAAGGCGGGTGATGGGATACGAATTGTCCATTTTGGCTATGCAGGCTCTCTTCATCGCCCTTCGCCCTCATTCGAGTGTTCCTCCCGCGCCCCCGCTAAGTAGAGCCCCTTGCGCGCCTCCCGCGCCCCACCCCCCGCGTGGGGAGAGCCCACTGCCTCCCCCGCTCCCTCACTTCTCCTTTTATGTACTACCCCCGCCCCCTTTGCTTTCGTTAGCCAGGCCCACTACGTTTATCTGATAATTGAGTTATTAAAAGATTTGGTTTCCTTGGGCCCATAAATCAATAAACAGTAGGATTAACGCAAGAGTTTGCCTTTTAAGTCAAGGGAAACGTTTAAAACAAGCCCTTTTGAGCTTTGTTTTCAAACCAAACAGGTGAGTTGCAGCTTTTCCTCCACCCTGCACTCTTGAGACATTTTATCCTTGCCGCGTGCCCCCTCCCGAATGCTTAGTCCCAAACCAAAACAGCTAAAGATAGAAAAAAGGCGTCAGGATGTGGCAGCGCTGCCTTCACACTTTCCACTTTGCAAGTTCCTTTTGGAGGTTCCAAAGGTCTCCTGACCATTCTCTGTCCAACCGTGCCTCCTCTTAAAGGTATCATGGGTCTCAGGGGAGCAAAAAAAACCAACCAAACAAACAAAAAAAACGGAGGAGCTCTCTGAGAGAGGCTTCCACCATCAAAATGATCTTTAATTTCTCCCCCAAACTAGGAAAGTAACTTTCTCTCACCACCCCCACTCCCAAAATTATCTTGCATTTTCTTCCTTCTCCCTGGCTCCACATCCTTAGCTTTCTCCACCCCCACATAAAGAACTGAAGAGGCTTTCAAAGATCTGGCTGTTTTATTTTCTTTGGCCAAGGAAGCCACTTTCTCTCAAGCAATTATTTCATATCCTATGAAAACTTTGGTTGAATGGAAAACCTGAAGCCCCCAGACTTATCTACACACTGTTCCTCTGGTACAAAGCCTTACTTAAAAGGGCAACTCCTTCCTACTTAGAGTGTTTATAGAGAATTTGCCATCACATCTGATATCCTGTATGCGTAATACATTATGTGGAAAGGAAATAATAATCTTAAACCATCTGATGTTGCCTCAAGAGCCCAAACAGTGTTTCCCCTCCTGTGCCAATATATGTTAAATTATCGGGGCTAAAAAGAGAAATAAAGAACAAAAGAAAGAAAAGAAAAGAAAAAGAAAGAAGAGGAAGAAGAAATATCAAAATTCATTTTTGTTTTCTTTCAAAAAGTGGAATGAACACAATTCTTTAAATGCCAAAATTGACTCCACTGTTGAGTTGGTCTCTAATTCACTAACATTGTTTTTGCCACACAATCAAGAAATATCAATCTATTGACTCTTCGGAAGAAGAGTTCTGGAGGGTATCCATGTTAAGTTTGTATATATTTATTTATGCTTAATTTAATGGGAATGTGTAAATATGGCAAGTAGTTTGGGATTATTTATCTGTGAATCTATACCTCTGTGAATGGGTGGTTAAAAAAAAAAAAAAACAAGAAAAAAAAAACAAAACGCTTGACCCTAGGTAGAACCCTATCTGAATTTTTCTGTTCTTTATAGACAAGCTGTTATGGTAATGGGTAGAAATTGGTTTATTGTCCAGTGTTGATCTGATTTACACAAATAAAAAGACTGTTGTGTTTTTGTTGTGTTTTCATCTTCAGTTTCTTGAATATGGACATTGTTTAATTCTACAAACAAAAAAAGTATAGCCAAGAATTCTTTTCCTTTTTGTCTCCTCTCACCAAAACACAGGCAATGTTTTCATTACAGCATAAATACAATAAATTTTGTTTCTTAGAAAAACAGATACTTTTGTTTTCACTAGGAGGTGTTTTTTATTTTCTTAATTCCGAGTTGACACTCTTCTCTCCTCTTTCTAACTAGATTTGCAATAAAAGCTCATGTTAACTGCATCTCTTGGTTTATTTTTGCCCTTTAAAAAAATGAGGTGTCAAATTTACCTCCCAGGTAACTGAAAGACTCTGTGTCCCGGTAACTAAAGGGCTCTGGGTCCAAGTCAAAGATGATGCTCCCCTCCCACTGCTAATGGGATAGCATTCTGGCATGGTGTTCCTTGGAGAAAATGGTGCAGGAGATGCCCACAGGGCCAGGTATGGGCTCCTGCACCCTACACCTGGGGATCTGGAGGAGTTAACTGGCTTATTTCAGGAATGAACCCAACCCTGACCTCACCAGCTATGCAAGGCCCTCCACAAACAAATGAGGAACAGCTCCTTTGACCCAGAGGAGGAAAAAGACATAGTTGTCTTAGGAGGTTGGTTCTTACCTTAGGCTCAGAGGCTGCCTAGAGAAGCCAGAGCTTTTCTCATTTGGGTTAATGGGCTGCAGCCCAGCCCTAATGGGCTGCAGTGATCAAACATCTTCTCAATCTGTATTTCATCCCAAGGCTTGGGCGTCTTCCCTGAGGCAAGGAAAGTAAAGTCATCCAAGATGTTACACAGTTTGGACAAGTCATTGTTTCTCTTTGGACCTCAAGGTCTTTATCTGTAAAATGTGGGCCTCCTAGGGTCCTTTCCAACATCCAAATATTGCCTGGTTTAATTATAAAAAGCAGAAACAGTAACATGTATATACATTTAAGGATAATCAACAAAGTCAAATCTTGATAACCCCAGATTATGAGAGTACTTAGCATATAGTTGGTGCTCAGTTAATTAATAATATGCCTCCCATATCAATTTTCTGTTTTTCAGGTGCATCATTCCCAGTTGGACTTCCCTATAGGGAAAGACAGAAGGGACAATGGAATCTGCTTTATGTGAGATTTTCCACTTCTTGGCTTCCTTATTAACTAAAGAAAGGGGGGGAGGGTATCATGGCTAGAACTCTAAGTGACTAAATCATAGAACTCTCCCCCCCCCCCCAGAAAAGGAAGGGAAGTAGAAGGAAGGAAAGAATTGCAAGGGAAATGTGATTAAGAGGCCATGCAATCCATTTATCTATAATGAAAATAGGTATATGTATTTGTCTCTGACTCAACTGTATTACATTGAGTTCCCTTTCCATTTGCTTTTTGGAGAGTGAGGGCTTGGTTACCATTAGGATTCTACAAAAGAAGTGGTGAGTAACTTCCATCTCCTGTGGCAAATTCTCCTAAAGAAGTGTCAGCTCCAGCTCTGGAGATCTATTATCCCATAGGTAAATTCCAGACCACCCCCCTTCCCGCCACCATTTGACAAGGAGAGTATCTGAGACAATCATCTTTACTAGGTAAAACCCAGGATCCTGAGGTTCCCAAATGTGAGAAAGAGAACTAGAGGAAGACATGGAAGGAAGAACTAGAAAGAGAAGGAAAGGGGTAGGAAGCCTGAGACAGCCTTGCCTAACAAAATGGCCTTGTCACAGCTCCCCAGTCCCTTTGTTACTGCTTTACCAGTCTGCAGAGGGAGTTAGAAAAGCCACAGTTGGAACCGCTAGGCAGAGGACCCTGACCACAAGCCCTGCACAGGGACCCTACGTAACCTTGGAGGAAGTGTCACTGCCTCCCTTGCCTGCTAGGAGGCAGACAGCCGGGTTGAGCGGCTTACAGTGCCCCCTTAAGCCCGCCTGCCCGCCGGTATTAGCAGTTTAAGGGCCCTGATTAAAAATAATGCTGGGAGGAAGACTCGATTATTTTTTTATGAGGCCACATTCTTTTCCTTCGTTTGCAAATAACAGCCCCAGGGGGTCCCTCCCCGAAGACCCCGGGGCAGCCAGAGCTTAGAGCCCCTAGAGAGATGCTGGCCCGAAGGGATGTGTCCCTTCCTGAGGGCGATCAGGACTCCCGGACGCAAGCTGCCTTCCATGCTTGGACTTCGACGGAGGGCGGTTGTCTGTAATGTAGAAGCCTCAGAAATTAAACGCGTAGCTCACAAGTCCATTAATTTTAGCTTCCCATTAATCTATTTATAAGTGAGCCAGCGCTGGCTCTATAAATACAGTCCTATAAAATTGAACTCCTTCCCATAAATCTTCCAAGTTGTTTATTTACATGTATTCCCTCGCCCTCTAACGAGCCTCGTTTAAACTTGGGGAAGATTCCGGCAGACTGGACCCGGGATGGGGTGTGCTCACCCCTCGCTAACTTCCTGGTTGGAATCGTAAGCCTCCTGGGGAAGGAAGGAAATGCACGGAGGCAGAGGACGAGGAGGTGGGATGGAAAAAGGGGGCGAAAACTCATTTTTCCTTCTTGACTTTGTTTCCTTGTTTCTAATCCCAAACTCACGCTCTCCATATTTCCCATCACAAGCTCCACGTTGATTTATATCGTCATAAACAGCATTCTTGAGACTATAGCTTCTCTCATAGCTTGGGGTGAGCTCCTTTTTCACTTCCCTAGCAGCCACTACTTTTAAATCAGGGCTCATAAATAACCACGTCGCTTCTTTAGAATGAGGTCAGTCAAACGCCTCCTGGGGTCCACTTTCCTGCTTGCATCCCTCCCTGCCCTGCCTCAGGTCACTAGTTGGCCACTCCCACCGCCTTTCCCGCACGTTTTCAGAACACAGCCGCGGACAGCAACGTTGAGCCTGGGCACCAGAGCGGTGACACACACCCAGGCAAGGTGTCCGCGTGCGCACGCACGTACTACGCGTGCGCCGCCCCTGCCTCCACCGAGCCCACGCATACCGCGCCGCTGCCCGAGTCTAGGCACGCTCTCCGGGTTGCGGGGCAGGGTGTCAAGAATCGCGCACGCGCGGACACGCGCGCCGCGGCGCTCGGGGGCGCAGCTCCAGCCCCGGCTATTGCCCAGGGCGCGGCACGGGTTTGCAAGGATTTTTGCTGTGCGCCTTCGGGATTGAGGCGCGGAGTTTGCAAAAAACGGCTGCAGTGTGTGTGTGTGTGTGTGTGTGTTCGTTCAGATTGAGGGAGCAGTTTTGTCACACAAGTTCAATACGTTCCACGCAGGTCACAAGCTAGCAAGGTCAGGCGGTGATTTTTTGCCCACTTGTTCGAAACCTTGCTGGTTCTGCCCACCCTGCTTCTTTTCGCCTTTTCTCTTCTCTCTGAAGGTCTGCTGCCTTCTGGAACTGACTCAGGCGACAGGCGTCCAGACCCAAGTAGGGGTCACACCTGCTGCCGGGAGTGGCCTCTGCATAAAAATGCTTTTTAAAAACTTCAAAAAGCAGTACAATAGCCAATGGACTTAGCAAAGCGTGACTTGCCCAGACCGCAAGGAGAGCAACTCTGGCAGTCATCTGTAGCTCGCCCACCAGTTAACGTCCCGGACGTGCCTGTTAGTGGAGATATTAGACAACGTTTCTAGGATGTGGCTGTCGAATGTCATTAGCCAACACACTTAACTGAAAGGCGGGCATGGGCAGGGCATCTATGCGAATATTTTGGGGAGGTCAGAGTCCGCCGTCTGTAACAGTCAAATGTCTCTTCCTGTACGGACATTGTTCAAATGACCAGAGAAGAGAAGCTGGCATAAGAACAGTGGTGTATAGAGACGTGGGAAGGGGAGCTTCTTTGGGACTGAGACTGGGCGTGCGAGTCTTTTCTGGCGTGGAAACTGGACCTAGGTCAGAGCTGTACTACGGGAGACCGAAATGAAGGAGGATCGAGTCAACCCAATGAGTTCTAGCACTCACCATGTGAACCATTGGGTCCTGAGCCACAAGAACCTGGCATCCGGATGAGCAATTAGAGGCTGGGCAGCTTGGGAACACCTGATTATGGAAGGGCCCCGTGGCTGTTCAAGTGGGAAGAGTGAGTGCGACCATAATCCGAGTTTCTGAGGAAGTAGGATTTTAGATAGCTTCTACACAGCGGTGGTTTTTACTGTTGAAATGTCAACCGTTCTAGGTTTGGAAAGGGGCCGGAAGGGGTTGTACAAAATGGCTGGGAAAATCACAGTCAAGACCAAGAAAACAATATCAAACCAAACCAAACCTCAGTGTTCCATCAGCCCTCACAAAAAAAAGGGGGGGGCAGCACTAACTTTGAGGTCAAGGAATTAATCGTGGACCAGAATGAATTTTGTGTATATGTTATCTTCCTTTTTAAATTATTCTACAAGGAAACTAGGTGAGAGACCTTTTTTGGGGGGGGGGTGTTGTAGCTATTTACACACACACATACACAATTCACAATATGGGAAGTCCCCAAGACCTGGACTAAACAGAAAACAGCCACAGTGAAACACTTACCAGTGGGAATTTTCTTTGCCATGAGAGTCCCATGTGTTGGAAAGATTTTTTTTTTCACATCCTATGTTTTAGGGCTCTTGTTTTCAAGACCAAATTCTTTTGGCCAGAGATTCCTGAAGATAGAAAACTTCTAAGAGATGAAGCAGAAGCACACTTTACTCTTTAATGTGTTGTTTCACACACTTTCCCTTTTGCTGTCTTTAGGAAGCAGGGGGCACAGGCATGAGCCCTACCAACAAAATGGGCCCCCTGAGTGATTCATTCACTTTTATGTTCAATCTAAATATTCTTTTCTTTTTCAAAAAAATAAGGGCCATTCAAGACAATGGGGCCAAATAATCCAAAGAAGGATCTAGCTGATCTGGGTCCCTGTGACCTTTTACCCTTCCTTTAATTCTCAATAGTGAACATCTGTGTTTGGTGGACAATGTCTGAAAGTAATAAAGACAATTAGAGCATTTTATTTTTTCTTGGGGGAGAGGGGTTTGGTTGCCAGTGTGGAGAGGTAAAAACTTGTCTATGACACTGTTTTGCAGGATGAAACTAGGGGAATACCAGCCACTAGGCTTTGCTGCTTGATAGGACCTGAGGAATTGAGCATAGTAATGATGTACACTGAAGTTATAGGTAATTCATATTGCTCCTTTGTTTATTAGCCTGTGTAAAATTTTTAAAAACAATCCTATCGTTTGTCAACTCTACCACAAAAAGAAAATAATGTCCACCTCTCTCCAGCCTTGTTCTGAGTTTCCTTCCAATTGTGAAGACTATTAAATTAGGTTACTGAATACGTGCTCCCTCTCCCACCACTTTTGTGAAGGCTCTTCTCTCTCTTCCACCTAAGAACAAACTATCATCAAGCCAAAGCCAAACAACTTGACATGTTAATTGATTGAAAAGTATTTTAGCTTTTGGTGTGTAAAATTGTGAAATCCACCAATCTTGAGGCCATAAAGGGTCAAAGTTCTGAAAGAATAAGATATTTTAGGGATAATCAATTAGAGAAATATATTTCCCAAACAGATGTCAGGGGTGAAAGAACATGTTTTCTTAGTATGTGTTGTCCTCTTGGCACTCTTCTGTGGGTTTCTGATGATGCAAAGGTGGTTTCTTGTAAAGGACATATGAATGTCCTCATATGAATGAGCAAACCTGTTATACATCCATGCATGAAACTACATAACTATTTTTTAAAAAGATTTATGTATTTATTTTGAGAGAGAGAGAGGGAGTGTGAGTGGGGCTGGGGAGAGGGTGGGGAGAGGGGGCAAAGCGGTAGAGGGGCCAGAGGGAGAGAATCTTTCAAGCAGACTACCTGCTGAGTGAGGAGCCCAATGTGGAACTCGACCCCACAACCCATGAGATCATGACCTGAGGTGAAAACAAGAGTCAGATGCTCAACCCACTGAGCCATCCAGGTGCCCTACTACATAACAATTTAAAACTCTTCAGTGAAGTTAAAGTTGAAAACTGACTATATTATAGACTATATTATATATGGACTATTACATATTGCATGTAATATATATATATCCTGGAATCTCAGTTGCATTGTAACTTTTTTTTTTTTAAGATTTTATTTATTTATTTGAGAGAGGGAGCAGAGCCAGAGAGAGAGCAGGAGTGGGTGCAGGGAGGGGCAGAGGGAGACGGAGAAGCAGGCTCCTCACTGAGCAAGGAGCCTGATGCGGGGCTTGATCCCAGGACCCCGGGATCATGACCTGAGCCGAAAGCAGACGATTAACCGACTGAGCCACCCAGGCACCTCTGCAGTGAAACTTTTTTAAATGGAGGTATTTTGGAAACATTTTTAATGTTCTAAAATTTGTAGAAGTGTGTGTGTTTAAGAACCAGAGCATGAAACTAAAATGAGGCTAGTGTTTTCCTGTCCACTGGACACTGGATGGCTTCTGTGCATGTCATCACTCTAATGTGCACACAGAAACATGAGTTTGTAGTTGAATTGTTCTACATTTAATCACATATGTGCATAAGCACACACAGAAGACTGTTTTCATTCACCATTTCTCCTTGATGTTAAACACATGTTGGGAATTTTGGAACTCTGACTTCTCCAGATCATATTTGTGACTTTGTTCTTACACATGCAGTTTAGAAACCTACAAGGTGATAACTAGGTTATTCTTCCTCTCTCTCTCTCTCTTTTTTTTTTTTTTTTTTGCTGTTGATAACTCTGTCCTTCTTCCTTTTCTCTCCCCCACTGGTTTTACCCCTCCCCAGCATTCTGTCAAGCAATAGGCTGTAAAATAGTTATCCAGACCAGCAGCCAGGCAAGTGCCGGTTGAGAGTAATTTCTGCCCCAAGCATTTAGCCCAGGGCAAAGCAAGCGTGCTCTCTAACTGATCAACCTGGATATTTCATTATTCATTAATTTACTGTTTAACCAAATCCCACTCATTATCAGAGGCAACGCTTGGCAGAGCCCAGCGAACAGTAGCAGTTGGTGTCAGGCGTGGAGAATTGGCCCATTTGATCCTGGGCTGTTTTATTATTCAACACCACTGACTGAGAAAAAGGTCCATGAATAATAAAGAGCCAAAGCGTGTTTGAACTGAGAAGCATGACACAGCCTTACAAAACAGCAGTTAGAAAATTAAAGGCAAGGTGGCCCAGACTTTGCATTTTTTTTCTTGGCTGTGGGCGCAGACATTTATATCCCTACATTGTTTTCAGTGATTTTTTTTTTTTTTTAAGTCCTTAAGACAGACGCATTTGTTTCAGTCAGTCTCACCCTTTCAAAACAGACCATTGAAGAACTCAGGAGCAAACTTACACAGCAAGAAACAAACATGCCTCCAGATGGGATCTTGAAAATGTCATTCCTAACCTTATAATCAGTAGGGTCCTTTGTGGTCCTTCCCAGCTATGGGGAAGATTTGGGTGATTTTAATTCTCCTTTGGACCTGCCATGATTCATACCCTGGGTTAGTTTAATAATATAATTCATGATGCTGATCAAACACATGTTAAATTCCTTTTCTGTCCAACTGGTTCCTTGATAAGCCTTTGGGTCCATGAGCCCTTGGCCACAAAGGTCATAGCAAGGGCTTTAGGGATCCTGTAGGTTATATCTAAAATCTCATTAACATGAGAGAAGGGCCTATGAAATATATAGGGATGAAGGGAGGAGTTTATGCTCCCTCAGAAGCACCTGTTTTGAGTTTGCAGAGGCAGTGGTGGTCATGAATTCTTTGAGGCTCTGTTAAGTCTGTAAATGCACAATTGAGATGAACGCACTTGTTGGATCCATTGGTGGTGAGCTTGGAAGTACGACTGCCTTTCGGACCACCTGTCCTGTCATTCCACTCATGTATCCTTTTTATTCATTGACTTATAGTCTTTGAATAAGCATGATGAGACTTAAAACAGTAATGATAACAGCACCTTTTGTATGTTGCCTTTTACTGCCTAGCAGCCCCTTCACTTTATCTACACACAGCCATACTTACGCGGACAAATGAGGCACAGGGGCTGTGGATCTTCCATTTAGATGAGTAATAGCTGTTTAGGAAGAAGTTTCTTGCAACCAATAAAGTCCATCTGGGCTGCCTATACTCATCAAAAGTAATATATGTATATATAATATATATATTATTTATCTTATACATATATATATAAAATCTTCCAAGATTCTTCATAACCTGGTCAGGGTAGAACTGCGTTGGTGCTAAGATACTTAGAGTAACACATAAAAGACTCATCCAAAGATGCTGATGGTGGGTCAAACTGTGAGTGATTTTTTTTTTATGTTCAAATCAGTAAACAAAGTTTGATAACACTAGAGGGAGGATTGGCTTTTTCTTTCCTCAGGATATTCTCTTCCCAGCCTTGGATGTATTTGGGATTTGTTGTTAATATGTTAAATTTAAAGTAGGACAGGATGGTTACATGGAAAAAATTCTAACATCAACCTCAATGCTTCATTTTACAGATGCTTAGAGAATGGCTCATCCAACCTTATGCGTGTAGCTCCTGGTAGAACCACAATTAGTTCCAAAGTGCTTTTTCCTCTATAGAAGGTCTTAGGGCTTTGGTTTTTATTCTAGGTAAGATTGTGGGATTTTTTTCTACATATATTTTAGTAGTTTTGAAGAAGAGGCTTTAAAAAAATTCTGATCCCATATGACTGAAGTACAGTATTTTGAAAAACAGCTCTCTTATAATGGATGTTCTTTTGGCATTGCAATTTTTGGCATTAATTATAAGAAGAGGGTGAAAATTGTTCCTCCGACTTAATTGGAATTGGAGGGCCAGGATAATAAGATAAAAAACTCCATTGTTTTCCTTCCTAATATGGTGGACCAGGCTGTTCACTTTTAAATAAAAGCAAGTGTAAGTTAACATTAAGTGTGAACATGACTGAAACTTATGACAAAGTTAATACCTTGACTTCTCAGATCATACCAGCCCTCATTAAATCATAAAACCACACACCCTTGAGTATGACCACATATAAAGAACTCCCAAAGTGAAGAAATTAGGCAACATCAGGCAATTCATCCACTTGAGAGTCACAAGTTCCCTGCCCCCCTTTTCTTTCAGCCCTGTTGCAGATTGAGATATTGAATCTTACTCCCTAGGGAATTCTATTTAGAACTCTTAAGACCTTCTGTTGCCCCATTAGGTCCTTGGGATTTAGAACTTCACAGGGTCTGGAAGAGCAGTGTATGGAAGGAGCTGGCCTTCGTAGTCCCTGGAGAGGAGACACTGCTGGAAATTTGGAAGAAGAAATCTTAGCATTTTTCTGGGCTTGATGGATCATAGGGACAAACAGGCCTGGTATAAATATCACCTCATCTGAGAAAAATTTCTTTCCTGACTCTTTTACCTCCTGTTATACTCTTTAACTTCTCTTCCCATGGTTCTCAAACCTGGCTGCACATTAAAGTCACCCAGAGACAGTTTTTAAAAATACTGATGTCCAAGCTCCACCCTCTCATGTATTTGATCTGAGACACTGGTATGGCTTCAAAAGATCCCCAGGTGATTCTAACGTACAAGTAGGATAACAAATCAATGCTTTATGTTCTCAGAGCACTTTCTTCAAAATATGGCACTTACCCCATTGTCTCATTATAAAAATCTCTCTCTGGCTGCCTTATATTATAAATTTTAAGTGTAAAGACCATGTCTTAATCAACTTACATAAAATATGGCATATAGGGGAGACAAACCATGAGAGACTATGGACTCTGAGAAACAAACTGAGGGTTCTAGAGGGGAGGGGGGTGGGAAGATGGGTTAGCCTGGTGATGGGTATTAAGGAGGGCACGTACTGCATGGAGCACTGGGTGTTATATGAAAACAATGGATTGTGGAACACTACATCAAAAACTAATGATGTAATGTATGGTGATTAACATAACAATAAAAAATAGAGGAAAAAAATGCCCTTAAAAAAATATGGCATATAGTAGTTGCTAATTCATCAAATAGATTCTTATTAAGCAGTTACTAAGTTGTAGGATTTGGGGATACATCAGTAATAAGATAGATCTGGTCTTTTACCTTATAAAATTTACAGTCTTAAAGGCAAGTATGTCGATCCTGCATTTGTGAATCTCTCTAGGATTAGCTGATAGCTGGCCAAAAGACATTGTTGTACACCAGCTTATTGTTGAGTGCCTCCTATGTGCTAGACATTGTGATAGGTCTTGGTTACATTATAGTAGATGAACCGGGCTGCAAAGGCTCTTGGTTGGGGCATACTGTTTTATCTGCTCTTTGGATTGGCGCATCCTGTGTGTCCCAAACTCTGTCCACTTGTGAGATTTTCACTTACCTACATAAGGAATCTCAGATTTTTAAAATCTATAAGATTTCTACAAATTGCTAAAATACCTATGGTTTCAATCCCTTATGCCGCACTGTAGGTGGTAAATGGAATGAGTAGGTGTTTGCTTCAATTTCCTTTACTACAGTTTCGCCCCAAGCCAGGACATAGTATATTTTTCAGGTAATAATGAATTTGAAATTTATATCTGGATATTTTAATATGGTATGCCTCATCAACATTTCCTTCTAAATCAAAGATATGTATCCATTAAATAGATAATGGATGATTATATTTGCATTTCACTTTATGAAGTATTTTCATTAATTTAAGTAACAACATTTAATTTGATCCTTGCAACAAGTTTGAGATGTAAGATAGGTACTAAAGCACCTCTCTTGGTTTTACAGGTAGGAAACCTAGGCTCAGATTGGGAAACCAAGCTCACCTTGCAGGAAAGCGGTAGAGCACATAAGTTTGATGCTCTTTCTATCATTCCATACTGCCATACTTAATGCAAGTATGTATCCATATATGCTACAGAAATGCACATATACTTTTTTATAGTACTTAAAATGCAAAAACAATAAAGCTAGCATATGAATGTATAATAGCATGATATATATTTTAATAGTTTACTAATTTACATCAACTGGACAAAGATGTGCATACATTTGTGAGAAGTTTGAACCATAAAATATTTTAAAAGGATGCAGTATTACCTCTTTCGAGTATATAGAAGTGGACCTGCAATAATTTAATCTTCCTTTCAGAAGTCCTTAGAGTACTAACTTTGATTAATACATAAGATTGCCTTGTAATTATACTCTCAATTATTTGTATGTAAATGGGTGCTCCCCAAGTGCTGGAGGATACTGAAAACAGTGTATTCTCTTAAACAGTTTATATACTCTCCCTGTAATCTTTATTTACACTAGTAATTTGTTCAGCAAGTCTTTTCTTCATTGATATGGTAAAGCAAACTTCACTCAGTCAGATCTTTGTTACATCAGAAATTCTGATCTAAGTGACTCTGAATTAATGAGGTTTTATTTTATTTGCAATGTAATAGGTTTCCCACCACATGTCTGCCTTTACATACAAATATAACCTTATTAATATATGTTTTTATACATTTAAAAATATTCTGCAGAGCCAATGACTTGATTTATCAATGAACCTGAGAGGTTTCAAATTATTTTATAGCTTCTTAGTATAGATTTGCCTTAGTCCATCTGTAGCAGTGAAGGAAAAATTCTGTTTCCTTAAGTCCTTTTATGAGGGTGCCAAAAGGTATAAAAATATGAAGCCATTTAATAGCCAGGCTCTTTGAAAGTACCAAGCACACACAGTATGCATGCTAAGTTTAATCACACTGATGGATTTCCATGTAATGTCTCAATTCCAGACTCCCTCATTAGTGCAGTCAATCTTGAAGTTCTCCCCAGTGAGTGAAGGGTGAAGGTGACTTGGAAACCCGTGAGAGGGTGACAGGAGATTGCCAACACCCAGAAAAAGACAGTGGGAGAAAGCTCTACCATATGAGGCTATAATCCTAGCTGTGGTCAATGTGTTGAAAGCTTTATATTTCCTGACCACAGGATCTTTCTATAAAATGAACAGGGAGGAGGGATATTCCCAGGATTAGCCAGCTGGCTATTTCTATATGCTTATTAAAATTTCTGGAAGAAATAGTGGGGCCTTTTAACCCTTTTAAAATATATCTGCTTGGGAAATCATAAGCTTCTCCCTCATCCAAACTATTTAGTACAAGAGGGCTGGATAAACTATTTTCAAACTTAAATTTTGACAATTGCAGTGAAAAAAAAAAAGGGAATATAGAAAATGGTGGTAAAAACAGCAGCAGTAGCAGAAGCAGGGAGAGAATCCAGATGTCACCTTCGTAGGAAGTCTTTTCCTCCTCGAAGGACCCGCAGGTCAGGCTTTTTAATTTAGGACAAAACACAGTTTCATTCTATCCCATGCAGGGTACAGGGACAGTCTCCTCTTTTAGAGGCTGCATTTGGAACCTGCTGCCTCTTTGTATTCAATATCCACATGCTATTCCCCTAGCTTGCTGAGTGAATCCCTGCACAATAGTGGCATTAAGGAAAGCAAAGCACGGGCAATGCATTTGGCTCTTTCTTTAGGGAAGAAAAACAAGCAACTTAATGCTTAACATTCATCAAAAGACACTGGGTCATCATGTATACTATTGAAGTAGTGGTAGAGTTGAGTCCATTATGTGAGAAGTCCTCAGAGTTTTTAGTCAGAACTATGTGACAGAGGGTTATTCTTACAGTTCTTATTCTTTCTCTTTCTCCTCTTTTCTCCCTCTCCTCCTCCTCCTTCTTCTTCTTTGAAAGAGATTTAGTGAATAAAGCCAAGATGCTCTCTCTCTCCCTTTCTCTCCCTTCCTCTCTCCCTTCTTGTATATATGTATATATAAATATATACATATGTAAGATATATATCTTGTATATATATCTCTCTCTCTCTACAAGAGAGAGAAAGAGAGAGATAAATGAAGATAAACATACAGATATATAAATTGCTCTTCTCCATTTCCTTCTTCCTCTTCTCCTCCTTTAAATAGAGTCACTGAGCCAACCAAATCTTCATTTTCGATTGTAGGGCTCCCAGGATATACACAGAGGAAATCCAATGTCCTTTTAGTATCTTGAAATTTTATCATTCCAACTGAGACATCTTTTTTCTTTTAATTAATATCTTCAGAACCAGTGCATAAGCATGGGTATTAGATTGGGGCTTTAAGC
Organism: Neomonachus schauinslandi; assembly: GCF_002201575.2. NCBI lineage: Eukaryota > Metazoa > Chordata > Mammalia > Carnivora > Phocidae > Neomonachus > Neomonachus schauinslandi. The sequence continues at coordinate 100,001,533 of NC_058410.1, read as the reverse complement.
AAACTTGAAGAAAAATCTTTTGTTGAAAAGGATCATGAAAATGATAGTTTATGTTTGTTTAGTTTTTTACATTTTATAGTGTGCCTTCACAAATTCTGTTTCATTCGATCTCTCCCAAGTTCCCTGGAATATTATGGACCTCATAGGGTTGGTCAAATAAAGCAGGTTTGAAAATTAATAGGCCTGCCCAGTAACAAGGAATGAAGAGATTCTCAGCTGATTCTCTGGAAGTCTTCTAGCGGGCAACAGACATCCTACTATGCTAGAGTCCTCTAAATTGTAACAGAAAATACACACTTATCAATGTGACTATAAAAATTTAGGTGAATAGTGAAATAATGAATTAAATGACTTCTAAGTGTGTGTGTGTGTGTCCAATTATCCAGTTCCTAAGGAGGGGTTGTATGTCAGGTCAAGGGTAGAAGTAGAGGAGAAATAGAGGGCACTGATTTTTGAGAAATATCTCTGCTTTTTGGCATCTAACCATTAGGAGTTTGGAGCACAGGAAGACAAAGAATAGGTTGAATGATTATCCAAGGAAGGAATGAATGACAGAAATACAGGGATAGAAAGGAAAGTAAGATAGACAGAAAGAAGAAATATTGAATTAAGGAATGAGCAAATGAAATGGCTACTAATGCCATTTTTCTTTCTCACCCAAAGCCTGATATTTAGGACCCTAAAGTATTATGTTTACATTAGCGTTAGGCAGACATTTAATAAGACTGAGGCAAGAGAAGGCGTCCTTCTAAATATCTCTTCTACTTGCTTTTTGATGCCAGAAATTTTCTTCACACCAAAGTTCTTCAATTCTCTATTGGAAATTTAAGATTTTATTTTATTATCTTTTAAGATTTTATTTATTTATTTGACAGAGAGAGACAGCGAGAGAGGGAACACAAGCAGGGGGAGTGGGAGAGGGAGAAGCAGGCTTCCCGCGGAGCAGGGAGCCCGATGCAGGGTTCGATCCCAGGATCCTAGGATCATGAGCTGAGCCGAAGGCAGACGCTTAATGACTGAGCCACCCAGGCGTCCTGTAAATTTAAGATTTTAAAACAAATACATAGGTAAAACAGTACATAGCATGAATGACTTTTAATCAAAGTATAAAGGATGACATCAACTTATTTTCTGTTTGGATATAGGAGAAATATTTCTACCGACGTTTTCTTTGCACCTTGGAGAATGGGATGGAGTTGTTATTGAACTGAAAATGAATGGGGAAAGTCAGGGGAGACTCTTAACATATCAGTGGAGAAACCTGGTTAGCACCATCTTAACCAGTGTTTTGTGCCTTCTGATGTGATACATGGAGAAGAAAATGTCACTTAGGTTGTCACTATGTACTTTGACTTCTTGCAAAAAAAAGGAGGGGGGCATAATCTGAATTCGACCACAAAGACACATCCTATAAATCCAAATATAGGGGCCATATACATAACAAGTGGTATGTGCTCTTCAAAAGTATCAGTGTCGTGAAAGATGAAGAATGGCCAAGGAACTCTTTCAGATTGGATAAGACTAAAGAGACATGCAACCAAATGCAAATTATAATCCTATGTTAGGAACTGGATCAAAGAAAAATTTGCTATAAGGATTTATTGAGGAAATTGATGAAATTTAAATATGATTGCCGTGTTAGAAAGTAGTATTGCATCAATGTTAAGTTTTGCCATTTTGTAATTGTACTGTGATATAGGGATGTGGTATGTGCAACTCCTTGTCAAATAGTTCAGGAGAGAAAGAGCGAAGGAGAGAGGGAGAAAGGTAACAAATGTGGTAGAAATGAATCTAGGTGAATACAGAAGTTCTTGGTTCTATTTTTGTAATACTTGCTTGAGTTTGATAATATTTCTACATAAAAAGTTTTTAAAAAGTAGAGAAAACATTTTCTTTTCAGAGAAAATTTCCTTCTGTTAGAGAGGAAATTGAATTATGCATTTGGGCTGTGTTTCTACAACTGGTAACTTAGCAGCTCTCACTGGTGAGTAAGAGCAACAGGTTTAGATAATGTCACATTTCTTTAAGTTCAAACAGTCAGTTTTGAAGATTCCCGTTGGTCAGACAACATAGCTCATCCATTTGTAATATGTTAAATAATAGCATGTCCTCCACGTAAAGGTATAATATAAGATATATTCACACAGGGCTAGACCTAGAACAGACATCATTTTGTTTAACATGCTTCCCTGGATATAAAGATCTGGATTGAAAACCTAATTTGGGACATTTTAGTAGAGTTTACTCTCTTTAAAAATGATCAAATGGAGTTATTTAAAGTATTTATAAAGATTCTTTAGAAAGATTACAATAATGAAGGACAATTAAATGCTCATAATAGAATGAATTAGATGTGCTTACTAAATCATGAATGTAAGCACAGCTAGAGATGAAACAAACTCTAAGTTATATTTGGAAATAATGATATGATAGTTTTATGTTATCTCTCCGTTTCTTCTCACCAAATCCATGAGAAGCAGCAGATAGGGCTAGGGAAACATCTCTGCTCAGCAGATAGGGCTAGGGAAACATCTCTGCTCAGGGTCAGGTCCAGCCATTAGTTTTGTGTGTGTGTGTGTGTGTGTGTGTTCAATCACCTGATGTCCCATTGATCCACACATGCCCCATGTTGATGCATTCGCTTTTACAGTGGCCAATATAGGCACAATATACTTGTGTCAGGGCTGATATACGAATGGTGGAGAATTCTTAGTCTCTCAATCTGCCACAACAAAGTTTTGTATTAGTATTTGTCTTAGTATTTGAAATGCAAACTCCTTATGTACTGATTTTCATGGCTGTAGCTATTTACTTCCTATCTTTTGCTATATGGATTCATGTTAATGCTGGAAATGTGATTAGCTCCCCAATCAGTAATTGTATAGTTCTTCCATAGCTGCCTAGATAAAAATATCTTTCCTTTGTAGTAGCGATGAAGAGGTTTTGAAGTCTCTATTGGCTTTTAGGGGTGGGAAATAGAACAAACTTCAGGCTGAGCACTAGTTAAAAAATTGTTTCCCCCACCACTCAGAAGTCATTTACTTTATTGCTGTTTCCTGTGTTTTGCTATCAAGGACCCCCCTCCTCCCACCCCATGACATCAACAGCCTTTGGTTAAAGCTGTTCTCTGGTGGCCTTGACAGGCTTTTGCTGTTTAACTGTTTATGGCCACTTAAATATGTCATATATACATGCTTCCCAGCGATTTCAGTGGGTTTTCCCGTGACGTAGGTCCTAGATTCAGATTACAATCTATAAAAGCATGGCTGTTTTTAAAAAACTAGCAGCCTGGTGATGGGTATTAAAGAGGTCACGTATTGAATGGAGCACTGGGTGTTATACACAATGAATCATGGAACACTACATGGAAAACTAATGATGTAATGCATGGGGATTAACATAACATAATAAAATAAAATTAAAAAAAATAAAGTAGTGAGAAATCCAAAAAAAAACAAAAAATTAAAAAAAACTAGCAGGTTTTGAGTGGAACTAGAGGGGAAAAAAAGTGGCAAATGCACAGAATCTGTGGGTCTCCCACAGTAAATTCTTTACTGTCAAATTTCCATCATAGCATAGGACACAGTATAGTACAATGCCAGTGGGAATTTGGGGGTTGGGAAGGGGAAAGTGGGGTGTTTCTGCTTCTGTATAACCACCCTGATCCCTGCCTTGTTCCTGGAGAATTAAAGGTTGTACAACTCTCCAAGACTCTACCCAAGAGTGATTTCTGTTGAGTCTGAGTTAGCTCTATACCAGCATCTGTCAGAATATAGCCATTAGCAGAAGCTAATGTGGGGGCAGTAACAGGCGAAGATTCTCCCTTCAGCACTGGCAGTTCCTTGGGGTCTCAATAAACATAACCTCCTATCAGGCTGGCTTATAGATTGCCATAGTGTTTACAGATTATCCTGAAAATGAGATGTCATGTGAGGGGATCCCAGGGTGTAGCTCTTGAAATGAATTCAATATGAAAAATTAAAGTGATGTGGGATCTTAGTACGAGTCAAACAACCTATGCAGAATTGTAGATGAAAGGAAGTTAGTACTGTAAATTATGTTATCATGGATGGGGAACATTTATATCAATCATCAGTGCTGGAGGATGAATTTATATAGGGGTAATTGATGAGTCACATTAAAAAAAGCTAATGTAGGTAATAAGTGAGTAGAGAATAATACCCCTGGTGTTTGGGCCTGAAGCTGTCCTCTGGGTCACAGTAGCTAACAGTCAAGAAATTATTTTTAACTATATGTTTAAGAAAGTGCTGAGTACCTTTTCCTTTAGACATCCCTGAACATCCTAAGTCATCACAGGTGCTAAAGCCATGTAAGGATTTTAAAGCACTACTCCCAGATTCCACAAGAGGAGTCCTGTGTGGTCTGTTTTACTGCAAGCACAGTAAAAATTAGGGGGCCCTATTTATTCATTACTAATCTGCTGGCAGAGATGTATTTTAATTCCTCATGTGCTTTAAGTGCTGCTGTTATTATTTGTTGGGAAAATTTCCCTTTTTTTCCCCTATTAAATCTTCATTCCAGGAGTTGTGTTTATTTGGCACTAAGTTAAAAGGAGAGGATGTTGTTAAAGGAAGGGACCACTTTACTGTTCCTATTAACACAGCATCTCACTCCCTACTGCTACTAAAATCCAGTTGATTCAGTCTCTGAAGTCTGTCATCAAAGGGTAATTTGGAAACTATTAGAATTCACAGATATCATTTTTTAATTTAAATACAGAACATGGTAAAATGGTTGAAATTTGGTACAACATATTTCCTTTTTTTAGGTTTTGGTAATATGATATTAGTCATATCATATCTTAATTTTATTATTTTTTCTATGGTAGTCATAGAATACTTTAGAGTTTCTGCAAATGCATTAAAAAAGGAGAGAAAGAAAAACTTTTATTCATAGAGTTCTGTCTACACTGACAAGCACAAGTGAGAGCATTTCAAATTGGAGCAGATAATGGGCAACATCTGAAGTCTTACAAGATTAAAGTGGCTAATAAAGATGTATCTGGCCATGTTTTAAAACTGAAGTGAACAGCATGGACAGAAATGTAATGAAATCCAAAGAAATACTAAATGGTATATTTTCTTCCCAAAGAGTAATAATTTATTTCCTGAGATTTCCCTTTTGCCCAAAGAACTCAAGTGACTAAGAAGGTTAAGTTCATTTGAAGTACTTTAAACTTCATATTACATTGGCATAATTGAGTGAACACTCCCCCTATGTTGAAACACAACCCCCCTCCCTATATGATATTATCAGGACGTGGAGTGTTTGGGAGATAATTAGGATTCAAGGAGGTCACAAGAGTGGAGCCCTTATGAACAGGGGGATTAACGCCCTCATAAGAGTCATTGTTTCCCCTTTCTGCTCTTGGCCGTGGGAGTATATAAGGAGAGGTGAGCAGTCTGTATCCTGGAAGAATCTCACCAGAACCTGACGCATGCTGGCATCATGATCTTAGACTTCCAGGCTTCAGGACTCCAAGAAATGAATTTCTGTTGTTTATGAGCCACACAGTCCTAGCTATTTTTGTTATAGCAGACTGAGCTAAGATACTCCCTGAGATAATCCCCTTTACTTTTTAAAAAAGATTTTATTTAATCATTTATTTTAGAGAGAGAGAGCCCACACGAGCGGGGTACTGGGGGAGGAGGGGAGGGGGGAAAGAATCTCGAGCAGACTCCGCGCCAAGTGTAGAGCCCCACATGGGGCCCGACCCCATGACCCCCCAACCCAAGACCACTACTGGACTGAAACCAAGAGTTGGATGCTCAACCATCTGAGATGCCCAGGTGTCCCAACCCCCTTTACTTTTAAACCTGGAGACCAAATTGATGTTTCCTTCTAGTATGAGCAAATTGATTGATTGATTCATTCATTTATTTAGAGGTTTTTTTTAAGATTTTATTTTTAAGTAATTTCTATACCCAACACGGGGCTCGAACTTACACCCCTGAGATCAAGAGTTGCATGCTCCACCAACTGAGCTACCTCTGGTAGTGGCCTATTTTGATCCCAACCTGAGTTTCAGATGTTCTAGGAATACTGGAATTTAAAGCTGGTACTATTTTTGAGCGTACTTGACAGAGTCAGGAGAATACTGTGGTTGGTTGGCTTCTCCTTCCTGTCACAGGCTCTCTGGAGGTAGGGAGCAGTGGCCACTTGACGTGCCCTGGGCAACTCTGAGTAGGGAACCTATCTGGGGTAAAAGGTTATTTTTGACTTACGTTGGGGTGCATCATACATTGATTTGCCTGTCAGCCCTTTCCTTTTCCTTGCAAAGGCTTTCAATGGTAGTGCAAAACACTATAACTTGTCTCAATTAGTAGTTTTTCTTTCATTGAGCCATCTTCATTTTGTTTTTTTTCCCTGGTTCCTCTGAAATGGGCTCCCCAAATTGGGCTGTTGTGAGGCCTGATGAACTCTCATGGCGACTCCAAAGACTTTCATGGCACTGTGTCTGCCCCTTCCTATCTATTCTAATGTTCGTACATTCAAGAGACGTTTGAACATTCTTGAATATGAGTCTTTGTTTTTTGTTGCTCAGCAAGGAAGTCTTGTATAAGAATTCAATTTATTTTAATAGGAAAAGCATGCCTGTTACAGGTCAAGGATAATGCACAAAAACGAAGACATGATAAAAGAGGAAACATGCTGCTTCCATGAGATCATCAGAGAGCAGGATGAAGCAATGAAAACTAGTGCTGTTATGGTCCAACATGTCATTTCATTTCCTTAATGGGCAAATTTGGGAGAGAGTACAGAGTAAGCCTTATGATTGTGATGTCAGCATTTCCTCCTCAAGAAAATGGGACCCCTCTCTTTTCGGCAGCGATGACCTCCCCAAGAGAACATCCCTCTCACAGAGGATCTCCTACACCTCCCATCCCTCCAGACAGGAGAAGAGGAAACACGAGAAGAAGGACCTAGTGCAGTACACAAATTCCTACTTGGCGCATGTGAAACACCCACAGTGCTATAAAACCACCCCTCTCAGGAGCCATGCCCATTAGCAGTTCTGTGTGTTGGCTGCAGAAGGAAAACCAAGGCTTAGAGGAGGACACACCTTCACACAGAAGCAGCACTAAAAGCCCCCTGTATCAAGATGAGTGGGAAACCATCCGATAAACACATTTTAGATAAAAAAGAAAAAAAAGGAAATGGGGCCACGACATTTCTATTTTAGTGACATTACAGTTGTTTCAGTGAATATCTGAAAGAACAATGATATGTGATCAACAGGCATAACTTAGCCCTTGAGAAAAAACAATTTAACTATGTTAAATCTATAAACTATGAAAATAATGGAATAGCATATTAGAGATTACTTTTATCAGTGTGAGAAGAACCCTAGATCGGTGGTCAAGCTATTTGAGCCCTAGTGCTGGCTCTGTCACTATGTAGCCACATGAACTTGAACACCTCTCCTAAGTTCCTCAGGCCTTAGTTTCTTCACCTGTAAAAGGAGAGAGCAAAGGTAGACCAATTGGACTTCATAGGCCCTTTTAGCTCAGTGACACCATGCCTCACAAAGGCATTTTAAGAAATAATAATCATTTGGCTTTCTTTCCCTCTTTATTTTATTTTATTTTATTTTATTTTATTTTATTTTATTTTTTTAATTCTCCTGTTGGGGTATGTGCCCAGGTGACAGCTGGGGCTCTGTTCAGTCAACTTATTAATGAAAATATTACTGAGTTTGTTCAGGAGATCTACAGATATGCTAATTGGTAGCTGCTCCATTCTTCTCAGGGAGCGATTCCAAGGGAAATATTTGGAATTGGGTTTGAAATACTTCTTCCTTATTCCTGCCTGGGGCATTTATGTAAAAGAATAAAAAATTCACCCTAAGTCAGAAGATTCTCTGGTCTGATCCACCTTTTCTAGGACTTTATGAGCAGGAGGGAAGGTTATGGCCGTTTTTCATTTTCTATGAGAATGTCAGAGCTTGGAACAATAATGGAGTCTGGAATTGCTCTTCATAAAAGTGTATGAAATTATCAGCAGAATGGAAGGGAAATGCAGCAGGTGAGATCAGAGATATAAAAATAATTTTCCTATTACAAAGTAGTTTTTTTTCTTTAAATGGCATGCAGGACTAATCCACCCTGATATCCATGCTGGATATTTATCTAGTAATATATTTCTTTGCAAATAACTTCATACTATATTATTATTGTGATAAATTCTCCTCTATCTGGAGTTTTCCCAAGTGGCATAACATCCAAAGCAAAGTTGCTTCTGTCAGTGATGCAGGTGACTTTGTAACCCTAGAACTCCAGAGCAGGGATGAGGTACTCTGTGAAACATAACTTCCAAGAGGTTAATAAAAACATGAACTTTAAAAGTCTTGACTAAGTTTGCAAGAGGAATGGGGGTAAAGCAACTCAAGTATCCCAGGACAAGCCAACCACAATGCCTGAGAGGAACTGGCATTCATGTAACCCTAAGAATGTAAATTGAATAATAATTTGTAGACTTTAAAGCCACAGAAGATGCCTGGAGTCAATATTAAATGCAGAAAAAAAGATTCTGTGCTTAAAATTCTGTTAGAGAAACTTGAAGACTTTGTCAGATTTTCAAGGCTTTCTCTATACAGAAAAAACATATTCTGTTGAGCACATGCATGATACATTATACATGCAGACATTCTAGGGGTTTCTGGGTGGTGGTAGAGGGAGTAATTACCGACTACTGTTCAGAGAAAAGGAAAGAGGAAAGGCAGAATTGCATTTTAATGTCACAAATATTTCAAAGACAAGCTGAGACATTTTTAGAAAGGGAAGAAGCTGAGCAGGAAGATGCAGAGCTGTCTCCAAAGAGATTTGCTCAGAGTAGAGAGCCCTCCAGATCATTCTCTGGAGAGTGGTCTTACAGTTAGAAAGAATCACTGAAGACCTTGAGCTTAAATTTAATTCCCTGCTCAGTCTCTGTCTGGAAATGGTGCCTTTCTTTTTGTGTTTGTTTTTTCTTTTTTTAAGGAAACATATCAGTTCTGCCTATTATATCCTCTTCAAAGAATTTCTTTAATTTATAAAATCAAAAGTTTTAATTCTTTAATTCCAAATTCTTTATATTCAAAAATTGGTAAGTCAGGCCTATTCCAGTCAATTTCTATGTAATTCAATTCAATTCAGAAACACAGCTACATTTCTAAATGTACATGTCAATATTGGAACATATAATTGTTCTTGCTACTTAGCTAGGAGCTACATATAACACTTCTGGCATTCTTGTAGAGAAAACATTTTACTTCACCATGGATGAAAATTGTGATGCATTTGAGAAGTTTGGCAATAAATTTGCCCTGATGCAAACAAAAAGAAAGATGAACAGCCTTGTGTAGTGAAAAAGAACAGTAACCCTGGAGTTAGACAGGCCTGTCTGACTCTACCTGTAACTAATTGTTTGGTCTTGGTGAAAGTTGCTTAAGACCTAAGCTTTAGCTTTCTCATCTGCAAAATGGGTTTATAATATTTATAGCAATATTCTGAATGGTTAGATGATTAGGGAGTATATAAATGACTTAGCATAATACTTGGCAAATTACATAATTCAAATCAATATTAGTTTAGCAAATCCCCCCCCTCCAATTCCTCCCAATAAAAATTGCACTCACATTAAAGGAATGTGTTCTAGGAGTTATGTCATTCAGCAATGGTTGAATCAAGTAGTGTATTAGCAGTACAGCTGTTTTGGGCTCCAAATTGTGGTATTTCCACCTTGGTGGGCAGAACTTTTAACATCTTCCACCTTTTTTTTTTTTAAGATTTATTTATTTATTAGAGAGAGGGAGAGAGTGTGAGCACGAGTGGGAGGGTCAGAGGGAGAGGGAAAGAGAATCTCAAGCAGACCCCATGCTGAATCTGGAGCCCAACACAGGGCTCGGACTCACCACCCTGAGATCACAGCCTGAGCTGAAACCAAGAGTTGGTCGCTTAACTGACTGCACCCTCCAAGTGCCCCCACCCCCCAGGTTTTTGTTTCTTATTAGCACCTGCCCCTTGTAGTTTTCTCCCAAAGGACCACAGATCTCTGTCCTGAGGAGTGTAAACTAATTCAACTCCTGTTGGTTATGGCTTATAAATAAACATGGACTACTTTTTCAGAGAGGCTTTCAATTAGTGGTTCAGAGGTAACATAGAACCTACTACCTGCTAAACCATATCCTTTTTTGTACTTTTTCTCTATTTTAATTTCAACATTAAATTGTTGAACTGTTGTCTAACTCATTTGATTAAAGATTTTATTATGCTTATATCATTTTGATATTAATTATAACTGTACAAAAACTACAAAATCTATAGAATCATATTGGTGTCAATTTTTTTTTCAGTTATGTATCTTGTTTACTCCATTTAAACATGGGTCTCTGGGTAGGGATTTGATTTGATAATAGATGGGAAGGATGACATCTCACTGAGGCTGGGGATCATCCAAAATAATGCCACTTATGATGAGACTTTGCACTTTGGTCCACAGATTGCTGGAGGCCTTCAGTATAAATCTGGCATATGTAACTCGATTATAAAACGAAACCGTTTGAGTATGGCACCAATGCTGTGCTTGAAATATTAATTGTGATTTTTGCTATATGTGGCATTTTACTATATATTTTTAAAGAATTGTGACATTTGATGGGCCTGGCCATTTTAGAGCTCTTTCCAGTTGTCTAACAGGCCAACCCTCTGGGACAGTCAGAGGCCACGATCTTCTCCCAGGGTGTGTTTGTTGTAGTCTAATCTACTGACAGGCATTTTCTTTGCCTAGATCCCCCTTAAAGAGGCTGAGAAAAGGGCTTGGTATGGGTCAGATATCTTGGGAAGCGAACCCAAGACAAAGGAGGGAGCGACTGGGTGGTGCAAAACCAGGAAAGAGGGAAGGCCAATCAGGAGGTGCGTTACAGAATCGGTCACTAAGTATGCACAATCGAGAGATGAGAGAAGTGCGCATTCTCCTGCTCCCTCCCGACCCCATGGGTCCTGAGTTACGGTGGAGCGTCTATCGCCTCGTCCCTCTAGGTGTGCGCATGCGTCAGCGTGGCTGCGTGCTTCTGGGGCACCCAGGACGGAGCTGGCGCGGAAAGGGGATGGAGCACGTGCTGCTGGTCACTGGGGGCACACTGAGAGGACACAAAATGCCCCAGAAGGTATAAGAAGTATCAAATCCAGAAGTGCTCTTTCCCTTCCAGTCTGTTGAAGAAGGACCTTGTTTCCTTGGGGACCTGTCTGCTTTGGTAAGAAACCGAAAACTTTTTACTTCACTCTGTAATTAGGGTCCACAGGCTTCAGCTACTTTAGGGCACTGTCTTCGCTGGGGTCTCCTGAGAGAAGAGCCTGTGACAGTTTGGATGGAGGTGGTTTGAGGTTTTCATCTCAGTGAGCTGGAATTCAGGAGAGGCGAACGGGATACAGGGAACGGGAGAGCCAATTCAAAGATGCAATAAGAGGCAGTAACTGTGTTTGGTCACGTGGGGGGAGGGGGGAGCGACTGGGGCTTGATCCTGCCAGGACTTTTGAGGGGCTTCTGAAATGTGTGAAATGTGTCTGCCTCATCGTTCCCTAGGCTTAGGGAAGTTAAGTACATCTCCTTAGATAACAGGGCTAAATAAATGGCAAAAGATGGATTTTAAAGCAGGTCTGTGTGATTCCCAAGACCTTCTACTTAACTACCAGGCCATAATGCTTGCTTGATTTGTATAGCTGCCTCGTGATAATATCGTGCCTATTGAGAACCACCAATCTGGAAGATAGAAGAAGGTATGTGAAAGCAAAATTATCACACGTTCTTGGTTATCAGACATAGGTTTGATCTCCAGTGGAACTTCTTGTAATGATTGTCATATCACTCTCTTCAGTTCTAGCCATCATTAGACTGTTACCAGAATTTAAAATGATAAGAAATGGATTATCCTGCCACTGGTCATTCCCAGATTGGTAGACATCAGATTTAACAGTGAAGGTCTCTTGAAAGAAAGCATTACTTGTTATGCACATTGTCATTGTTTTTGTTTGTTTGTTTACTTTTGAAAACAACTAGGGAATCTAATGCTTAGGGATATATGTGTCACTATAATAATTTAAGAGTATATGAGATATTACACACCTTTTTGGTTTTTTGGTAATGAGAATGAATACAGTTGTCAAAATAATATTTTGATTAATCATAACATTGCTGATATTTTTGAGCTTCTCTGAATGTGTTTGTGGCTTCGTTGTTTATGTTGTAGGCAAACTTAATCATCTGTGGATGGTATTTTTTGATGTTAGTGGGGAAGTTGTTTATCTGTCTCTACAACTGTTGAGGACCCGCCTAACCAAAATTACAAAGGAGCAGTGTTTGTCCTTAATGTCTTTTGCTTCTTTTTGGGTACTGGTTTTTCCTTTCTCCACACTCTGAGATGTCAAGGTCATCTATACTATCAAGAAAGGCTTTCTTGGCGCACCTGGGTGGCTCAGTTGGTTGGGCAGCTGCCTTCGGCTCAGGTCATGATCCCAGGGTCCTGGGATCGAGCCCCGCATCGGGCTCCCTGCTCAGCGGAGAGCCTGCTTCTCCCTTTCTCTCTGCCTGACACTCTGCCTACTTGTGCTCTCTATCTCTCTGTCAAATAAATAAATAAATAAATAAATAAATCTTTAAAAAAAGAAAAAAAGAAAAAAAGAAAGGCTTTCTTATCCATCATATGTATAGTTCGGTATTGATGCTACTCTTCATCGCCTTTGTCTCCTATTCTGCAACAACCCTGAGTTATCTATAGTAGCCTAAATACAGCATGCTGGCTCTGCTTTTTGCTTTACTCACAAGGCCTCCTTTGTAAGGCTGTCCTCCCTCCTCTTTGCTTGGTTGTCTTCTGCTCATCCTTTGAGACTCAGCTCAGAGGGGTGCCTGGGTGGCACAGTTGGTTGACTGGCTCTTGATACTGGCTCAGGTCATGATCTCAGGGTCCTGGGATCAAGCCCTGTGTTGGGCTGCGCACTCAGGGGGGAATTTGCTTGGGATTCTCACTCCCCTCTCCCCCGCCCCTAATAAATAAATAAATCTTAAAAAAAAAGAAAAAGAGACTTAGCTCAGGAATAACCATTTTTGGAAATCACCGCTGACACTTCTGTCCTTTCCAGAAGCTTAGGTAACCCTCTTTTCTGGTCATATAATGTTCTGTATAGAACTCTATTACTGTACTTATCACATGGTTTCATAGCTGTTGTTTCCATTACATAATGATCATCTTGAGGGCAATAACTGTGTTTTATTCACATTTGTCAACTCAGCACCTGGTAAGTAGTAGGCACTTCATATATGTTTGCTAAATTGAATTTGAACTAAATTTAATATTTTGGGGGCAGGAGTTCTTTCTCTCTCATTAAAATAATATAATAAAAAAACTGCTTCTTCCACTTTCCCTGGTGGAATATCAATATTTCCATTCTATAACATCTTGCATTCAGGATTTATAATTTGGTGAAAAGTTAAACTTGATCCACATAGTTTCATTTGATTAAAATAATTTTACATAATGGTGTGTGTGTGGGGGGAGTTAGAAGGAGGTTGGCATGGATTAGCAAATGTGTTTCTGAATTTTAACTGACACAAGAAACCAATTTTCAAACCAAAGCATATCCTTTGGTTTTAGTGATGTTGTGTGCCAATTCTGAGTCATTGTGTAGCTAACCAGAAGCTTTAGAATATTTTTAAAAATGTGCGTGCTCTGTAGATAGTGGAATGTCCAGAGAGTTATAACCTTGAACTTCTGTACTCAACTCCTTCCTTCCCGGCTCCTTGCAATTCTTTCATATAGGATGATTACCATATATATGTAATCGTTTATATTTGAATGTTTGAATCTAGTGCTTAGGCAACCTACATAATTCTAAATTTTAAAGACTGCATAAATACATGCTCATGGATATTAAGGGAATTTTCAATTCCCATTTCATACATAATCATGTCATGCATTCTAAAAGCACAGTGTTGAGGGAAAATCACAAATCAAAGTCATTTATATCTAATACCATTAGTGAGAAAACTTTAATATTAAAATGGTAAACATCAATTATTGCTATCACTATGACAGCTTGGAAGAGTGAACTAAAAAATTGGGCACCTAGACAGATAAAATACATGTTTTGTAGCATTTTAATTATTTGGAACTCTGTTCAGATATATATGTGGATATACATATAGTTCACTATTTACTTGTCCTACCATTGTTTCAGAAGTATTTTTCTCATTTTATTTTGCATTGTTATCGCTTGACAGTCTACATTCAAAACTTACTCAGTGATTTCATTTCAAATATTTTTTTTCTTTCCCAAGTTTCATGACTTATACTGGCTTACTTTTATAATTTTTTCCTATTATTCAGCATTTATTTATCCTGTTTATCCTGCATATTTTTCTATGCATATAATACTTCGTTATAATTTTAATCTCTTCGGTTTATTCATTGGTATTAACTAGGCACCCAAATGTGAGTTTATATGTTTTTGTGTGTATGTTCTACATGATCTAGTTTCAGAAAGAAGAGATGGTTCTTGCTCCTTACTGTGTGAATTGGTCAGGTTCAACGAGAGAAGTAGAATCGGTAGGATGGATATATGTGTGTTTGTAAGTGTGTATGTGTGTAAACAAAGAATTGGCTGACATAATTGTGAGGGTTGGCTTAAGCGAGTTCAAAATCTACAGGGCAGGCAGTCAGGAAGGGAGGATAGAACACCCTTTCCTGGGCACAGGCCAAAGCGGTTGTCCACAGGCAGAATCTCTCTCAATCTTTCTCTGAATTTTTAGTTCCTTTTAAGGCCTCCCAGCTGATTTAACTCTGGCTCATCTCGGTTATCCAGGACACCTTCCTTTACTCAAACTCAAGTGATTAGGGACTCCAAATTCACCTGCAGAATCCCTTTACAGCAACTCATAGATTAACATTTGAATAAATGGGGACTGTAGCCTAATAAAGTTGACACATCAAAAAAGCAATCGCACTACTTTTAGACTTTAATGGGAGGGTAATAAGTTATTAATGAGGCAACTGACCAAGAGGATAGTTCACAACTAGCAAGTGCTGTTGGAATTAGGAGGATTTGAAAGTTTATTGTTTACTGAAATTAATCTGGGAATGCTTCAAGCTAGGTCTTGAGCTATTTGAATATCCTAGTTGATCTGGAAAAGAGACTATGAAGAATGTTTCACATTAAGAAGGATAAGTATTGGGGCGCCTAGGAGGCTCAGTCGGTTAAGCGTCTGCCTTCGGCTCAGGTCGTGATCCCAGGGTCCTGGGATCAAGCCTCGAGTCGGGCTCCCTGCTCCTTGGGGAGCCTGTTTCTCCCTTTCCCTCTGCCTCTGCCCTGGCTTATACTCTCTTTCTGGCTCTCTCTCAAATAAATAAAATCTAAAAAAAAAAAAAGAAGGGTAAGTATAGGGCAGATGCGTAAAGGACAACAGTAAGGGACTGAAATGAGATTAGGCTGATGGGCAGAAGTTGAAAACTCAAATGTCTCTATAAGGTAGGTGGGTGATGTAAATTAACGAAATGGGCAGAAATGTAAGGAGTGGTGGGACTGACCTGAAAAGTTGTACCCAGTTTAAAGTCATTCACATTAAAACAAACATAAAAAATGCTGTTTGAACCAAACAAAAGTTACTGGGGCATTGCTATGGAATGGAAGTTTGTACTACCCTCAAAATTTGAGTGTTGACACCTAATCCCCAGTGTGGTGGTATTTGGAAGTGGAGCCTTTGGGGGGTGTTTAGGTCCTGAGGGTGAAACCTTCATGAGTGGGATTAGTGCTCTTATAATAAAAGAGACTCCAGAGAACTCCCTTGCCCCTTTCTCCTTGTGAGGTTACAGCTGTCTATGAAATAGGAATCCGGTTCTCACCATGCACTGA
Organism: Neomonachus schauinslandi; assembly: GCF_002201575.2. Lineage (NCBI taxonomy): Eukaryota > Metazoa > Chordata > Mammalia > Carnivora > Phocidae > Neomonachus > Neomonachus schauinslandi. The sequence goes on along the minus strand of NC_058410.1, from coordinate 99,985,631 downwards.
ATTTGTCAGTGCCTTGATCTTGGACTTCCCAGCCTCCGGAGCTGTGAGAAATAAACTGTTGTTTATAAGCCACCCTGTCTATGGTTGCAATATTGTGATTTATAAGAAATATGTATCTGGACATTCAGATGACAAGATATATATATATATATATATATATATATATTTCTCATATATATTTGGTCTTTGTCCACAGTTCCTGGTTCACAGCTCTCAAAACCCTTGGAATTTCATGTGATAAGAGCAATAAAGGTGTCCTTTGTTATGATAATGAGGTGACTTTTGGAAGGCCCTTTGGTAATCTAAGGATGGGCCCTGGTTGCCAAGGGAACCAACCTGGTGATTAGAAGGTTGGAATTTTTCAGTTCTACCCTTGACCTCCAGAGAAGGGCTGGAGGTTGGATCAAATGACAGTGGCCAATGATTTTATCTGTGAGGCCTACGTAATGAAGCCTCCATATAAACCCCAAAGGACTGGGTTTGGAGAGCTTCCAGGCTGGTGCACACGTGAAGGTTTGGGGAAAGTGGTGTGCCTGGAGAGGGCAGGGGAGGATGGTCCCCTTTCCCTGTTCCTTGCCCTATGCAGCTCTGCCATCTGGCTGCTCCTGAGTTCTATCCTTTTATAATAAAATGGTCATCTAGTAAGTAAAATATTTCTCTGAGTTCTGTGAGCTGCTCTAGCAAATTAATTGAACCCAAGGAAGAGGCTTTGGAACCTCCTTTCTGTAGCCGTTTGGGCGGAAGCACAGGTAACAACTTGGGCTTATGAGTGGTGTCTGAGGTGGGGGGTTGGGGGAGCAGTCTTATAGAACTGACCCTATAACCTGTGGAATCGGACACTATCTCTGGGTAGATAGTGTCAGAATTAAGTAGAATTGAGTTGAGTTCTTAGACACCCTGTTGTCCGTTGAATTGCTTTTGGTGTGGAACCCCCCTTCTGCCACTGAAATTAGTCTCAGAACCTCTGAAATTTATTTTATTACTGCAGCCTGAGCTGATTAAGACAGGCATTTAACTAGAGGTATTTACATAGAGAATGTGACTTACTAGCTCTGTGACCTTGGGTAAATTATTTAATTTCTCCTTCCTCAGTTTTCTAAACTAGGAATAACAGTAGTACTAACCTGATAGGGGAAAAAAAGAAGTACATAAAAGTGCTTCAAAAAGGACCAGGCACATAGGATTATTTAGTATGCATTAGTTGTATTGAAAAGTATTGAAAAGTGTAGTCCAGTCCAAAACATCAGTCACTCATTCAGTTGAAACTTTCCCTGCTTCCCAGTTCAGGGCTAATCCATGTCTGCGGATCAGAAATTGAGTTTTCGTCCACTGTTGCTCCACCTTACTTACCCATTTCTCTGCCCCCTCTTATTAAGCTGCTTCTGGCTTCTGCAGAGCAGAGGGAAATGTGCCAGGAAGGGGCAAATGCCTTTTAATTCACGTGTGTGTTTTTCTCTTGGCTGCTGAGTACCCTCTGGCGCTTCATGAGTCTAATGCAGTCTTTCTCATATGGGGGGGGCCTGTGGGTCCACTGGAGTCCCCTGCAAGGTTACTCTGTAGACACCCTTTTAAGACTGATCTTGCCCTCCAGCTATATACCTTTGCAGTGTACCGGGTAGCCATCTTGGGCAGAGTCCTTTTAAGATGTTTCAGGTCTTTCGCTTTTAGCAGCATTAAAGACTGACGTGATTAGGAATTAGAATGAGCTTTAACCTCTAAATATATTTAGAATCCAATCTTTCTCACCACCTCTCTGATGTCACTTTGGTCCCAGGCACCACCATCTTTTACCTGAACTATTGCAATGGCCTCCTCTGGGTGCCTAGATCCACCCTTGTCCCTCTAGGGTTTATTTTCAGTACAGCAGTCAGAGGGGCCCTTTAAAAATATAAGTCACATAATGATCCTTCTCTGCTCTAAACCCTTCAGTGGCTCTATTTCATAGTAAAGACAAAATTCTTACAATGGCTTGCAAAGCATTACAGTTGACCCTTGAATAACACAGAGTTTAGGGGTGCTGGTTGGCCTCCCCTTTCCTTGCCCCGTTGACTTCATCTCTTTCTACTCCTCAAGTCCCTGATCCAGCCTCCTTGCTGTTCCTCAATTGTGACAGGCAAGTAGCCTCCTAGGACTTTTGTCCTGGCCATCTTCTCTGCCAGGGATGATCTCCCTGTCCGTTTTCCATGTGGCTAACCCTCTTCCTCTTCAGGACTTTTCTCAAAAAGAGAAATTTTTCATCTTTTTCATCTTCCCAATGAAGACTGCCCTGATCACCCCTTTAAAATTACAAACCCGTAGGAGCACCTGGGTGGCTCAGTTGGTTAAGCGGCAGACTCTTGGTTTTGGCTCAGGTCCCGATCTCACAGTGGTAGGGTGGAGCCCCATGTAGGGCTCTGCCCTCAGGTGGAGTCTGCTTCAGATTATCTCTCCTCCCCCCTGCTCACTCCTGCTCTCTCTCTCTAAAATAAATAAATAAAATCTTTAAAAAAAGTAAATAAAATTACAAACCCACAGACCCATGATAATCCTATTAGTCTTGATGGTGTCATTTTCTTCTTTTATTTTTCCCTAATGCTCTTATCCCATTTAATATATTATGTAATTTTTTTTTCTTTTTCACGTTTATTTTTATTATCTGTCTTCTTATGAATGGAAGCTCTGCAAGGACCATGGTCTTTGTTTTGTTCATTTATGTATTTGGAGTGTTGAACAGTGCTTCACGTAAGAGAGTGGATGTCGATACAGATGTAGATATAGATACAGGTATGGGTACATATTTGAATGAATGATCCTGGGTTTACTTGGGTCATCCATTGTCTTCAGCTCAGAGCCTCAGTAGAAATTTCCAAATTCCTAGAAGACAGGAAAAGTCTCATTTAATATACTGATACACAGTTTTTGTTGTGCTTTCATAAACATTGTGTCATTTGGTGTTTATAACAACCCTGTGAGGAAAAAAGTGCAGCATTCCTTTCCCTTGGTTTCCCTTCCCTTCCTTTTTCTTTCTTCTACACTTGTCTTTACACATGTCTTTTTGAGTGCTTAGTCCTTGCCAACTTCACAAGGGTTTTCAGCAAGGATGAGATGGGGTTTTAGTACAGGGAATACTGTGGTAGGGATACAGAGGAGAAGCACATCGGCCAACGTCAGGTCATCGGGATGTCTTCCTGGATGCAGCCATGTCCAATTTTAGACCCGAATCTTGAGTAGACATTAGTTAAGTGGGTGAGGAGGACTTGGAAGGGTACAGAGAGCATTTCTGGCAGTGGAGATTGTAGATGCAAAACCAAAACTGAGCACGGTGCTTTCTGAGAACTAGAAGTTGCTCACTGTGGTTAGAAGAACGGTGAAGGCAGTCGAGAGAGCAATGGAGAAAATTGGGGCATGACACAAATTTTAAAAATAAAGAAATGGAGGCTGAAAGAGTTTTCCAAAAATCACTCTCCTGTGGTCACATGAGAAGTACGGCTAGAACCAGATCCTTCTGTGCTTCTTCCCTGCTTTGCTGAGCTCACACCATGCCATACTTCAGAGTCATCTTGCCTCCTCTTTATCAGTATTGAGGAAAGAGAAAGACAGAGTCTGATTCCATTCATCCCTTTCCCCAGAGACGCTTTGGGGAAAGAGCATTTTCCTTCATTTTCCTAAACAGTGGCCTTCTGAGGGAATGTCCTGCAGACAGAGGCCATTGGGAAGAAAATATTTTGGTTGTGTGGACACAATGTAATCTACCCTTTTTTTGGTCTCCTATGGCTTTTTATATTATTTATTTTGTTTAACATTTTTAATCATTGGGTTCTTTTGTTTCTTTGTACATTTATGAGTTTTACTTTTTAGGCCTTCACCATAGTGAAACTGGTTTGGCTGGTTTGGCTGGGGGAGAATTCTTGTTCTCAGCTGGGTCCTCACCTGTGGCCTTTAATGTAGCAGTTTTTCAGGAGTCGTTCTGGAGCCTGATGCACTGTGGCCCATGGTGATCTAGCTGCGTTTCCATTTCAGTTCTGCAACATGATACCACTGGTTCATTCAAAAACTTGTTCACTGTATCCTATTTTATATGCTTGGTATATACTTTGCTAGAGGTTAAGATATATGGTAATAACTAATAATGAAGTGACATGTTCCAAATTTGTGTTCTGGTCCAAACTGCTTTTATATACTAAAGATAGAAATGTTCTAGTCATAAACCAATATTTTGTAGATGATATAAGAAGGCAATTCCTTATAATATTAGGTGTGGTTTCAGCTATAGAGTTTGTATATTGCTGAAAGGTTGGCTTTAGCCATTCTCGGGAGCTGTCATATTTACAAAAATCTTATAGTATATCCTATGATTTGCCTTGTGCTATTTTATTCATAAGTACAACTTGGAGGCAGTATCAGGGAAACTAAAGATCAAGAAAACTGGAGTTTTAGGCAGTTTATTTAGATTAGTATAATTAAAAAAATCACAACTCTGCCAATTATAATCACAAATATATTAAAGTATTAAAAATATTAGTATTTTAAAATACATGGGAAGAAAATCTGGAATGAAAACTATCAAAACATGGAATAATGGACAATTAAAAAGAAGCTCTTCTTTATTTTCCAAATTTTCTACCATGAATATGAATTCCTTTTATGATACAGAAAAATAAAATGAGCATTTCATTTTAAGAGCAGAGAACAGATATCTCTATTTTCTTGGATAGGAGAGATCCATCTAGGTTGTACATATTGATAACATTTATGAACCCACTGCCCCGTTCACAATATCACTTACTGGTAAGTTAGCTAAGTTGGGCCAGTTATTTACCTCTTGAAGAGAAGCAGTGTCTTCCTGAATAGACATTTTAGTGTAAACTCTTTGTAAGGACTCCTGTTGGCTGTCAGGACTACTCTGTTTTGAAGACTTAAAATAATTAGGGGACCTCTACTTTTTTTTTCAGACATTAGAAATGAAGTTGGAAGGAGTTCAAAATTTTGATTAGTGAGTATTGATGGTGGAAACTTAAAAGAATTTATTAATAGACTTTTATTTTTAGAGCAGTTTTAAATTTAGAGAAAAACTGAGTGGAAAGTACAGAGAGTTCTTATATATCCGCCTCACCCTTCCACACACACAGTACCCCCTGTAAACATCTTGCATTATGTGGTACCTTTGTTACAAGAGATGAGCCTGTATTGCTACAGTATTGTTAACAAAGGTCTGTAGTTTACATTACGGTTCACTATTTGTGTTGTACATTCTATGGATACATAGAATGTAGTATGTTTAATGTATCATGTATAATGATACATGTGTAATGACATGTAGTCACCATTACGGTATCATACAGAATAATTACAGTGCCCTAAAAAAACCTTTTAAAAAATCTTTAAAGCCTGTGGAGTCTTATGTTGACGTTCCATTCTGGTGTTTCCCCTCTCTGTTTTCTTTTTTTATTTTAAAGATTTCCATCCTAATTAGATTTTGAGTCCATGGAAAGCTCCATAGATACTCCCGTTATGACCTATTTGGAGAAGTAAATCACTGAAGCAATTATTTCACTCTAAAGGAAAGTTCTAGGGTTTAAAACATGGTTGGATCCAGGAACTAACTGTTCATAGAAAAGTAACCTCTCCAAATGGCACTATTCATAGAAATGTAGCCTCCCAAACTTCCTGATTTCAATCATGTAATTTTTCTTGTGTGTTACTCTCCCTTCTTCCAGTCCTCATTCTGTCCATACTGGTGTTAAAACCAAGTTTCCTTCATTCCCTGAAGCCGCCTCAGAAGCTCCAGACCTTACTCATTTCACTTTCTCTGTATTTATGTAACATCTCAATGTACTATTTCATTATATGCTGTTCATTATATACTGTTTGCTGATGTTTAAAGTAATTTGATCTTGTCTCCATAATTGGAATGTAAGTTTCCAGAGGGTAGTGATCAGAGGGATTGGGGCCATTTATGTTTATATTTCTTTGGTAATTCCTACATATAGTGGAATCTTCAAAAGCATTCTTAATGCATTAATCACCATAGGATCTCAGACCAGATGGTAAGTAGAGACATGCCCTGAATCACTCAGAACAGCTATTTGCATCTTCATATTAACTCACAAATTGTCATCTCTCTTTTTTTTAAAGATTGTATTTAAGACAGAGAGAGAGAGAGAGAAATCGTGCGTGTGCGTGAGCAGTGGGGAGGGGCAGAGGATGAGGGAGAGGGAGAGAATCTCAAACAGACTTCCCGCTGAGCATGGAACCCAAAGTGGGGCTCAGTCCCACATCCTGAGATCATGACCTGAGCTGAAATCAAGCGATGCTTAACTGACTGAGCCACCCAGGCACCCCTTGTCAACTCTTTTATTTGCCAGAATCTTTTTGACATAGGGATTTAAAATCTATATGAGCATTTCTAGGGTTTAACATAATTATTCATTAAATATTGGCTACATTGAATTTATTTGAATTCAGAAGTGATGTGAGGAACCAGTAGTTCCATGTATGGAAAGAACAGCGGGGAAATAGTTATGAAATGTAAAGAAAAAGTAGGCTGACAAAAATTATGCCTTTATTTTAACTTTTATAAGTATATGATAAGTATAAAGAGAAAAAAATTCTCCAGAGTATTACATATGTTCATAGTACAAGTAAAAGAAAATAAGTATATTTACTTACAAATGTCCTAGAGCTCTATAAACCAGGACAAGCTCCATTCTTGTTGAACCCCAGAACCTCTTCTGTAAAATAGGGTTAATAACTTTCTTAAAAGATTATTCTAGACAATTTCTTGTGACCCATCTTGGCTCTAAAATGTTAGACTTGGGGATATTTTTATGTTCTCTGCATTGAACAGATAAAGTGCATGTGTGTGTGTGTATGTGTATGTGTGTATGTGTGTCTATGCATGTGTGTGGTTGTTTTCCTGTTAAGATCTTCTTATCCTAAGTGAGATCCTACAACCAAAGTATAACCCTCCAAGGAATCTGTGGAAATACTGACAGATTTAGCAGCAGGAATAAATTCTAGGGGTTCATCTTGGAGTTCAGATGAAGACATTGGAAACCCTCGGGCAACTCTGAAAGAGATTATATTATTAAAGGAATTTGGATAGAATATAAAGTTGCAAAGCAGCATCTCCCTGTGCAGAGGGACTGTTATTGGTGATATAATGAGGAATGTAGAGATGTGGGTGTGTCACTGGGGAGTGCTCTTTGAGTGAGTGGGACTTTGGAGGGGCCAGAGTAGAATCATGAACCAGGTAATACAGGTATGCATTGGTCCTTAATTATGTACCTTCTTGCATTGTTATTGGAATTGTTTTATATATATGTAAAACATAGCCTTTTGTTTGTGGCACTGTTGTTACGGTATTCTCCGCAGTACTCAGCACATCCTTAGGTACCCAATAAGCTCTTGTGGAGTGGTGATGTGAACAATGGCTGGGAATCCACCAAGGGGGCCATATCTCTTGACCTACAGCGTTAGAAATAAGAGGGAAGTGGAAAGTCAGTGAAGGCAAGGGCTGAACTATTAATAGGCTATGTGAACGGACACTGTAACTGTGAACTAAAGAATTCACAGCCTGAGAAGAATCAAAGTGTGTCTCTGTCCCACACAGGTAGCAGCTGTTTCTTACCTGAGGGGCAAATCCGAGAGCTAAGAGACACAGCTCTCAAGTCTGAGGTCATTTGCGTTACTCTTCTTCATGGAGCTGAAAGTTCATTAATAATTGTATTAGAAACTCAGGTAACAAACCTGGATCATTTTAAAAAGGAAGATAAATATTCTTAAGTTTTTAACAAAACAGCCCCAACCTGAAAGGCATTGCTTTAATGCCAATAATTAAATTAGACATTGTGCATTCTAAAGGGGCTTGGCTATCATTGATGTTGATCTCTAGGGATGGCTTACCTTGAGTGGCCAGAAATTGAATGGTGTTGAGTTCTGATTGGCCCATTATTTCTGAATGCTTTGTAGTTGCTACTTAGGAACAAATGTTTTGCCTCTTTTCAGCTGTGTGTCTATTCAGAAGTGATTTTCCTCTAAAGTCAAAGGATAACCAAAGTGATCACAGAATACTCTGTTCTTGTCCAAGGAAATGGTATGTTCTTTCAAAGAAATAGCCATTCAGAGATGGTGGAGTCATCCATTCACATATTTGTTTCTAATGAAATTAGAAGCAGTGAAACAAACACAGACTTTAGCCATCTGAAATCCTAGTCTATTATGTTTGAAATAATAATAGTGCCTGGAACATAGTAGGTGTTTGTTAAATACTTATTAAATGATTGAATGAGTTTTCTTCAACCACATCTTTAAAAGCTTAATAATTCTCCCTCAGTGTTTAAAAACTAGAAAGCCTTAATTTCTACAATGAGAGGAAAGTGAGTATCTGTGGAGGGCTATTAGTGCCAGAAACTTTGCTAAGCACTTTAAATTATTTCATTTAGCTGGTGGTCTAACACCATGAGGCAGGTATTGTAACCATATTTTACAATAGAAAAATTAAAGCTCAGCATGCTCAAATACTGCACAGTCCCAGAATGGTGGAATTAGGATTTGGTTTGTGTGCTATACAGAGCTGTTTCAATTCATGTTGCAGTCTCATTTTTTTTTTTCTTACAGCAATCACATGAATTAAGATGATAAACAGTAAGAACAGCTCCTGCATTTCCTCCTTCTGCAAAATCATCTTCTTCCATTACTCTCCAGTTTGTAAAAATCAATCTAGCAAAAGTTGCACTAGTACTTATTGTAGATTTGGAGAAAGACTATAAACTCTAAACTGTTTTTCAGAAACAAGGGCCCTTTTCTCAGGATATTGTCTCAAATATTTGAGAAAGAGTCATCAGAAAGCACGACTCAGGTTCAGTAAATTAAGTGATGCTTTCAGTTTTAATTGGAAATGAAATGCTTCCAGTTTTCACATTATCTTATTGATATTTACATCATCTTGTTGAGAGTTAAGAACATAGACTTGAGCCATATTGCCTGAGTTTGAATCCTAGCTTCTCCTCTTATCAGCTAGTTGATTTTCAGAAAGTTACTTTAATCTCTCTTTTTCAGTCTCTTATTTGTGAAATGGGGATAATCATAAATTATTATGAGGATTAAATAAGTTAAATTTTATAAAGCACTTAGAGGAGTATCCTGCACATAGTAAGCTCTACTTGATATTTGTTAAATAATACATATAGTTTTGTGTTCCTAAAAGTGAGTACTTATTAAAAAAAACTCTTTTAATACAAGCAAACCTCAAAATTTTGTTTTCTGTTCTTGGAATGAAAGTGGCATTATACTTCAAATGAAGATTCTATAGTGCTTTCAATGGAAAAGGATTGATATATTTGATTACCTGTGTGTCCTATTTTGTTCACCGGGGAAAAAGTGGAGTGGAGAGAGTTTATTCTTTTGAAATTACTTATTACTTGGCTGTCTCTACTTGCAGACAAACATCACAGTGACCAGTACCGAGCTTTAATCGTACTTAGCACAGATTAGGAGGTGGGGATTTGGCAAGGTCAAAAGCACTGGACAGCCGTTGAATCATAAAAGGTAAAATAGTCTCTGATAAAATAGTCTCTACATTTGACATAAGTGACATGATAATTGCCACTGAAAATATATTTAAAAAATAGAGCTTCTGAATGCTAGGCAGTCACTTTTTAGAGATGACTGAATTCTATCTCGGGGAAAAAGTGATGAGGAACAGACAGAGTTGATACCTGGGCAGGATATCAAGAAATATATTGTATTCAACCATCATTTCCTACTCACAAGCGAATACGGCATTTGTTAGAAATCTGTTCCTGGTGCAAATCTTAACTGATGGGGTGAACACGTGCAGAAGATATGATGGAGGCAAGCATATGGAAAATGTGCCAGATTACCTGTGTTAACCTCTTTGGAATCTAAGGTCTTTCCAAGAATTAGAGATTTGGGTTTTGTGCTCACAAAACCCTGACATTTAAAATAATTCTGACTTTCTGAGTGTTCCACTGAGGGTTGAGACACTGCAAATTAAGAGAACACATATTCATCTTTATTTATTTATTTTTAAATTTTTTTATTGTTATGTTAATCACTATACATTACATCATTAGTTTTTGATGTAGTGTTCCATGATTCATTGTTTGTGCATAACACCCAGCGCTCCATGCAGAACGTGCCCTCTTTAATACCCATCACCAGGCTAACCCATCCTCCCACCCCCCACCACTCCAGCAACACTCAGTTTGTTTGCTGAGATTAAGAATTCCTCATATCAGTGAGGTCATATGACACATGTCTTTCTCTGATTGACTTATTTCACTCACCATAACACCCTCCAGTTCCATCCACGTCGTTGCAAATGGCAAGATCTCATTCCTTTTGATGGCTGCATAATATTCCATTGTATATATATACCACTTCTTCTTTATCCATTCATCTGTCGATGGACATCTTGGCTCTTTCCACAGTTTGGCTATTGTGGACATTGCTGCTATAAACATCGGGGTGCACGTACCCCTTCGGATCCCTACTTTTGTATCTTTGGGGTAAATACCCAGTAGTACAATTGCTGGATCATAGGGTAGCTCTATTTTCAACTTTTTGAGGAACCTCCATACTGTTTTCCAGAGTGGCTGCACCAGCTTGCATTCCCACCAACAGTGTAGGAGGGTTCCCCGTTCTCCGCATGCCCGCCAACATCTGTCGTTTCCTGATTTGTTAATTTTAGCCATTCTGACTGGTGTGAGGTGGTATCTCATTGAGGTTTTGATTTGGATTTCCCTGATGCCGAGCGATGTTGAGCACTTTTTGATGTGTCTGTTGGCCATTTGGATGTCTTCTTTGGAAAAATGTCTGTTCATGTCTTCTGCCCATTTCTTGATTGGATTCTTTGTTCTTTGGGTGTTGAGTTTGATAAGTTCTTTATAGATTTTGGATACTAGCCCTTTATCTGATATGTCATTTGCAAATATCTTCTCCCATTCTGTCTGTTGTCTTTTGGTTTTGTTGACTGTTTCTTTTGCTGTGCAAAAGCTTTTTATCTTGATGAGGTCCCAATAGTTCATTTTTGCCCTTGCTTCCCTTGCCTTTGGCGATGTTTCTAGGAGGAAGTTGCTGCGGCTGAGGTCAAAGAGGTTGGTGCCTGTGTTCTCCTTTAGGATTTTGATGGACTCTTGTCTCACATTGAGGTCCTTCAACCATTTGGAGTCTATTTTTGTGTGTGGTGTAAGGAAATGGTCCAGTTTCATTCTTCTGCATGTGGCTGTCCAATTTTCCCAACACCATTTGTTGAATAGAGTGTCTTTTTTCCATTGGACATTCTTTTCTGCTTTGTCAAAGATGAGTTGACCATAGAGTTGAGGGTCCACTTCTGGGCTCTCTATTCTGTTCCATTGATCTATGTGTCTGTTTTTGTGCCAGTACCATACTGTCTTGATGATGACAGCTTTGTAATAGAGCTGGAAGTCCGGAATTGAGAGGCTGCCAGCTTTGCTTTTCTTTTTCAACATTCCTCTGGCTATTTGAGGTCTTTTCTGTTCCATACAAATTTTAGGATTATTTGTTCCATTTCTTTGAAAAAAGTGGATGGTATTTTGATGGGGTTTGCATTGAATGTGTAGATTGCTCTAGGTAGCATTGACATCTTCACAACATTTGTTCTTCCGATCCATGAGCATGGAACGTTTTTTCCATTTCTTTGTGTCTTCTTCATTTTCTTTCATGAGTATTTTATAGTTTTCTGAGTACAGATCCTTTGCCTCTTTGGTTAGATTATTCCTAGGTATCTTATGGTTTTGGGTGCAATTGTAAATGGGATCGACTCCTTAATTTCTCTTTCTTCTGTCTTGTTGTTGGTGTATAGGAATGCCACTGATTTCTGTGCATTGATTTTATATCCTGCCACTTTACTGAATTCCTTTATGAGTTCTAGCAGTTTTGAGGTGGAGTCTTTTGGGTTTTCCACATAAAGTATCATATCATCTGCAGACAGTGAGAGTTTGATTTGTTCTTTGCCGATTTGGATGCCTTTGATTTCTTTTTGTTGTCTGATTGCTGTGGCTAGGACTTCTAATACTATGTTGAATAGCAGTGGTGATAGTGGACATCCCTGCCGCGTTCCTGACCTTAGGGGGAAAGCTCTCAGTTTTTCCCCATTGAGAATGATATTCGCTGTGGGTTTTTGATAGATGGCTTTTATGATATTGAGGTATGTACCCTCTATGCCTATACTCTGAAGAGTTTTGATCAAGAAAGGATGCTGTACTTTGTCAGATGCTTTTTCTGCATCTGTTGAGAGGATCATATGATTCTTGTTCTTTCTTTTGTAATGTACTGTATCATGTTGATTGATTTGCGGATGTTGAACCAACCTTGGAGCCCAGGGATAAATCCCACTTGGTCGTGGTGAATAATCCTTTTAGTGTACTGTTGGATCCTATTGGCTAGTATTTTGGTGAGAATTTTTGCACCCATGTTCATCAAGGATATTGGTCTGTAATTCTCCTTTTTGATGGGGTCTTTGTCTGGTTTTGGGATCAAGGTAATGTTGGCCTCATAAAACGAGTTTGGAAGTTTTCCTTCCATTTCTATTTTCTGGAACAGTTTCAGAAGAATAGGTATTAATTCTTCTTGAAATGTTTGGTACAATTCCCCTGGGAAGCCATCTGGCCCTGGGCTTTTGTTTGTTGGGAGATTTTTGATGACTGCTTCAATTTCCTTAGTGGTTATTACAGGTCTGTTCAGGTTTTCTATTTCTTCCTGGTTCAGTTCTGGTAGTTGATACATCTCTAGGAATGCATCCATTTCTACCAGGTTATCTAATTTGCTGGCATAGAGTTGCTCATGATATGTTCTTATAATTGTTTGTATTTCTTTGGTGTTGTTTGTGATCTTTCCTCTTTCATTCATGATTTTGTTGATTTGGGTCATTTCTCTTTTCTTTTTGATAAGTCTGGCCAGGGGTTTATCAATCTTGTTAATTCTTTCAAAGAACCAGCTCCTAGTTTTGTTAATTTGTTCTACCATTCTTTTGTTTTCTATTTCATTGATTTCTGCTCTGATTTTTATTTCTCTTCTCCTGCTGGGTTTAGGTTTTATTTGCTGTTCTTTCTCCAGCTCCTTTAGGTGTAGGGTTAGGTTGTGTACTTGAGACCTTTCCTGTTTCTTGAGAAAGGCTTGTATTGCTATATACTTTCCTCTTAGGACTGCCTTTGCTGCATCCCAAAGATTTTGAATAGTTGTGTTTTCATTTTCATTGGTTTCCATGAATTTTTTTAATTCTTCTTTAATTTCCTGGTTGACCCATTCATTCTTTATTAGGATGCTCTTTAGCCTCCATGTATTTGAGTTCTTTCTGACTTTCCTCTCGTGATTGAGTTCTAGTTTCAAAGCATTGTGGTCTGAAAATAGGCAGGGAATGATCCCAATCTTTTGGTACCGGTTGAGACCTGATTTATGACCTAGGATGTGATCTATTCTGGAGAATGTTCCCTGGGCACTAGAGAAGAGTGTATATTCCGTTGCTTTGGGATGGAATGTTCTGAATATGTCTGTGAAGTCCATTTGGTCCAGTGTGTCATTTAAAGTCTTTATTTCCTTGTTGATCTTTTGCTTAGAGGATCTGTCCATTTCAGTGAGGGGGGTGTTTAAGTCCCCCACTATTATTGTATTGTTGTCAGTGTGTTTCTTTGCTTTTGTTATTAATTGGCTTATATAATTGGCTGCTCCCATGTTAGGGGCATAGATATTTACAATTGTTAGATCTTGTTGGATAGACCCTTTAAGTAGGATATAGTGTCCTTCCTCATCTCTTATTACAGTCTTTGGTTTAAAATCTAATTTGTCTGATATAAGAATTGCCACACCAGCTTTCTTTTGGTGTCCATTAGCATGGTAAATGGTTTTCCACCCCCTCACTTTCAATCTGGGGGTGTGTTTGGGTCTAAAATGAGTCTCTTGCAGACAGCATATCGATGGGTCTTGTTTTTTAATCCAATCTGATAGCCTGTGTCTTTTGATTGGGGCATTTAGCCCGTTTACATTCAAGGTAACTATTGAAAGATATGAATTTAGTGCCATTGTATTGCCTGTAAGGTGACTGTTACTGTATATTGTCTGTGTTCCTTTCTGGTCTATGTTGCTTTTAGGCTCTCTCTTTGCTTAGAGGACCCCTTTCAATATTTCTTGTAGTGCTGGTTTCGTGTTTGCAAATTCCTTTAGTTTTTGTTTGTCCTGGAAACTTTTTATCTCTCCCTCTATTTTCAATGACAGCCTAGCTGGATAGAGTATTCTTGGCTGCATATTTTTCTCATTTAGTGCTCTGAATATATCCTGCCAGTCCTTTCTGGCCTGCCAGGTCTCTGTGGATAGGTCTGTTGCCAATCTAATGTTTCTACCCTTGTAGGTTACATATCTCTTCTCCCGAGCTGCTTTCAGGATTTTTTCTTTGTCTCTGAGACTTGTAAGTTTTACTATTAGATGTTGGGGTGTTGACCTATTTTTATTGATTTTGAGAGGGGTTCTCTGTGCTTCCTGGATTTTGATGCCTGTTTCCTTCCCCAAATTAGGGAAGTTCTCTGCTATAATTTGCTCCAGTATACCTTCTGCCCCTCTCTCTCTTTCTTCTTTTTCTGGGATCCCAATTAGTCTAATGTTGTTTCGTCTTATGGTATCGCTTATCTCTCGAATTCTGCCCTCGTGATCCAGTAGTTGTTGATCTCTCTTTTTCTCAGCTTCTTTATTTTCCATCATTTGGTCTTCTATATCACTGATTCTCTCTTCTGCCTCATTTATCCTAGCAGTTAGCGCCCCCATTTTTGATTGCACCTCATTAATAGCCTTTTTGATTTCGACTTGGTTAGATTTTAGGTCTTTTATTTCTCCAGAAAGGGTTTCTCTAATAACTTCCATGGTTTTTTCAAGCCCAGCTAGTATCTTCAAAGTGATGATTCTGAACTCTAGATCCGACATCGTACTAATGTCCATTTTGAGTAGGTCCCTGGCAGTTGGTACTACCTCTTGTTCTTTTTGTTGAGATGATTTTTTCCATCTTGTCATTTTGTCCAGAGGAGAATAGATTAATGAGAGAACAAAATGCTAACAGGGTAACAACGTCCCCAGAAAATATACTCTAAACAAATCAGAAAAGACCTGAAGCCGGGGGAAAAAAAGGAAAGAAAGAAGAAAGAAAAAGAAAAGAAAAAAAGAAAAAGATAAAAACAAACAAAAACAGAACAAAAGAAAAAAAAACAGAATATGATAAAATATGATCAGGCTGCTGCATAGATCAGTGCCACACACTAGATTTTGGGTGTATTTTGGTCTGTTAGAAGAAAGTGTCTCCCAAAATTTTAAAGAAAGAAAAACTTATATATGTACAAAAATAAGGGTTGATATGATGAAGGGATGGAATATGACTAAAGATGAAAATTATAAAAAATTTTATAAAAGGAATTGATAGGAAGTTGTTTGAAAAAAGAAAAAGAGGATTAAAGAAAAAAAAAGTGAGAGAATGTGATCAGGCAGGAGAGTAGAACAAAACCATACACTAGAGATTTAGGGTATATTTTGATCTGTTAGAAGAAACTATCTCAAAATTTTAAAGAGAGAACAACTTATATATATATGCCAAAAATAAGGGTAACTACTCTGAAGGGATAGAATATGACTCTAAAAATGAAAAATAAAAATGCTTTTTAAAAAAGGGATTGATAAGATGTTGGTTGAAAAAGGGAAAAAGAAAAATTAAAAAAAAAGACAGTTAAAAAAAATTAACTTTGAAAGACTAAAGAATCATGGTAAAAAGCCATGGATTCTATGTGCAGTATTCCCCTAGCGCTGGAGTTCTGCCATTCTCATTGATCGGTAAACTTCGTCTTGGCTGGCTGTTCTTGCTGATCATCTGGGGGAGGGGCCTGTTGCCGTGGTTCCCAAATGTCTTTGCCGGAGGCGGAATTGCCCCGCCCTTGCATGGTCCAGGCTAAGTAATCTGCTCGGGTTTGCTCTCCAGAGCTTTTGTTCCCTGCAAGCTTTCTGTACAGATTTGGAGGCCGAGAGTGAAAATGGTGGCCTCCCAATCTCCGGCCCGGATTAACCGAGAACTCGGGGCCCCGCTCCTCAGTGAGCCCCCAGAGAAAAGCAGTCAGTCACTCCCGTCTCCCCAGTGTCCAGCCTCACTCCGTGCTCACCCGGCCTGTGACTGAGCGTTTCTGTCTCTGGCACCCAACCCCGTGTGGAGTCTCCAAACCTAGCAGATCCCTGTGGTGCGCTCCCGCGCTGCTCTTCCCATGGGAGGAAGGGGAGTCTCCCCAGATCTGCCGCTTGTTGGGTCCCTGCTGGAGGAGCAGTGGTCCAACTGTGCTGGGGATCACAGTTTATGGCAACCCCGAGCTGAGAAACTCAGCTCTGTCTCTGCAGCTGGCTTCCCCACTCCGATACCTGGGAGCTCTGCTGCACTCAGGCACCCCTGGTCTTTCTGTGACCCTGAGGGTCCTGAACACTGTCCCGGCGAGGGTTCCCCCCCCCCCCCCACTTAGCCACAGAGCGAGGTCCCTCAGCGGAGCCAACATCTAAAAGTTCCGATTTTGTACTCCACAGCTCTATCACTTGCGAGAAGCGGCCGATGGAGGCCCCCTCCCCTGCCATCTATCCTCCCAAATATCACCTCAGATTCACTTCTCCACACGTCCTACCTTCCAGAAAGTGGTCGCTTTTCTGTTCAGAGAGTTGTTGCTATTCTTGTCTTCGATCTCCTGTTGAGTTTGTAGGTGTTCAGAATGGTTTGATCCCTATCCAGCTGAATTCCTGAGAGGAGACGAAATCCAGGTCTCCTACCCCTCTGCCATCTTGCTCCGCACCCCCACATATTCATCAGAAAGACATGTAGTTGCTTTGTCAGCCAGTCCAGGGAAACATCCAAGCATGCAGACCAAATGGTGATGTTAATATATTGAGCATTCAGAGGGGAGTAGAGAGGAGCTAATATTTAGATACCTCTGGCCTAGCTTTTGTATCTGCCACAGTGACTATCACCATCAAATATTGAGATTGGAACATCAATTTGTGCCTTCTGTATGGTCCATTTGGTACTCTAATGAACAACCTCATTCCTTTAACTATGCATTTTTGGTCAATAAACCTGCCTCATCTGCAGAGAGTGAAGTATAGTTAGTGTTTTACCAAGTCATATTGAGGGTCAGACTGTTAACTGAATCAGAGGAAATTTTTGAAAAAATTAAGTCTTTTTCCTATGAAATATTTTGGTTTCTTATTTAAAATTTGAGAAATAGGGATTTGATTCCATATTCTGCTGAGTCACTGTGTATTCTTTTTTTTTTTTTAAAGATTTTATTTATTTATTTGACAGAGAGAGACACAGTGAGAGAGGGAACACAAGCAGGGGGAGTGGGAGAGGGAGAAGCAGGCTTCCCGCCAAACAGGGAGCCCGATGCGGGGCTCGATCCCAGGACTCTGGGATCATGACCTGAGCCGAAGGCAGGCGCTTAACGACTGAGCCACCCAGGCGCCCTGAGTCACTGTGTATTCTTAGAAAAGTCACTTAATCTCTCTGGGATTCAGAATTTTTATTTCAGAAAAGTGGAGTGTATGATATTTCTTGGTCATTTTCGTATGTTAGAGTGATGTATGAAGTCTTACCTAACAATGTTCTTTATGGACTTTTTGATAGGTGAAGCGTGTGGATGTTAAAAGAACAAAACGTTCATCTAGTTTATTTTGTAATTCGTTTATAGAATACTGGAGTTGACGTTAATGTTAGGGGGTTTTCTAGTTCATGCCTCTTCCATTTAGAAATGAGGGAACTGTGTTCCTTAGGGGACTCATGCTTGCCTTGAATCTGTAACAGAAGTAGGACTAGAACCTAAGGTTTCTGATGGAACCACACACTGCCTTAATTCTGCCTCACAAAGGGCACTGCTTAAAATATTTGATTCAGGCTTTAAAAATGTCGCCGTGGAATCTGGAAGCAAGCCAGTTGCTTTATGATTTTTATCCTTTTTGGTATGAGTTATTAGCTCTAATTTTGCACAGGTCGCAGTGTTACAGAAGGGGGCTATTGGAAGACAGCAAGATTCATGGGTTTTAGACCTTGTGCTGCAATAAAGCAGTGCAAGGAGAGGAAGGGGCTTGGGGGGCACGTGATGACAAATGTAATACATCACAACACAAACTTCCACCAGCCCCAGCAGCAAAATGTGAGATGGCCAAAGCCTCTGAAAGCGCGCATAAGAGGGAGTGTGTCTGCTATGAAGCTTAGTCCAGAGAATGGCTCACCAGCTCTGACTTAACTTGTGATATTGAGCTTTGAGTGGCTAAGAGAGGAATAAACCATAATGTATGATTACTGGGAAAACAACAACAAGGGTAACCTTCCTCTTAGCAAGATAGTGAAGCAGTTTGTACCTTTAGTAACTGAAGTTGACAGCTTTTCTAAAAACATAATTAAATTTTATAACTTTTTTTTTTTTTACATTCTTTGTACTCCCGTAGAACCTCGTATTTCTCATTTTAGCAAAGCATGATCACAATGTACTGTAAATTGTCTGTCTCTGGTACCCGCTTTAAGTGCAGTGGAAACAGAGGCCCCTAACTTCTTCTGATGTCAGCACATAGCAGGTACCTGATAAATATTTGCTGAAATAATGAATGAATTAATGACACTCCCCTGCCCCAGTCCCTAGTTTAATAATGGCCAAGAATAAGATTAAGATAGGAAATGATGTATAAGATAAAGGGTTATTTGCATAAATTTATTAATCAATCAATCAGTATTTTTGAGCCTCTGATGAACTAATGTCAGGTCATTTTTATGTTACTTTTTCTCATAGCATGTTTTGAAGATTGCCTTTCCATCAGCTTCCCACTCCACAATTTATAAGTTCTTATAATAGTGCAGAACAGGTTGAAGCTGCTCCATAATCTTAATAGGGAATTAATGTCTTCTGTATCTACGACCCTGAATCATGGCTCCAGTCAAACTTCTCCAGGGTGGGTTTGGTTGATCTCAGGAACTATAGTAATTACACATTGTGATGGAGTATCACTGGGGGATGATGGACAAGACTGAAATCGTGGGGAAAATGAAGTTGCTCAGCTTGCCAAAACAGTCATCCTGGGCTTCTGGTAGATCGGGAGGGTAAAGTCAGTGGTGGGTGAGGGAGATCTTTGATCTACAAAACTCAGGCTGTGATCCCAAAGAAAGAAAATGAAACACCCCAAACTTAATTTCTCTAACCCTCCATTATAGCTAACCATTCGAAGAATGAATTTCTTATAAGCTTTCAAAGCAGGGCAATCCTAGCTACCCCTACTACCCCAAGGAGTAGGCCAATAAACTAAAATCAATGGTTTGAAGCTTTCCTCCATTCTGAAACATAACAGTATCTTCACAGTAATTTGAATAGAATTAAACACTAAGAGAGAAAGAGAAAAGATAAGCTAAATCATATCAACTCTATTACTTTCAGCATTACCCAGACTCTTTCATATCATGCTGTGATACAGCTTACAAGTTTTCTGATTGTATTTTATTTTTACTACCCCTCCCCCCCTTGGGTTACATGAATACCAAATGATGATCTGAATATATATTTTCTGGGTTATTCTCTTGCTATCTGTCTTTGTCTCTGTCTCTGTCTCTTTCTGTAATACTGTAGCTAATGAGGCAGTCCTACTGCTCTAAACATGGTAATGTGGCACTTCTGTTTCCCTAGTTCAGCCGATTTCGTTATTCTCATACATTTTTATAATTGCTATTTTTCAGCTATCAAGTTAACACAGGTAGCAGGAAAGCTAGTTTGCATCTGAACCCGATGCTAGAGGTCACAGAAAGATTACATAACAAGACTGAGAAGCTTTGCAAAGTGTTTAAATAGCAGAGCATTTCTAGTAGAGTGCAAGAACATAAAAGTGAAACCACAAACCCAAAACATTTTGCAATTAGTGACAAAACTGTGCCTTGTCAGATAGTGCTGGGGAACAGTTCAAGCAGGGAAGAGAGTTGCTAAAATGGCGATAAAGAGCATAATTCTGATTCTGTAACAACTGATTGTTTGTGTCCGATTTCTTGCTGTAATGGTTTCCCTTGAAATTTTGCAGGATTGGTAAATAAGACAAAAGAGAAGAAAAAAAAATACGTTCTCTGTGTGAATGAAGTGATAGAGATTATGGGTTATTTTTGGAAGCAAACTCTAAAAAATCTTAGTTCAGAAGCTTAAATGTGGACCGAGGGACTGTGTCCCGTTTCTCCCTGCTGGGTTCATTTAGGATTAAGCCCAAGCTGTCCTGCGTTTTAGTTGGAGACTCTCACAGTGGGGGTGATTGGACTTTCTCTGCCCTAGGCACAACATATGCTACTTCCCATCCCTCTAATAGGGCATTAGTTCTGCAGACAGCACTGGTCAAATGTACATTATTCACAATCACTTTAATGCAAATATGCAAGGCTGAGGGAGAAAATATGTCACAAAGAGGCAGTCATCCATTTCTTCTCTTTTCTGGTCCCCCCCCCTTTTTTTACAGGCTGTCTTCTATATGTTTGATTTTAAAACAAATAGAGTATAAAAATAAAGGAATACGTAGCATCCACTCTGAGAACCATGGTACACCTCCCTGAAAATTCCTTAGACATGCCTTTTGTTAAATGCCAATAAGTAGGACCCTATAAATGGTTTTGTTTTTATTGTTGCTTTTTCTTTTCCCTCTCTCTCTTTTTTGTGACTATGTTTTTTTAATTAAGTGGAATCCCTGTGTGTGTTCTGACACTGTCGCATTTGTAAGAAACAGAAGAGGAATCAAAGCAAAGGGTAGAACTATATTTAATCTGTTAAATGAAAATAAAACACACAATTAGTTTTGTACTGCAAAAATTAGCTTCTGCCTCATTTTCAACCTCTATTTAAAGAACTGTTTGATTTCTCAATAACAAGGCATCTGATCTGTAGCAGAACATTTCTAAGACAGATTTGCAAATGTATATTACACAGGCATGCATTTTAAATCTGAGTGGAGATTATGGGTTATCTGTCTGGCTAAATCATGGAGATATAACTTACTTTGCCAGTAGTGAACCCGTCTTACAAAATCAACTGCCAATATGGGAAAGACTCCTGGATTTCTGATACCTTCTTTCTGAGAAGTTAAACATCTCTGTTTTGTTTTAGAACATATCTGGTGAATTTATTTATGTACCACTATTTGTCACACAAGACAACTTGACATGCTAGGCTTTGCTTTACATTAAGCACATGAAAGTTCTTATATGTGCGGAATGAAAAACTAAAATGTAACCATCTGCACATGATATTTCGAGGTACATAAAATTGTGCCAGGGACCCTGTGAAGCCCATATGCATGAACAACAATACAGAACTAAAAAAAATATGCAGAGTAATAGAACATTTGGAAGACATTGTACTTCTTAAAATAATACAATTAAAATGTTAAGCAAACCCTATGTTAGTCTAAGGTACAAGTGTAGCAAACATTTGCCATATGAATGGAACAATATGCTTTTATTGTGACTCCATTCTGTTAATTTAATGATCTATGTCAGTGTGCTTACATATCATGTAATGCACTTTTCCGTCTTTTTAAAAGCATTCATTCTAATCTACCTTTATGCTTTCTTATTGTTAGGCTTATGTTTAACTTAGGAAATAGGGAAAATAAAAACCAAATGAAGTGTCAGGTCACCCACTATTCTTTACTATGTCATTTTAATGTAGTCTTAACCTAAGATAATTACATTAAGAACATAATTTTTGTTTTCGTTCTCCCCAAATTATTTTTTAACTGAAATAGCCAATTACCCGATAGAGGGGAGAAAGTCTCTTCAGCTATTGGTGCCTTGTGATTTACGTGGACCTCTATTAATGCTAATGGAAGGTATGTGCATAAATCTGCCCACTCCAAAAGGATAATGGCCTCCTATTAGTCTCCTATAAAAGGGGCATAAGCAAAGTCTGTATTTATAAATGACCTAAGTAGTGAATTACTTAAGGGAGATTTATATCACATCTAATTAAATAGTTGTAATGATTTTGGTAGCATTTTGTTTACATTGTTATAAATTTTTAAAAATGCCACATATGTCTTTGACTATATAAACTGCTAAAATTAATTCAAGGCACTATAATTATTAATTAAATACCTGCATTTTCATAGAAAATATATTGTGATGGTGAAAATAGATCTCTCATTGTTCCTAGGAAAAAGAATACATGAAACTTTTGTTTTATTTCATTGTAAGTTGTTAAAAAACACTGTCACATGCCCAATTCTAATGAAAGAACAAGGTGATTTCAGATTGTGTTGTATCCACTTACTGTTAAGTTTAAAAAGGATGAAAAACAACTAGATTTTCAAATAAGAATGAAATGACTTCATTTAAGTCAATAACACAGCCAGCATTAGAAACGAGGTTCTGTAAAATCGAGATGAATAAGAAGGAAAGGGTGCGTGTGAATTATTATCCTGAAGACTCACCTGACAGTCCGTAAGTAATTCCTGGGCCCTAGGGAAGGTCACAGTGTTACAGTAGTTAGCCAGGCAACTGCATGATGCTAAAACTAACATTTGCCTCTAGGGGCATTTGCATTTTAGACCTCATCTCTAATAGTTTTCTTTTAGAATGTTTTGCCTCCTTTAAAGGATCCAGAGTCGTTAAAATCATATTATTATACTACTACCTGAATTGACCCTGGCTTATGGCCTGATCTGAACTTTGCCAGACAGAGTGCAAAACAGGGGAATGGTAGAAGGTTTGGGAATCCTGGAAATAGGCTGAGTGGTTTGCCGTTTGGGGATTTGCAAGTCTACAGTGACATAGATATGGTTGTCTGAGTCTTCATTTAAATAGCCTTTATTGCTTCCACTTCAGTTCATATAAGTCCATGAAATCAGTATTCAGAGTTAGTGTTGGGATACTTGATTTGGGGGCTAAGTTAAATATATGAAATCAGATCCAGAGGTTCTACTTACTCTACGCATGCTTTTACTCTAAAAAATAGGGCTATCAGGTTATCTGTTTCTTTTCTTCTTCTTCTTCTTCTTTTTCTTAAGATTTTATTTATTTATCCGATAGAGAGAGAGAAAGAGCACAAGCAGGGGGAGTGGCAGGCAGAGGGAGAGGATGAAGCAGGCTCCCTGCTGAGCTGGGAGCCAGATGCGGGGCTTGATCCCAGGACCCTGAGATCATGACCCAAGCCGAAGGCAGATGCCTAACCGACTGAGCCACCCATTTGCCCCTGTTTCTTTTCTTCTTGAATGAATTTTGGTACTTTGTATCATTCATGGAATTTTTCATTTCATCTTAATTGTCAATCGTTTTGGCATAAAGTTCATAATAATCCTTTATTATTGTAATGTCTATAGAACATGTAGTGATATTACCACTTTTATTTCTGAAATTGATAATTGTGTTTTCCCTCTTTTCTTTCTGATTAATCTGGCTAGAAATTTATAACATTTATGAATTTTTTTCAAGGAAACAGATTTTGGATACAATTTTTTTCTATGGTTCCCTCTTTTCTGTTTTTTTATTTTTGCTCTTATCTTTATTATTTTGTCCATTCAGTTATTTTGAATTTAACTTTTTTGTTTTTAAATTTCTTGATATTATTAATTTGTGGCTCCTCTTTTTAATATAGGAACTTTAAAGCTATCAATTTCTCTCTACATTCTGCTTTAGCTGCATACTACAAAACTTTATATGATGTGTTTTCATTTGCTTCAAAACATTTTCTAATTCTCATTGTGATTCCTTCTTGGATATAATTTCTCCTTGGATAGAATATGTCTTTTTCTCTGATTGCTCTTGCATTTTCTATTTGTCATTGATGTTCAGCAAATCGATCGTGAGGAACCTTAGTGTGATTTCTTTTATGTTTGTTGTGCTTAGGGTTTGTTGAAGTTCTTAGATCTGTTGATTTATAGTTTGGGAAAATATGGAAGATTTTCTTCAATTATTTTTATTTTTTATCACTCCTCTCACTTCTTCTTCTGGTACTTTAATTACATGTATGTTAGACTATTTTTTATTATCCTACAGCTCACTGATTCTCTGTTCATGTTTTCCCACTTTTCCCCCAGTTATTTATTTATTTATTATTTTTAGTCTCTTTTTTCCCTGTTTTTGGACAGTTTCTGGTTTTATGTTCTCAAGTTCACTAATTTATATTTATGCAGCGTTTAACCAGCCCATAATCCCTTCTAGTGTATTTTTCCTTTCAGATATTGTATTTTTCATTTCTTGAATTGCCATTTGAGTCTTTCCTTAATATCTTGCCTCTCTCTCTTCGTCATATTCATAGATTCCTCTGTTTTGTAACATACGCAGTATGTTCAATAGACTGAGTATATATGTTGTAACTGTTGCAATTTTCTTTTTCTCTTTTCCTAATAATTCTGTTATGTGTGTAATCTGTTTCTTTTAATTGATTATTTTTTTGAGTTTCAGTTCATCTTTTCCTCTGCTGAGCTTCAGACGGCTACTGTCTGCAGGACGAATGCCTATGTTTCTCTCCTTGGCAGGCCTGTCATCTCTAGGTGCTGTAGTAATCATTTACCAGGGCCTGTCTTCTCACTCCCTCACTTTTCCCCAAGGACTGTGTTGTTTTCTCTCTTTAAGTAAAGTTACAAAAGTAAATCTTAAAGTTAGTTTTTAAGTTTTATTAGGGTGGATCGAGAGGAGCTTTTACTCTAAGGCAAATTTAATCTTACTACTAAGATGATATCCCTCCGAGGACTCTAATCCTCGTGACACATGACATAGGAAACCTTTTCTCTGTGACTGGAGGAAAGAAGAACTTCTCCCAGCTTTATGTGGGCTCTAAGCATCGTACAGCATTATTATCTTCTGGTGATTCTTTTCCTGACCTCTCATGTATACATAGATCAATATTCAACTAAAGACTCAAATATACCTCTGTGTGTTACCAGATTTGGGCTTCTGGCCTCTAGACCTGTAAGAGAATAAATTTCTTTGATTATAAACCACCAAATTTGTGGTAATATATCACAGCAGCCATAGGAAGCGAATACAGATATTTTAGTTTTAGATCATACAGTAGTATGATCTAAACATAGTAGGTACAGTAGTTTAGTTTAGATCATACAGTAGTATGATCTAAACATAGTCCTAAAGGACTACCTCGTCCTTTTTTAAATTATGTATGTATGTATATGTACATATGTATGTATGTTATCTCTAACCCCAAAGTGGGGCTCGAACTCAACAACCCCAAGATCAAGAGTTGCATGCTCCACAGACTGAGCCAGCCAGACAGCCCAGAACTATCATGTATTTTAAGTTCAATTTTATATAGTGTGTGAGAATACTTTATTCTTTTGCATGTGGATATCCAGTGTTCCAACACCAGCTGTTGAAATTCTTTACCCATTCAGTTGTTTTGGCAACCTTGTGGAAAATCCATTATAAATGTAAGTATGCTTCTGAACTCTCAATTCTGTTCCATTAATCTGTGTTTATCCTTAGGCCAGGACCACACTTATGTGATTACTATAGCTGTGTAGTATGTTTTGAAATCAGAAAGAGTGTTATATGCAACTAATGAATCGTTGAACACTACGACAAAAACTTATCATGTTCTACATGTTGGCTAACTGAACATAATGAAAAAAAAATCAGAAAGAGTGAGTTTTCCAACTTTGTTGTTCTTTTCCAAGATTGTTTTGGTTATTATGCATTTCTATATGAATTTCATGATCAGGTTGTCAAATAATGCAAAAATAGTACTTAGAATTTTAATAGGGATGGTGTTGAATCTGTAGATCAATTTGGGCAGTGTTATCTTAATATTAAATCTTCAAATTCATGACATCGAGTGACCTTCCATTTACTTAGATCTTCTAAAATTTCTTAATGAAGTTTTGTAATTTTCAGATTATAAGTATTATATTCCTTTTCTTAAATTTATTCCTAGGTATTTATTAGTATTTATTCCTAAGTATTTCTAAGTATATTTTTTCTTTGTGATGCTTACAAATGAATTGTTTTCTTAATATTTTTGAATTGTTCATTGTTCAATCATTTTTTTAATGTTTATCTTGTATCTTGCAATCTTTCTGAACTTATGTATTAGTTCTAACATATTTTGGTAAATTCCTTGGGGTTTTGTATATACAAGATCATATCATTTGCAAATAGTGATAGTTTGACTTCTTCCTTTCCATTGTGGATTCCTTTTATTTCTTTTTCCTGCCTGACTACCCTGACTAGAATTTCTAGTACAGTGTTGAATAGAAGTAGTAAGAATAGACATCCTCGTCTTGCTCTTAATTTCAGAAGGGAAGCATTTACCCTTTTATCATTAAGTATGATTATAGATATGGGTTTTTCATAGATAATTCTTCATGTCATTTATTTTTTAAATTAATAGGCCTTTTTAAAAAATATTTTCTTTATTTATTCATCAGAGAGAGAGAGTGTGCACAAGCAGGGGGAGCAGCAGAGGGAGAGGGAGAAGCAGGCTTTCTGCTGAGCAAAGAGCCCGACGAGGGACTTGATCTCAGGACCCTGGGATCATGACCTGAGCAAAAGGCAGACAACCTACCTGACTGAGCCATCTAGGCATCCCCTAGTAGACCTTTTTTAAGAGCAGTTTTAGGTTTGCCGAAAAATTGGGCAGAAAGTACAGACAGTTCCTATGTATTCTGCCCCACATACAGTTTCTGAGATTAACATCTTCCATTATTGTAATATGTTTGTTATAATTAATGAATCAATACTGATATATATTATTAATTAAAATTGGTAGTTTACATTAGGGCTTAGTCTTTTTGTTGTATAATAAAGTGGATTTGGCAAATGTGTAATGTCACATACCGACTATTACAGTATCATAACAGTAATTTTACTGCCCTAAAAATCCCCTGTGTTCCAACTGTTGATCCCTTCCCTCTCTTGGACCCCTGGCCACTACTGATCTTTTAACTGCCTCTGTATTTTTTCCTTTTCCAGAATGTCATGTGATTGGGATCATGGAGTATGTATGTTTTTCAGACTTGCTTCTTTCACTTAGCAGTATGCATTTAAGTTCCTCCATATCTTTTCAAGCTAGATAGTTCATTATTTATTTATTTTAATTTAAATTTTATTCATTATTTTTAATAATTGAAGTATAGTTGACACTTGATGGTTCATTTTTTACTGCTGAATAATATTCCATTGTCTGGATATACCATAGTTTATTTATCCATTCACCTACTAAAGGACATCTTGGCTGCTTCTAAGTTTTGGAAATTATGAATAAAGTTGCCCTAAATATCCATGTGCAGGTTTTTGTATAGACATAACTTTCAACAATTTTGGGTAAATATCAAGGAGTGCAGTTGCTAGATCAGATGGTAAGAGTATGTTTAGTTTTGTTAGAAATCACAAAACTGTCTTTCAAAGACTTCCAAAAAAGTCTTCCATTTTGCATTCTGACTAGAAATGACTGAGAGTTCTTTTTGCTCTCCATCCTCACCAGCATTTGGTGATGTTGGTGCTTTGGATTTTAGCTGTTCCGATAGGTGTGTAGTATTACCTCATCATTGTTTTAATTGGTAGTTCCCTGATGACATATACTGTTGAACATCTTTTCATATGCTCATTTGCTATCCATACATCTTTTCTGGGAGGGTATCTACTCCAATATTTTGCCCACTTTTTAGTTGGGTTTTTTTTTTTTTTTAACTGAGTTTTAAGAGTTTTTTGTTTTTGTTTTTTTTTGTTTGTTTTTTGTATAATTTGGATACATCTCATCTGTCACTTGTGTTTTGCAGGTACTTTCTCCCAGTCTGTGGCTTTTTTGCCACATCATTTATTTTTTTACTTTACCTTTTGATTCCCCAGTTTTCTCATATGTAAAAGAGGTATGATAATAGAATCCCACAGGGTTATTTTGAGGTTCATATCAATTAGGACTCAGTGCTTTAAACAAAAACACTTTGGGTATTTTAAATAGTAAGAAATTTAGGGACACCTGGGTGGCTCAATAAGTTAAGTGTCTGCCTTGGGCTCAGGTCATGATCCCAGGGTCCTGGGATTGAGTCTCGCATCGGGCTCCCTGCTCTGTGGGAAGCCTGCTTCTCCCTCCCCACCCCCTGATTGTGTTCCTGCTCTTGCTGTCTCTCTCTCTCTGTCAAATAATTAAATAAAATCTTAAAAAATATGAATAGTAAGAAATTTAACACAGTTTAGTTACGTGCTTATAAAATTGTTGGAAGGGCTAGAGAGTGAACCTTTGGTTGGATCTCCAAGAAAGCCTCTTAGAATAAGATTACTGCATTGGTCTGTCAGAAGAGCTTCTGCCTTTGCCACACTTAGGAAGGTAGGGATTCAAGAGGGTGCCACTGGAACCGTGGGTCAAAAACTTGCTGAAATTTAGAATTCAGAAGCCTGTCATTGCCAGTGTCATCCTCACCACCACTGTACATCTGTAACTGGGAGCATTGGGAAGCTGAGCCCGGATACTGTTGCTCCAGCTCTATTAATATCTATACACTTGAGGCTGTTGACTTCCTAGGTTTGCTTCTCATGAAAATATGCTGAAAGTCACAGGAACGTGATCTCAATTTCACTTTTGCTTTCTAAATTTCAGGGGAGTGCTTCTAATTGGTGGAACCTAATTTGGAAATCTAAAGTGCTTTGTTAGTCAAAAAGAAAATCTAGGGATGTAATTTTTAACTTGCCAGCTTATGGAATAAAGGTGCAGCAGAAGAAGAGAGGAGGTGCTGTGTACCAATAGACCATACGCAGCTCAAGAATTCAATGAGAGGGTACTCACGGTGAGCCCCAGCAGCCACAGTAGTGCCTGCCAGCAGCTAGCGCCCACACAGCTGCCAGTGCACCCAGAGCTGGCCCGGGCCCTTGCTGCCTGCCCCGACCGCCACCACTAACTGCATCTGCAGCCGTCTCCTGCCACTCCGCAGGCACCTGCCGCTGCCACCACGCCTGAGTCTGTGCATATCGCCGGCTTCTAGGTTTCCGTTTAATGTTTGTCCTGTTTTTATTTATTTATTTTAATATCAACCTTTTCACTGAAACTGAATCCCCGTAGGACTTCTTAGTTCCAGTTGAGAAATAGCCATTGGAGGGCACCTGGGAGGCTCAGTCGGTAAAGTGTCTGCCTTCAGCTCAGGTCATGGTCCCGGGGTTCTGAGATCGAGCCCTGCATCAGGGTCCTTGCAGGGAGCCCGCTTCTCCCTCTCCCTCCGCCTGCTCCTCCCCTGCTTGTGTTTTCTCTCTCTCTATCTATCAAATAAATAAACAAAATCATAAAAAAAAAAAGAAATAACATTGCTTGTTACCTCCTGAAGATTTTTTTTTTAATGTAGCATTTCATTCCAGCTTCACAGAAGAGTTGGCAATGCACAGGGGAGAGAAGGAGGGAGGGAGGAAGGAAGGACAGAAGAAAGGAGTCACTACAAAATCCCATTTATGCCATATGAAACTTGATTATTCTTGGTTGTATCTGATAAAAATAACAAAGTTATGTTCCTTTAGGAATGGTAGCTAGTTTTGATAAACCTAGGCTGCTACAGTTCTCTCCAAGCATTGCTATGGACAAAAGGGAAAAGATACTGAGTATCTTCTTCATAGTCTGTCTAGTATTTCAACTGGCTTTGAAAGAGGGAGAATGTTTTCATGCTCTTTCCAACAAGAAGAACTTTTTGAGGCATAAAAGGGAATAGAGTATTTTTCCTTATATATGTACCATTTCATTATTATTTTAAATTGAAAGAGGAAGGATAAAACACAACAGGCACAATTAAACAATATATAGTCAGATATAAAACCATCTCTTGTTTATCTCTGTCATTTTGTCACTTGGAGCAAGTGTTTCACTTATTAGGCCTCTAAGTTTCTTAAATATAAGACATGGGGATGATAGGAAGGTTTGTTAAGATGAACTATGACATCTGTGTATGTGAGGTACATTCTGACACTTTTATTCATCTAGTCCTGAAAGGTACTGAGTATCCATTGTGTATCTTGAGCTGCACTAGGAATACAGAGATGGAGCTGAAGGAGACAGAGAAGCTAGCCAGGATACTTCCGTGTGGTAAGTGCTCCTATGAAGGTGTATCGCAGGAGCTTTGGAGGCATGGAGAGAGAAGGTTTTCTAGAGCAAGTCATTATGGTTTAAGAGGACAGGAAGAGCTACCAAGTAGAACAATTTTGGAGATGTGGGGGAAGGGAAAGGAGACATCTCTGCAGGTAAAGGGAAGAGTGTGACAGATAATGCTAAGGGTGTATCAACCCCCACTTCCTTTTCCCTTCTAGGCACAAGGGAGGAAGCTATATTTCTTGTCTCACTGCAGTTACGTGGGGCTATGTGTGTTCTCACTTATGGACTGTGGACAGAAATGATTCACACTAAACTCATCCTGTAGGAAGACCTCCTGTGTGATTTTCCATGCATTCTTTTTCATCCTCTGTCTCATACATCTTTGGTGGGCTGGGCATAGATGATCTAACTAAAAATTCTGAGGCCATAGATCATTGGCTTTACTAACATGCAGCAATGTTGAAGACCATGCTCTGGAACAGCTTTCCTCAAAGGATTCATGGAAAATCAAACCCTACAGAAAAATAATTTTAGTGACTATTTTCTCCATTCTTGCAAGGAAGCTACTTAGCAAGCATCATTATAGATTAGTTAGGAAATGGTTAATTCATCACATACAGTGGAAACCCAAGGGGTTAGGGCTTAAGTCTTTCATGGAATCCCAGTTGAGAAGGGCTGCCATAGAGGATATTGGAGCTACTGAAAGGAAAGATATTGGATCTACTGAATGGAAAGCTACTGAATGGAAATGGAAATTGGGTTCCTGAATAACTGAGTAGAGCAGAGAGCCATTGCTGACCTGCATTGGATTATGACTTGAGTGAGAAATAAACATTAATGTATTAAGTGACCAAAATGTTGGGGTTGCTTGTTATATCAGTTAGCCCACCATAACTAATACAAATAGCATATGCAAATATATTGTGGCTGCAGAAAACACAGGGGATTGAGGAGGTCACATAATTTATTCTGGTTTGAATAATGATTCCATATTTATCTAGGGTTGGGTTGAGCTGAGGGAGGGAGAAGAGGCTATGGTTAACACTGAGGCTGGACAGCTGGGCAGTGGCCATATTGTCAAGAGCCTTGTCAAGATTTTTTTTGGCAGTTTCAGCTTTATTCTGAAAGTAATGGGATTCCATTTATTCTGAGACTTCTCACTGAGTAAGTAACAGTTTCCCAATACTGTTTCCAAGTAAATCTATAATCAAAGTGAAACCAAGGCCCCTGATGTGATCAGAAACCTAAAAAGGATGACCACATTGCAGTTTTTGCTATGGAATGATGAAAGCAGGATTAATAAACCTGGAAGAAGGCCTCCTTCACCTCCCAGGAAACCAGGTTATATTTGCTATTTATTCCAACTGACCACTAGCACTGGAGATGTGCAGAGAAGGAGCCAAGAAGCCACTGCTTAAACTGACATGATTTTATATTTTCTTTTCTATGCTGCTACACAATTAATGCATCAGCTTACTGAACCAAGCAGAGCAACAAAAACAATACAATTAAGAATAGTAAGCCTAGGGCAACAACAGCTACTCAGGCTTTATGTAGATACCTCAGTACTAGAATCTGGAGTAGAATCCTGAGTAAGCACCATCCCCTGGATGTTGATTCAGTTAGGAATATTAGTGCAAAGACAAGTAATCAGGAGGGACTGCTAACCTTCACCTTCACCTCAAAGTGCAATGGTACTTGCATGTGTCTGATTTTGCTTGGCTTTTGTTTTTAGTGGTCGATTTAGTTTTGATGTCTGCAAAGTCGGGATGGCTCTACAAATCTACAGACATGCACATAAACACATGGTTTCCCAAGTTTATGTTATTCTCTTGGGTTGAAAGACAGGAAAGAAAAAAAAAACAAAAACCACAAACCGGATTTGGTACCACTTTCTAGGAAGCTGAAACACTGTCCAGAAGGAAACCTGAGAAATTAGGGTCCAAGTCTTTCTGGGTGTTTGAGTCATATTTTCCAATCTATTATGAGAAACCTGAATAGGGCAGTCATTTTGAAGATGGCTTTGACCTTTACCAAGAAGAAGGAGGCAATTACGTTCAATGCTATCTAGTCCACAATCAGTCATTATGCTGACTGGGCCTGCCTTCCTTGAGAACAAGCTTATTTTTCTTCTTTCTTGTTGCTCATGGGCCTTGTCACTGATGATTCTTCTACTGCAGGAAGTCTCATTTGCGAAGAATCATAGACTGTACCAGGCTTCCTTCCTTAGGAATAGGATGGATGGAGAAGACAAGACTTACCAGCTGCCACGTTGGGTTTCTCTGAATTCTAGTGCCCTTTCCAGAA
This sequence comes from Neomonachus schauinslandi, assembly GCF_002201575.2. Lineage (NCBI taxonomy): Eukaryota > Metazoa > Chordata > Mammalia > Carnivora > Phocidae > Neomonachus > Neomonachus schauinslandi. The sequence goes on along the minus strand of NC_058410.1, from coordinate 99,953,268 downwards.
TAAAGGAAATCTGTGTGCCCCGGACAAGTCACTGAACAGCTCCACGTCTCTCTGTTTTCACCTGCCTCTTGGCTCTCCGAAATGTTTATAAAATTGATGAGGTCATAATCTTGAAGTTTATCACCTATCTCTCCTAAAGGGACCTATGGGATTATTAATTCCTCAGTTATCCTAAAACAAGTAGTAATTAAAAAGGCATTTTAAACTTGGTTTCTAGGGGAACTCTCCCACAAAAATTTTGATTTTGCCTGTGGAATGGTACCTACTGTACAAGTAAAATTTCTCTCAGGGCTCTGTAGGAAAGCCAGAAATGTTCAGAGATTTAAATTTATTCCAAACAGAAGCATCTCCCAGGAAAAATAGGCAACATAGTGAAGTGATTGCAAGCATGGTTTTGGAGCCAAGCAGTCTGGATTCAAAGCTCAGTTCTGCTACTTAGTAGCCAAGTGAGCTTGGGCAAGTCTTTTAACCTTTCTTGGTTTTCACATCTGTTATGGGAGACAATATAGCAGAATCTTCATTTTAGGGTTGTTTTAGGATTGATTTAGATGATAGTATTTGTAAAATGCTTGTCACTATGCCTGGCACATATTTGTTGCTGTGTGTTTAATAATATAAATATATTTTGTTGTTCCTTATGCTTTTTCCACCTCTTCTAGTAGGAATATATGTTTATTTGTATTTTTATTTTACTTTGAATGGAACCAACATCTCACCTACATTTCAGGTCTTTAGTGAAATAGATCCTGTGTAAAAGGAGTAAGTTTTTCAAGCTCTCAGTTTATCTGCCAATGTGGGAAGTCCTAGAGAGACTCCTTAAACTTCCTGAAGAGGGCAAAAAAAACTCTGTCTACGTCTTTCTCTGTTGATGCTCTGTTTTGGAAAACAAATGCCATTGGAAATAAGGCCTTTACTTATGTTTAGAACCCTTTGTTTATTTTCTTGGGGACTGTTGTAGATATGTTTAATGCTAATCATGGTAATTAGTTTCATGGATTGTTAACACGTTCTTACATGTTTGTAATCTTCTTGATAACTCTGCATTTTCAGGTCTATCCTATCCAGAAAATGTCTCGTGTGTAAGATCAGAAGCCTTTTCATGTATTAAGAGAATTTATATCACTTACTGTTCTCTTGAGAAAAATTTGCTTTTGCTAGAACTGACTGGTCCTTATGGGAACTTCTGAAATATTTGATCAGCAGGGCTTCCAGAGATCATATGGACTAGGAGTGGAACTGCAAGGATATTACTGGGAGAGAAAAATGGAGAACAACATACATTAATAACAGTTACGGTAATTCCTGGTTTCTGCAGACATGTAAATATTTAACAGCACACCAGTGCCTTACTAGGCATATAGTTAGCTTTTCCTAGAGCAAATAAATCCCTTTACTTTTTCTGATCTACTCAATCTCTTTACCTTCAGGCTGGATTGTAACTCATCATACCAAACAGATGAATGTCTGTTTAGTTTTTTTGTTGTGGCTGTTCTCAACTTATGTTTAATTTTCAACCCCACGATGGTTTTGGGAGGTATGGTGGTCTTCTTTGTCTGAGGCTCCTGAAAATGAAATCACATAGTTGTGTGCAGCAGGTTGCAAATGGGTTTCTATTTGCTTTTTGGTTGGTTGGTTCAAGGCATTTTTGTTTGTTGTATTATTGGCCTGAAGATGTGAGGTTTCAACCAGATGATCCTTTCCAGAAACATGATTGTATGTAACTTGAGAAAGACTTTTTTAAAATCTTAAAACTTTAAATCCCAATGAGACTAGTATATATATTTTTTTAATAGTCAAAGACACACGGCTGGAGGAAGAATCTATAAAGTCTGTTTTAATTTTTGACTCAAATGAGAAGGACTGAATTACCAAGCATGAAATTGCCATCTGTGCTTCCCCTCCCCGCCCTCCACATTTTAAATAATTTTTTAGCAGACCAGGTGAAATCAGAAATTTGATTTAGAAAGGATGATGTCATTGTACAACTGGACATATATATTCATTCAGCTACTTGGGTCAACAACTTGTCAGCATAAAAATGCAAATGAGATAAATTTTCTCCCCCCCTTTGCTCCTCTGGACTCCAGCCTCATACTTAACAATAAATGCTGCTGGTTTCGTAAGCATTGGGCATAAGCCAGGCACAGTGCTGAGTGCTTTATGTTCATTATTTCTCTCTTAGACCTTTGAAGAACCTCTTTAGGTGGATATAATAGTGTAATTATTCCCACTTCATAGTTGAAGGCACTGGAACTTGGAGAAATTAAATAACTCATCAGATACCAAGAAGTTGGGGTCTTTGTTGGGTGTCTATCTCATCTCATTAGACTACTCTTGAGCCCAAGAATATAGGCTGACTTTTCTCACACTCCTTTGTTTATGATGTTTCTCTGCCTCCACCTCTGCCCATTGAAAATCAACACATCCTTCAAAGCCCAATTGAAAGCTGTGTCTTCTCTGTGAACTTATGTTGGCCTCATCAGAATTAAACATCCCCTCTCCAGTGCTCTCTCCTATGAAACATATTTATATTTTAACTTTAAATGTATTAAGACCCTTATGATACTCACAAATCAAATCTTGTAGCATAATTATTGGTGTACAGTCTGCCCTCTCCACTAGGATGTGAGGTACCTGAAGAGGACTGACTCTTTTTTGCTGCAGATTCCTCGATGGCAAATACCATGTTTGAGTCATTTATATAATTATTTATGTTTATTTATATCCTGTTTTAGAGAGAGTTCAAAGAGGATCTAAGAATACAGAAAACCTAATTAGGTGGCCCAAGAAAGAAGCAAGGGCAGGGACATAAAGTAGAACCAGAAAAAGGGGTTTAACAATGCTTACCGTATGATCTACATATACATTTATTTTGAAAATAAGCCTTCTAACAGCTCATGTATTCTTTTTTTGTATTCTTACTGCCAAATGCAGGGTCAGGGATAGAGGAGGGTCAAAGAATACATACGGATTTGAATACCTGCCTGCCAGATGTGGGGGGTTAGTGGAGGAAAAGAATGGGACTTGAAGTTAGACCACTTCTTAAAAGACAGCATTAATGAGATACTAATATGCAGTAAACTGCACATATTTAAGCTGTACAATTCAATAAATTTCAACATGTAGAGACACTTGTGAAACCATTGCCAAAAACGAGATCATGAAAATAATCATCACTCCCCAAAGTTGCGTTGTATTCCTTTGTAGCCCTCTTTCCCACCCTTCGCTGCCCCACCTACTCAAGCAACCACATTCCTCTCCCTGTGGGTTTGTTTGCTTTGCTTGGAAGTTATATAAATGGAATCATAGAGTATGTACATATTTTGTCTGATTTTTTTCACTCATCATTATTTTGTGAGTGATCCATATTGCTGTGTGCACCAATAGTCATTATTTTTTTATTACTGAGTACTATTCCACTGTTTGGATATGCCACAGTTTGTGGTGGCTTATCCCGTTGCCTATCCTACATATGCCTACAACAGGCATATCCTACCTGTTGAAGGGTATTTGGTGGTTTTAGGTTTTGACGATTACACGTAACGTGGTTACTGTGAACCTTTAGGTGCAAGTGTTTGTATGGACAGATGCTTCCATTTTTCTTGGGTAAATTCTTAATAGTGAAATGGCTAGATTATGTAGTAGGTATATGTTTAACTTTTAAAGAAACTGCTAAACTGTGTTCCAAAGCAGTTGTGACATTTTCTGTTTCCATCAGTAATGTATGAGAGTTTTAGTTCCTCTGTTTCTTTGCCAAAACTTGGTTATGATCAATTTTTAAAATTTTAGTTGTACTAATAAATGTGTAGCATTACCTCTTTGTGGTGTATCTGCCTAATGACTAATGATATTGAACATGTTTTTCTGTGCTTGTTTTCCATCATGTATCTTCTTTGGCGAAGTATCTGTTCATATCTTTTTTCATAATTTCCACACTTTTTTTTTCTTTTATTATGTTATGTTAATCACCATACATTACATCGTGTCCTCTTTAATACCCATCACCAGGCTAACCCATCCCCCCACCGCCCTCCCCTCTAGAACCCTCAGTTTGTTTCTCAGAGTCCATAGTCTCTCATGGTTCATCTCCCCCTCCGATTTTCCCCCCTTCATTTTTCCCTTCCTGCTATCTTCTTCTTCTTTTTTTAAAATATATAATATATTATTTGTTTCAGAGGTACAGGTCTGTGCAACAATCTCACACAATTCACAGCGCTCACCATTGGATTTTTTTCTTGTTACTCAGTTTTGAGAATTCTTCATATATTCTGGATAGAAGTCCTTTAACAGATATGTGATTTACAAATATTTATCACAGTCTATGGCTTTTCTTTTCATTCCCTTAGTGTCTTTTGAAGACTGTTGAAGATTTTAATTTTGATGAAGTTCAGTTTATCAGTTTGTTCTATCATGGATTGTGCATTCATTGTTGTAGCTAACAAATTTTGCCTAATCCGAGTTTGTAAAGGTTTTTAATGTTTTTCTTCTAGAAATTTTATAATTTTAGGTTTTGCTTTTAGGTTTATGAACCATTTTGAGGTAGTTTATTATTATTATTATTATTATTATGTTTAATTAGCCAACGTATAGTACATCATTAGTTTTTGAGTTAGTTTTTGCATATGGTATGATGTATGGATTAGAGTTTTGTTGTTGTTGTTTGTTTTTAAGTTTGTTTTTGCATGTGGATGTCCACTTGTTCCAGCATCGTTTTTTGAAAAGACTTTCCTATTTCTACCAAATTGCATTTGTACCTTGTTAAAAATCAGTTATCCATATATGTGTGTATCTATATTTGAATACTTTATTCTGTTCCATTGATCCAGTTGTTTATCTTTATGCCAGTAGTACACTATTTTGATTGCTGTAGATTTATAAGGAACCTTGAAATCAGGTAGTATTGGTCCCCTAAATTTGTTCTTCTTTTTTTTTATTATTATGTTAAATTACCCAACATATAGTACATCATTAGTTTTTTTTAAAATTTTTTATTATGTTAATCACCATACATTACATCATTAATTTTTGATGTAGTGTTCCATGATTCATTGTTTGTGCATAACACCCAGTGCTCCATGCAGAACGTGCCCTCTTTAATACCCATCACCAGGCTAACCCATCCTCCCACCCCCCTCCCCTCCAGAACCCCCAGTTTGTTTTTCAGAGTCCATCGTCTCTCATGGTCCGTCTTCCCCTCCGATTACCGCCCCTTCATTCTTCCCCTCCTGCTATCTTCTTCTTTTTTTTTTTCCTTAACATATATTGCATTATTTGTTACAGAGGTACAGATCTGTGATTCAACAATCTTGCACAATTCACAGCGCTCACCATAGCACATACCCTCCCCAATGACTATCACCCAGCCACCCCATCCCTCCCACCCCAACAACCCTCAGTTTGTTTCCTGCGATTAAGAATTCCTCATGTCAGTGAGATCATATGATACATGTCTCTCACTGATTGACTTATTTCGATCAGCATAACACCCTCCAGCTCCATCCACGTCACTGCAAATGGCAAGATCTCATTCCTTTTGATGGCTGCATAATATTCTATTGTGTATATATACCACATCTTCTTTATCCATTCATCTGTCGATGGACATCTTGGGTCTTTCCACAGTTTGGCTATTGTGGACATTGCTGCTATAAACATTGGGGTGCATGTACCCCTTCGGATCCCTACATTTGTATCTTTGGGGTAAATACCCAGTAGTGCAATTGCTGGATTGTAGGGTAGCTCTATTTTCAACTTTTTGAGGAACCTCCATACTGTTTTCCAGAGTGGCTGCACCAGCTTGCATTCCCACCAACAGTGTAGGAGGGTTCTCCTTTCTCTGCATCCCCCCCAACATCTGTCATTTCCTGACTTGTTAATTTTAGCCATTCTGACTGGTGTGAGGTGGTATCTCATTGAGGTTTTGATTTGGATTTCCCTGATGCCGAGCGATGTTGAGCACTTTTTGATGTGTCTGTTGGCCATTTGGATGTCTTCTTTGGAAAAATGTCTGTTCATGTCTTCTGCCCATTTCTTGATTGGATTCTTTGTTCTTTGGGTGTTGAGTTTGATAAGTTCTTTATAGATTTTGGATACTAGCCCTTTATCTGATATGTCATTTGCAAATATCTTCTCCCATTCTGTCGGTTGTCTTTTGGTTTTGTTGACTGTTTCTTTTGCTGTGCAAACACTTTTTATCTTGATGAAGTCCCAATAGTTCATTTTTGCCCTTGCTTCCCTTGCCTTTGGTGATGTTTCTAGGAGGAAGTTGCTGCGGCTGAGGTCAAAGAGGTTGGTGCCTGTGTTCTCCTTTAGGATTTTGATGGACTCTTGTCTCACATTGAGGTCCTTCAACCATTTGGAGTCTATTTTTGTGTGTGGTGTAAGGAAATGGTCCAGTTTCATTCTTCTGCATGTGGCTATCCAATTTTCCCAACACCATTTGTTGAATAGAGTGTCTTTTTTCCATTGGACATTCTTTCCTGCTTTGTCAAAGATGAGTTGACCATAGAGTTGAGGGTCCATTTCTGGGCTCTCTATTCTGTTCCATTGATCTATGTGCCTGTTTTTGTGCCAGTACCATACTGTCTTGATGATGACAGCTTTGTAATAGAGCTGGAAGTCCAGAATTGTGATGCTGCCAGCTTTGCTTTTCTTTTTCAACATTCCTCTGGCTATTTGAGGTCTTTTCTGGTTCCATACAAATTTTAGGATTATTTGTTCCATTTCTTTGAAAAAAGTGGATGGTATTTTGATGGGGTTTGCATTGAATGTGTAGATTGCTCTAGGTAGCATTGACATCTTCACAATATTTGTTCTTCCGATCCATGAGCATGGAACGTTTTTCCATTTCTTTGTGTCTTCCTCATTTTCTTTCATGAGTATTTTATAGTTTTCTGAGTACAGATCCTTTGCTTCTTTGGTTAGATTTATTCCTAGGTATCTTATGGTTTTGGGTGCAATTGTAAATGGGATCGACTCCTTAATTTCTCTTTCTTCTGTCTTGCTGTTGGTGTATAGGAATGCCACTGACTTCTGTGCATTGATTTTATATCCTGCCACTTTACTGAATTCCTGTATGAGTTCTAGCAGTTTTGGGGTGGAGTCTTTTGGGTTTTCCACATAAAGTATCATATCATCTGCAAAGAATGAGAGTTTGACTTGTTCTTTGCCGATTTGGATGCCTTTGATTTCTTTTTGTTGTCTGATTGCTGTGGCTAGGACTTCTAATACTATGTTGAATAGCAGTGGTGATAGTAGACATCCCTGCCGCGTTCCTGACCTTAGGGGGAAAGCTCTCAGTTTTTCCCCATTGAGAATGATATTCGCTGTGGGTTTTTGATAGATGGCTTTTATGATATTGAGGTATGTACCCTCTATGCCTATACTCTGAAGAGTTTTGATCAAGAAAGGATGCTGTACTTTGTCAGATGCTTTTTCTGCATCTGTTGAGAGGATCATATGATTCTTGTTCTTTCTTTTGTAATGTACTGTATCATGTTGATTGATTTGCGGATGTTGAACCAACCTTGCAGCCTAGGGATAAATCCCACTTGGTCGTGGTGAATAATCCTTTTAGTGTACTGTTGGATCCTATTGGCTAGTATTTTGGTGAGAATTTTTGCACCCATGTTCATCAAGGATATTGGTCTGTAATTCTCCTTTTTGATGGGGTCTTTGTCTGGTTTTGGGATCAAGGTAATGTTGGCCTCATAAAACGAGTTTGGAAGTTTTCCTTCCATTTCTATTTTCTGGAACAGTTTCAGAAGAATAGGTATTAATTCTTCTTGAAATGTTTGGTACAATTCCCCTGGGAAGCCATCTGGCCCTGGGCTTTTGTTTGTTGGGAGATTTTTGATGACTGCTTCAATTTCCTTAGTGGTTACAGGTCTGTTCAGGTTTTCTATTTCTTCCTGGTTCAGCTCTGGTAGCTGATACATCTCTAAGAATGCATCCATTTCTTCCAGGTTATCTAATTTGCTGGCATAAAGTTGCTCATGATATGTTCTTATAATTGTTTGTATTTCTTTGGTGTTGGTTGTGATCCTTCCTATTTCATTCATGATTTTGTTGATTTGGGTCATTTCTCTTGTCTTTTTGATAAGTCTGGCCAGGGTTTTATCCATCTTGTTAATTCTTTCAAAGAACCAGCTCCTAGTTTTTTTGATCTGTTCTACTGTTCTTTTGGTTTCTATTTTATTGATTTCTGCAGTACATCATTAGTTTTTGATGTAGTGTTCAATGATTCATTAGTTAGTTACAACACCCAGTGCTCATTACCACACATGCCCTCCTTAATACCCATCACCCAGTTAAATTTGTTCTTTTTCAAAGGTATTTTGGCCATTATAGTCCTTTTATTTTTATATGAATTTAGAATCAGTTCGTCATTTTCTACCATGAAAAACTGCTAGGATTTTGAATGGGAATTCATTATATTTGAGATACTTTGGGGAGAGATGATATCTAAGCAATATTGAGTCATTTAACTCATGAATTTTATATGTATAAATATATACATAATATATATATAGGTCTTCTCTTAACAGTATTTTAACATTTTTCGTATACACAACTTTCATGTTTTATCAGATTTATTCCTCATTATTTCATTGTTTTTGATTCTATTGCAAATGATATTATTTTAAAATTTCAATTTCTGATTTTTCATCACTAATATATAAAAATACAATTGATTTTGTATTTTTTTTTAAAGATTTTATTTATTTATTTGACAGAGAGAGAGCACAAGTAAGCAGAGTGGCAGGCAGAGGGAGAGGGAGAAGCAGGCTCTCCGCCAAGCAGGGAGCCGGACGTGGGGCTCGATCCCAAGACCCCAGGATCATGATCCGAGCCGAAGGCAACCGCCCAACTGACTGAGCCACCCAGGCGCCCCTGTATTTTTTTATTATGTTAATCACCACACATTACATCATTAGTTTTTGATGTAGTGTTCCATGATTCATTGTTTGCGTATAACACCCAGTGCTCCATTCAGTACATGCCCTCTTTAATACCCATCACCAGGCTAACCCATCCCCCCACCCCAGAACCCTCAGTTTGTCGGAGTGGGAGATCTACCATGAAAGACTACGGACTCTGAGAAACAAACTGATTTTTGTGTTTTGATCTTATATCCGAAGACTTTCTTAAGCAGTTACAAGTTCTGTAAGTTTTTTTATATGTGTAAATTTCATCAGATCTTCTGCATATACTTTTGTGAATCATACCTTGCAAATATAATTTCACTTCTTCTTTATGTCTTTTATATCTTGTCTAATTGCACCAGCTAGAAACTCCAGTACAATATTGCATAAGAGTGGTGATAGTAGATAGTCTTTTTCCTGATTTTTTGGGGGAAAGTTTTCCTCCTTTCCCTAGTAAGTCTAATGTTACCTGCAGGTTTTTTGTAGATGTCTTTTATCAAGTTGAGGGAGTTCTCTTCTATTTCTAGTTTGTGGAGAGTTTTATCAGAAATGGATATAGGATTTTGTCAAATGCTTTTGTATGTCTAGTGAGATGATCATATGATTTTTCTTTTTTAGATTGCTAGTATGGTGAATTTGATTGGTTTGTAAATGTTAAACCTACCTGACATTCCTGATAAAAACACTGCTTTGTAATAATGTATTATTCTTTTTATACATTATTGGATTAGATTTACTAAAATTTTGTTTAGAATTTTTGCATCTGTGTCAATGAAGCATATTGGTCTGTAGTTTCCTTTTTTTTGTAATAGCTTTGCCAGGATTTGATATCAGCATAATGATGGTGTTAAGAATGAATGGGAACATACTCTTTTCTTTTCAATTTTCTGGAAAAATTTGTATGAAATTGGTATTATTTCTTTCTTAGGTGTTCAGTAGAATTCACCAGTGAATCCATCTCGTTCTGGAGCATTCTTTGTGGTAAAGTTTTTAACTAAAAATTCAGTGTAACAGATAAAAGATGATTGAGTTTACTTACCTGTTAAGTGAGCTTTGATAATTTGTGCCTTTCAAGAAATTTATCAATTTCATCTAAGTGGTCAAATTTATTGGCATAAAGTTATCCATCATATTCTGTTTTTATTCTTTTAATATTTGTGGAATCTGTAATTATGTCATCTCTCTTATTTCTGATACTTTAAGTTTGTGCCTTCATTGTTTTTTTAGTTTTTGTGATCAGTCTGGGTTGAGGTTTCTCCATTTTATTCATTTTTTTCAAAGAATGAGATTTTTCTTTCTTTTTTTCCCTATTTTTTTGCATTGGTTGCTGTTCTTTATTACTATAATACCCTTAGTTCTCCTAACTTTGGGTTTAATTTACTCTTCTTTTTCTAGTTTCTTAACCTGGAAGTTGAGATCATTGATTTGAGAGCTTTCTTTTTTAAATATAGGCATTAATGCTATACATTTCTCCATAAGTACTACTTCAGTGGTATCTCATAAATTTTAACATGTTGTCCTTTAAATTTCACTCAGTTCAAAATGCTTTCTACTTTTCCTTTTGATTTCTTCCTGGATCCATGTGTTCTTTAAAAGTGTGTTGGTTAGATTCCAATTATTTGGGAAAATTTTTAGATATCTTTCTGTTACTGATTTCTAATTTAAATCTTTTTGCTCAGAGAATGAATTTTGCATGAATTGAGTGCTGTCAAATTTATTGTTGCTTATTTTATGACCTAAAATATGGTCCATCTTGGAAAATAATCTGTGTGCACTCTAAAAGAATGTGTATGTAGTAATTGTTGGGTGGAGTGGTTTAAATCAAGTTGACTGATAGTGTTCAAATCTTCCATATCTTTATTGACTTCTATCTAATTGTTCTGCCATATATTGAGAGAGGATTTTGAAGTTTTTTTTTTTTTTTTTTTAAAGATTTTATTTATTTATTTGAGACAGAGAGAGCACATGAGAGGGGGGAGGGTCAGAGGGAGAAGCAGGCTCCTTGCTGAGCAGGGAGCCCGATGCGGGACTCGATCCCGGGACTCCAGGATCATGACCTGAGCCGAAGGCAGTCGCTTAACCAACTGAGCCACCCAGGCGCCCGATTTTGAAGTTTTTGACTATCATTAGAGAGTTATCTATTTCTTTTTAGTTTTTGCTTCATTTATTTTGAACTGGGTTAATAGATTTAGGATTATTATGTCTTTTTGATAAATTGACCCCTTTATCATTGTGAAATGACCATCTTTATTGCTGTTAATATTCTCTGCTCTGAAATTTCTTTCAGACAAAGCCATTCTTACTTTGTATTAGCATTAATATATCTTTCAGCATCTTTTTTTACTTTTACTTTATTTTTGTCTTTATATTTCAGGTATGCTTTTGTAGTTGGGTTTTGATTATTTTGTCATTATCTACCTAAAACCTTCTTCTTTTTAATGAGGTATTTGGACCATTTATATTTAATGTGATTATTGATACAGTTAAGTTTAAGTCTATCAACTTGCTATTTGTTTTATATTTGTCTCATCTGTATATAGTTATCCTTTTCAATTTTCCTGTCTTTTTGGTTTATTAGAAATTTTTTTTAAAAAGTTCTTTTTACTTTCCTTTCTTGGCCTCTTAACTGTTTTCTTATTTTGCTTTAATGTTCATAATGTATATCTTTAATATATTGCAGGTTACCTCCAACTGATATTATACCATTTTACAAAGAGTTTAAGGACAATAAAATAGTATATTTCCATCACTCTCCTCCAACTTTGTGTTATTTTGTCATGTATTTTTATCTCTCTCTATATTATAAACCTAGCACTAGATTGTTAGTTTTATTTAAAGTCAATTCTTTTTTAAAGCATTTAAATAATAAGAAAAACAGTATGTTTACTGATGTAGTTACCATTTCTAATGTTCTTTATTCCTTTGTGTAGATCTATATTTCCATCTGTTATAATTTCCTTCTTCTTGAAAAGACTACCTTTTACAATTCTTGTGGTTTTGGTCTGCTAGTGATGATGTCTTTCAGCTTTAGTATTTCTGAAAGAGTCTTGTGTTCATTTTTTTTTTCAAACCTCCTCTCCATCCATCTATCTGTCTGTCTGTCTATGTATCTACCTATCTATCTAAAGTTTATTTATGTAAGCAATCTCTGTATCTGATGTGGGGCTTGAATTCACGACCCTGAGATCAAGAGCCGCGTGCTCTACTGACTGAGCCAGCCAGGTGCTCTATATTATTTGTTTTAAAAATTTTAATTCCAGTATAGTTAACATACAGTGCTATGTTATTTTCAGGTGTTCGATACGGCCATTCAGCAATTCTGTATATTACTCAGTGCTCGTCAAGATATGTGTACTCTTAATCCTCTTCAGCTATTTCACCCATACTCCCACTCACCTCTCCTCTGGTAACCATCAGTTTGTTCTTTATAGTTTTTTTTTTTAATGAACATGTAATGTATTATTTGTGTCAGGGGTACAGGTCTGTGATTCATCAGTCTTGCACAATTCACAGCACTCACCATAGCACATACCCCCCCCAATGTCCATCACCCAGCCACCTCATCCCTCCCACCCCCCACCACTCCAGCAACCCTCAGTTTGTTTTCTGAGATTAAGAGTCTCTTATGGTTTGTCTCCCTCTCTGGTTTTGTCTTTTCATTTTTTCCTCTCTTCTCCTATGATCCTCTGCCTTGTTTCTGAAATTCCATATATCAGTGAGATCATGTGATAATTGTCTTTCTCTGATTATTTCATTTAGCATAATACCCTCTAGTTCCATCCACGTCATTGCAAATGGCAAGATTTCATTTTTTGATGGCTGCATAATATTCCATTTATATATATGTATATATATATATATACACATATATATACATATATATGTGTGTGTATGTATATATATACACACACAAATATCACATCTTCTTTATCCATTCATCTGTTGATGGACATCTAGGCTCTTTCCATGGTTTGGCTATTGTGGACATTGCTGCTGTAAACATTGGGGTGCACATGCCCCTTTGGATTACTACATTTGTATCTTTGGGGTAAATACCCAGTGGTGCAATTGCTGGGTCATAGGGTAGCTCTACTGTCAACTTTTTGAGGAACCTCCATACTGTTTTCCAGAGTGGCTGCACCAGCTTGCATTCCCACCAACAGTGTAGGAGGGTTCCCCTTTCTCTGCATCCTCACCAACATCTGTTATTTCCTGACTTGTTAATTTTAGCCATTCTGACTGGTGTGAAGTGGTATCTCATTGTGGTTTTGATTTGTATTTCCCTGATGCCGAGCAATGTTGAACACTTTTTCATGTGTCTGTTGGCTATTTGGATGTCTTCTTTGCCAAAATGTCTGTTCATGTCTTCTGCCCGTTTCTTTCTTTCTTTTTTTTAAAAATATTTTTATTTATTTATTTGACAGAGAGAGACACAGCAAGAGAGGGAACACAAGCAGAGGGAGTGGGAGAGGGAGAAGCAGGCTTCCCGCGGAGCAGGGAGCCCAATGCAGGGCTCGATCCCAGGACCCTGGGATCATGACCTGAGCTGAAGGCAGACGCTTAACGACTGAGCCACCCAGGCGCTCCCTCTGCCCATTTCTTGATTGGATTATTTGTTCCTTGGGTGTTGAGTTTGATAAGTTCTTTATAGATTTTGGATACTGGCCCTTTATCTGATATGTCATTTGCAAATATCCTCTCCCATTCTGTTGGTTGTCTTTTGGTTTTGTTGACTGTTTCCTTTGCTGTGCAAAAGCTTTTTATCTTGTTGAAGTCCCAATAGTTCATTTTTGCCCTTGCTTCTCTTGCCTTTGGCGATGTATCTAGGAAGAAGTTGCTGCAGCTGAGGTCGAAGAGGTTGGTGCCTGTGTTCTCCTCAAGGATTTTGATGGATTTCTGTCTCACATTTAGGTCTTTTGTCCATTTTGAGTCTATTTTTGTGTATGGTGTAAGGAAATGGTCCAGTTTCATTCTTCTGCATGTGACTGTCCAATTTTCCCAATACCATTTGTTGAAGAGAGTGTCTTTTTTCCATTGGACATTCTTCCCTGCTTTGTAGAAGTTACTTGTTCTCTGTAGTTAAGAGACTGTTTTTTGGTTTGTCTTTTTTTCTCCATTGTTTGTTTTGTTTCTTAAATTCCATATATGAGTGAAATCATATGGTATTTGACTTTCTCTGACTGGCTTATTTTGCTTAATATTATACTCTCTCTAGCTTCATCCATGTCGTTGCAAATGGCAAGATTTCATTCTTTTTTACTCCTAAATAATATTCCATTGTATGTATATACCACATCTTTATCCATTCATCTATTGATGGACACTTGGGCTGCTTCCATATTTTGGCTATTGTAAATAGTGCTGCAATAGACATAAGGGTGCATGTATCTCTTTGAATTAGTGTTTTTGTATTTCTTGGGTAAATACCCAGTAGCATGGTCACTAGATCATAAGGTAGTTCCATTTTTATCTTTTTGAGGAACCTCCATACTGTTTTCCAGAGTGACTATACCAGTTTTCACTCCTACCAGCAGTACACTAGGGTTCCTATTTCTCCACATCCTCTCTAACATTTGTTTCTTGTGTTATTGGTTTTAGCCATTCTGATAGTTGTGAGGTGGTATTGTAGTTTTGCTTTGCATTTCCCTGATAATGAGTGATGTTGAGCATCTTTTCATGTGTCTGTTGGTCATAGGTATTCCTTCTTTGGAGGAATATGTGTTCATGTCTTCTGCCCATTTTTAAGTTGGATTATTTGCTTTTTTGGTGTTGAAATGTATCAGTTCTTTATATGTTTTGTATACTAACCCTTTATCAGAGATGTCATTTGCAAATACCTTCTCCTATTCAGTAGATTGTCTTCTTGTTTTGTTGATTGTTTCCTTTGCTGTGCAGAAGCTTTTTATTTTGATGTAGTCCCAATAGTTAATTTTTGCCTTTGTTTCCCTTGCCGCAGGAGACATATCTAGAAAAATGATGCTATGTTATCTCAATATTGGAGAAATTACTGCCTGTGCTCTCATCTAGGATTTTTATGGTTTCAGGTCTCACATTTGGATCCTTATTCCATTTTGAATTTATCTTTGTGCATGGTGTAAGCCAGTGGTCTAGTTTCATTCTTTTGCACGTAGCCATCCAGTTCTCCCAACATCATTTGTTGAAGAAGCTGTCTTTTTCCCATTGCATATTCTTTCCTCCTTTGTTATGGAATAATTAACCATATAAACTTGGGTTTACTTCTGGGCTTTCAGTTTCATTCCATTGATCCATATGCCTGTTTTTTGTGCCAGTACCATACTGTTTTGGTTATAGCTTTGTAGTATCACTTGAAATCTGGGGTTGTGATACCTCCAGCTATGTTTTTATTTTTCAAGATTGTTTTGGCTATTGGGGGGTCTTCTTTGGTTCTGTACAGATTTTAAGATTGTTCTAGTTTGGTGAAAAATGTTGGTATTTTGATAGGGATTGCTTTAAATCTTTAGATGCTTTGGGGAGTATGGACATTTTAACATTTGTTTTTCCAATCCATTATCATGGAATATCTTTCCATTTGTTTGTGTCATGTTTGGTATCTTTCATCACTGTTTTGTAGTTTTCAGAGTATAGGTCTTTCACCTCTTTGGTTAAGTTTATTCCTAGGTATTTTATTATCTTTGGTGCAGTTGTAAATGGGATTGCTTTCTTAATTTCTCTTTCTGTTGCTTCAATATTAGTATATAAAAATGCCACAATTTCTGTACATCAGTTTTGTATCCTGTGACCTTACTGAATTTATCGATCAGTTCTAGTAGCTTTTTGGTGGAGTCTTTAGGGTTTTCTATATATAATATCATGTTGTCTGCAAATAGTGAGTTTTACTCCTTCCTTACCAATTTGGATGCCTTTTATTCCCCTCTTCTCTGATTTCTGTGGCTAGGACTTCCAGTACTATCTTGGACATCCCTGTCTTGTTCCTGACCTTAGGCAAAACACCCTTAGTTTTTCACCATTGAGTATGATGTTAGTTATGGGTTTTTCATATGTGGCCTTTCTTACATTGAGGTAGGTTTCCTCAAAACCTACTTTGTTGAGGGTTTTTATCGTAAATGGATGCTGTACTTTGTCAAATGCTTTTTCTGCATCTATTGAAATGATCATATGGTTTTTATGCCTTCTTTTATTGATGTCATGTGTTACATTGATTGACTTATGAATATTGAACCAACCTTGCATCCCAGGGATAAATCCCCCTTGATCGTGATGAATAATTTTTTTTAATGTATCATTGGATTTGGTTTGCTAATATTTTTTTTGAGGATTTTTCATTTATGTTCATCAGAGATATTGGCCTGTAGTTCTTTTTTTTGCGTGTCTTTATCTGGTATTGGTATCAGAGTAATGCTGGCCTTATAGAATGAATTAGGAAATTTTCCTTCCTCCTCTATTTTTTGGGATAGTTTGAAAAGAGTAGGTATTAACTCTTCTTCTTCTTCTTCTTCTTTTTTAAGATTTTATTTATTTATTTGACATAGAGAGAGAGAGAGAGAGAGAGCACAAGCAGGCAGAGGAAGCGGGAGAAGCAGAGTCCCCACTGAGCGGGGAACCTGATGCTGGGCTTGATCCCAGGACCCTGGGATCATGACCTGAGCTGAAGGCAGATGCTTAACCGACAGAGCCACCCAGGTGTCCTGGTATTAATTCTTCTTTAGACATTTGGTAGAATTCACCAGTGAAGCCATCTGGCCCTGGATTTTTGTTTGCTGGGCATTTTTTGATTGCTGATTCAATTTCTTTGCTGGTAGTCAGTCCGTTTAAATTTTCTGTTTCTTCCTGATGTGATTTTGGGAGGTTATAAGTTTCTGAGGATTTACCCATTTCTTGTAGGTTGTCTAATTTGTTGGCATATAATTTTTCATAATATTCTTTTACAATTTTTGATATCTGTGGTGTCAGTTTTTATTTATCCCCTTTCTGATTTTATTTATTTGAGTCCCCTCTCCCTCTCTTTTTTATGAGTCTGGCTAAAGGTATATTGATTTTGTTGATACTTTCAAAGAACCAGCTCCTGGTTTCATTGGTCTGTTCTATTGTGTTTTAGTTTCCATTTTGTTTATTTCTGCTCTAATCTTTATTATTTCCTCCCTTCTGGTTTTGGGTTTTGTTTGTATTACAATATTTTTGATATATTCTATATGCTGTATACTATATCCCCATGACTTATTTATTTCATAACTGTAAGTTAATATCTCTTAATCCCCTTCACCCAGTTTGTCCATCCCCCCCCATCCCTTCATCTCTGGTAAGCACAGTTTATTCTTTGTATTTATGAGTCTGTTTTGTTTGTTTGTTCATTTGTCTTTTTTAAAATATTCCATATATAAGTGAAATCATATGATATTTGTCTTTCTCTGTCTTTATTTCACATAGCATTGTACTCTTTAGGTCTATCCATGTTGTCACAAATGGCAGGATCTCCTTTTATATGGCCGAATAACATTCCATTGCATATATATACCACTTCTTGTTTATCTGTTCATCTATTGGTGGACATTTGGGTTGTTTCCATATCTTGGCTATTGTAATTGATACTGCAGTAAACATAGGGGTGCATACATCTTTTTGAATTAGTGTTTTTGTTTTCTTTGGGTAAATACCCAATAGTGGAATTACTGGATCATATGGTATTTCTATTTTTAAGTTTTTGAGGAACCTCCTTACTGTTTTCCACAGTGGTTATACCAATTTACATTCCCACCAACAATGTACAGGGATCCCTTTTTTTCATATCTTTACCAACACTTGTTATTTCTTACCTTTTTGATACTGTCCATTTTGACTGGTATGAGGTGATATGATATATCATTGTGGTTTAGATTTGCATTTCCCTTATAGTTAGTGATGTTGAGCATCTTTCATGTGTCTGTTGACTATCTGCATATTCTTTGGAAAAATGTCTGTTTAGGTTCTCTGCCCATTTTCTAATTGGATTGTTTGGCTTTTTTGGTGTTGGGTTGTATAAATTCATTATATATTTTGGATACTAACTCCTTATCAGATATATCATTTGCAAATACCTTCTCTCATTCAGTAGGTTGCCTTTTTGTTTCATTGACGTTTCCTTTGCTCTCCAAAGGTTTTTATTTTGATGTAGTCCCAGTAGTTTAATTTTGCTTTTGTTTCCCTTGCCTCATGAGGCATATCCATAAATATGTTGCTAAGGCTTACTGCCTATATTTTCTCTTAGGAACTTTGTGGCTTCAGGTCTCACATTTAGGTCTTTAGTTCATTTTGAGTTTACTTTTGTGTATCATGTAAAAAAGTGGTCCAGTATCATTCTTTGGAATGTAACTGTCCAGTTTTCCCAACATTATTTATTGAAGACTATCTTTTTTCCATTGTATAGTCTTGCCTTCTGTGTCATACATTAATTGACCATATAAGAATGGGTTTATTTCTGGTAATGCTCATTGAATCTTGAGATTTGCTAGGAGCTATACCTGGCTCTGTGTGAGTGTTGGGCAGCACTCTAACCTCTTACTCTTTCCTGTGGTACTGTTCCTATAGTTTCCTTGCATGCATGTGCTTATTACTCAGCTGAGTACCGAAGGGGATCCTCTATAGATCTTCACATTTCCCCGTGCAGTGTTCTCCTCTTTAGGACTATGTCCTGTGAACTCTATTTGCCTTGGTCTCCCTAGGCTCTCAGCTCTGGTTTCCACCTCCCTGTGCTGTAGCCTGGAAGCTCTTTCAGTTCAGTAATCTGGGGGGAGATTGTAGGGTTTACTTTGTTTCCTGCTCCTCAGGGATCACTATTCATCATTGCTTGATGCTGAGTGTTTTGTAAATCTTGTTTCAAATATTTTGAAAACCTTATTCGTTGTATTTTGATTGTTTCAGGCAGGAGAGTGAATCTGATCCCTGTTATTCCATGGAAGCTGTTATTGGAAGTCTAGGCACAATGGTTTGAAAATCCTGGCTCACTTAGTTGTTGTGAGACCTTAGATATGTTTCTTTAGTTCTTTGAACTTAAGTTGTTACTGTTTTTTTTTTAAATCAGTACAACTGGGAAAGTATCACAGTTCTCTTAGTAGAAATAAATGAAATAAATGAGATAACATTTAAGTTGTGGTATTGGATATATATAGTATATATTTAATATTTAACACATTTCTTTCCTCTGTCTTCTCACTTTCCCTTGCTTATTGATGGTGTTAAAAATATTTACTGAATTATACTAAATTAAGTTCTGTGACTCCAAAGTTATTCATTCTGTTCTCAAAATATGAAGATTAGAGCGTGACCACATTGTTGAAAACTGCCCAAACTTCTTTTTCTTCTAAGTGTCCAGGGGCAAATGAATCATCTGGTTCTGTTGCTAAGATTCATCTAACTTTCCTGGGGAATTGCTAAATCTTACTCTGTTAATGTGAAGAGGAGAGAAACACAGGTGAGGCTCATTGAACAGTGTGGTTCTTGATCTCTGTCTGCTTTCCTATTCTCCTGTTCTAAATGACAGTTTGCAAGTGTTGCAGAATTATTTTATTACACATGCTTGAATATCATGTAGGAGAGCTGACGTTATCCAGAAATCTCAGATTCTTTTAATCTGTAAGATTTCATTTAATTCCTACTACATTTATCTTCGGGGAGAGACACGTAGATAGAATGATAGTATATTTTTTGAAAGATTTCATTTATTTATTTGAGGGAGAGAGAGAGCGAGAGAGAGCACAAGCTTGGGGGAGGGGCAGAGGGAGAAGGAGAAGCAGACTCCCCTGCTGAGGACCCTGAGATCATGGCCTGAGCCGAAGGTAGATGCTTAACCAACTGAGCCACTTAGGCACCCCTAGAATGATAGTATTTTTACACATTATTTGCATCTGTCATAACGGTGCTTGACCTAAATATGTATATAGATGTATTTAATTTTTAAATGTCACAAGATTTTATGAATTCTTTACTTAGTAATGTGACACAGGGAAAATAGTACATGTGGCTAAAATTTGAGTATTAGTCATAGACTAATGAAACTTATTTTGAGGTGACCATAACATTCATTACATTTATTTTTGAGCAGTATCAATTTTAGAATGAATAATTGAATTTATTATCTTCATTTCATCTAATTCATCTTGCATAACTTTATCAAATTAATCTTCCTTAATCACTGCTTTCACATTGCCATTCTCCCTCTCAAAAAATGTTTAGGAGATCTTAGTTCTTACTGGCTTTACAAGGGAACTCTTTTGCCTTTCTTTCAAGTCTTTCTACACATAGGTTTCATTCATCATGTAAAAACCCACTTCATTGTACTTCTCTGGGTGAAACCTCCAAATAGGTCAGAACTTTCTCTTTTTAGTTTCTCTAATCTTTTCACTCTTATTCTTCTCAGTATCATCTCCTGTGTTTGTTTTCTACCTCTGTGCCACCAATTTGTTTCTCTCCTGTTTCCTCAGGTAGATCACCTTTACCTCTTTACTAAAATCTTCCTTGTCTCTAGCCATCACTTTTTCTCTCATCAAATTCTCATCAAAGCATGTGTGATTACAGAATTATAACCAAAGCTATAATACTGTGTTGAGGTAATCTAAACTCTTACTTTTAA
Organism: Neomonachus schauinslandi; assembly: GCF_002201575.2. Taxonomy (NCBI): domain Eukaryota; kingdom Metazoa; phylum Chordata; class Mammalia; order Carnivora; family Phocidae; genus Neomonachus; species Neomonachus schauinslandi. Next base: position 99,932,760 of record NC_058410.1, on the reverse strand, counting down.
GTAGGAGAAATTAAAGTCCATGAGTTTGTAACTGCTTCAAGATCACACACAGAAGCAGTATTGGACACTGAACTAGAAGTCAGGCTTCATATGTCTTTGGTCATTGCCCTTCAAAACCTGTGTACAAAATTTTGTTAATTTGTTCATTCAGTGAATATAGACTATGCTCCTTCTTTGGCTCCATCTTTTAATCTATGCAAAAATCCTAAGAGGTAGATAACATTATTGTGCTCATTTTACAGATGGGTACCAATCCAAGGTATCAGAGTTAAATGGCAGAGTTGGAATTGAAACCCCAGTAGTTTGGTCCTAGGGCCTGAATATTTTTTCTTTTTTTCCTCTGAGTGTTTGATCATCCTGTGACACTGCCTCTTTTTGCTGCTGGCCTCTGGCTAGTTTTTCCATACTTGCGGGATGAGACCATGTCCTATGTTTTTGGGTTTCTCTCTGTTCCCACTAGGGGAAGTAAGCTCACACTGTACCTCAATATTTGTTGATTAGTTCTCTTATCCAGCAAATTGCTCATTAAAATAGCCCCTAAATATGGATCAACATGGCCACACTTAAATTTTGAAAGAAATCATTTGAACTCAGCCTAAGCCAGGTGTGTAACAGAAATTAAAGTGTGAGGTAATTATGCAGATAATTAAGACAAAGTCCTGCCATTTACTTTATTAGTTTCATTTTCTTCTGTTTGTAGATTGCCTATCTATCTGCAAGGATTCCTGTTTAGCATTGCAGTTCAAGACACTTGATCTTCACCAATCATTTAGTTATTTTTTTTCCCCCTCAAAGTCAGGCAGATATGTAGAGGATTTGGATGGCCGAGCCACAGTCAATTCTTTCAACCTTCTTACTGAATTGTTTCATTCTTACCACATAGTCCAGGGCTTTCAGTTGGTTTCTACACAGTCTGGTCTGTGTAGAATCTGCCTAGCCATCTTCATGCTTGATTGCTCCATATGGAATATATACATGAATAAAAGCATGTCCTATCTATGCTAAAATGACAAGTGAACATGGAAGCATTAGGGGTTCACCTGCATCTCCACGAAGATTTTCTGGATAATTACACAATCTCAGTGTCTGAAACTGAACAAAGCAAGCAGGCCCCCAAAAAGAAAAAAAAATCCTTCTTTCAGTCAGGCTATTAAAAAACAAAAACCAAATTCTTATTGCATGAACCAAGGTAATGATTTCTGTCCCATGAAAAACAGAACATTATTATTATTCTTTCATTTAAGCCAAGAGCAAGATAAGATCTGGGGTATCTGGGTGGCTCAGTCAGTTGGGGGGCCTGCTCTTGGTTTCAGCTCAGGTCATGGTATCCTAGTGGTGAGATCCAGCCCCATGAAAGGCTCTGCACTCAGTGTGGAGTCTGCTTTAGATTCTCTCTGCCTGTCCCTATATATCTCTCTCACAAGTAAATAAATAAAATCTTAAAAAAACAAACAGCAAGATAAGATCGATTTGCCTTTAGCCCTTAAGTGAATGTTGGTGAGCCTAGGTTTATATGACTAATGATAGGATTCTGAAGTCATAATGGTATGAATACCAGTTTTACTTGGCATTGGTATATACGTATATATTGGTGAGAAGTTGTATTTAATTCATGGATTGCTTTTTTTCTCTTACATGTAAATGAGAAAATTCCTTTTGAGTTGAAATGGAAACAAAGGCCCACATTTAGCCGATCCAAAAGTATTGTGATTAGGAACAGAGTTGCTTCGGTCTCCTAATAGATTGGAGAACCAGCCTAACCATTGTCTTGAATCTTCACTGGAATTTATTTTTATTATTATTATTTTTTTAGTCTTTTTTTTAAGGTTTTATTTATTTATTTGACAGAGAGAGAGAGAGAGAGCACAAGCAGGGAGAGCGGCAGGCAGAAGGAGAAGCAGGCTCCCCACTGAGCAAGGAGCCCCCTGTGGGGCTTGATCCCAGGACTCGGGGATCATGACCTGAGCCAAAGGCAGATGCTTAACTGACTGAGCCACCCAGGTGCCCCTGGAATTTATTTTAATAGCTACATAATATTTATGAATTTTTGTTCTGGGAAAAAAATGAAGAGGTCACTTTTATATCTCTCCCATTTTATTTATATGAGAATAATATTTAGGTGTCATGCTTACTATTAACATTGCCATTTAGAAATATTACTTTCCAGTTTTAGTTCAATTTCTATTAGAAGTAAAAATAGAACAGTTTTTGCTCCCTGATGGAAAATAAAAAAACTGACAGTGTCTTTTAGCACACTAATTTTGCTTGTTAGGATGATTTAGCTGAACTCAATGGAAGAGACATAATGTCTAAATTTAGCTGTGTCTACAAAATTGCAACATGTGGACCATTTGCTGAAAAAACTGCAATATACATATCACTTGGTTTTTCTTATGAACAAGAAAATATATTATCAAGGGAGGCTACTACTTGATTTTTATGAATTTCATTTCATCACCGGGATCTGGGATTATTATAGAATGCAGATATACCCTTGGGTTTCAACAGACGTGTGCTCTCTCTTTCATTTTTTTTTTTTTTCCCTAGTTGACTCTTTCCACTTATGTTACGTGGGATAAGATTGCCACCATAACATGAAGCATCATTACTAAATCTCAATGATGCCCAATTAGGAAGGAGCCATGAAAGGTAAAGGAGAATACTGACAAGAGAAACTCAGCAAGCTTGGCAGGGCCTATAGGAAGAGACGTTAATTAGTGCATCGGATCTATTTAATCATAATCAGAGATGGTAATTGACTTGGATGTGGCCTACTAAGTATTTGGCATAGATCTGGAAAACATAATGTGGAACAAAGTCTAAGTTGCTTCAAGGGCTGTAGACTAGGGATCACATTTCTTCTGTAACAAAACTATATAAAAATCTGATGTGGAAATTTCTCTCATTATGGAAATAAATGCATGTGGATAGTGGGGTGTCCATGCATGATCTTTTCTGTGCCATCTAGACAGGTTGAAGAGGAGGTATTAGTGCTGTCATAGTTTAGTGACTAATGCTGACTGGCCACCATCACTAGATTTTTATGATCAGTGGAGACCAGAGTGCTCTGACAGCCACAGTGCCCAAACTGGTTGTGCTGTGGCTGGGTTAGTTCAACTTTATCCTGTCCAGGCAGCCTGGGTGCTTGGGTTCTTTCAAAGAGTGAGTTACCAAGTATCCTTTGGGTTCTGAGATGTGCTGGTCAGTGACACACTGAGACACATTCCTGGTGTCCTACCTCATGACTCTGAGCTGTGATCATGGCACCACAGGCAGATACTTTTGGATCTTTTGTCAAGTGTCCTTTGGCCTGCTTTCGATGAACAGGTGCTTTGATCCCTACATTGTTTACTCCAACTCTGCTGCTTCTGATGTTGTTGCTGTTGCAAATATTTGAGGGTTTATCAGAGACGGAGGCAATTGCTATGATAGTCAAACCTTTCAGCACCAGGCCAAACAGCATTCTTTTTTTTTTTTTTTTTTTAGTCCACTGGGGCTGCTGCAATGCTTTGGAAGGTCTAGATCTGTGTATACTTGTATCTTGACATAAGGCCTTATCCACTGTATTGCAGAGAGACCTGGGCCGGATCTGTGGTTTTGAGACCCTTCTACTCCTTGACAGTTTTCTCTTTGGGCGATCCTTGCCCTATCTGTGTCTTCTGTCTGAGCTGCTGAACTAGGCAAAGGGGCTTTGTGAGATTCCTTGAGTGTGATAACTCCTGTGATTAGAAGAGTGGTGACTGAGCATGGGCATTGTCACAAGCCTCCTAACCCTCCGTGGGCATCATGGCCTTGAGTGCATCCTGATCTAGTTTATCCCCATAGGAACAGGAGTGAGAACTTAGCAGTTATTTCACTTAATCTACTAACCTAAATTTAATACTCTAACTTTTCTGATTTTGAAAACCAGTATGTTAGAAAAGTGGCTTTGACCTCTCCACCATGGTGTCTGCCTGCCTTGTTGGCTTTTATTTAGTTCCAAACATTTATTGAGCACCCACTGTATTTCAGCTGTTTAAAATACAGATACATGTATTTATATACATTTGAGAATATTATTTCAGACTGGGAGAAAATCCTAGTTTCCATCTGCACCAAACATTGAGTGAAAGATACTATTGGCATGAGATACCATAATATGGGGGTATTTATTGCACATCAGTTATGGATCAGATACTGTTCTGAGTATAGAGCACTGAAAAACAGGCAAAAATATATGCCTTGATAGAGCTTACATTCTATCTAGGGGAATCAGGGTGGGACAGACTATAATCAAAATGCACAAGTAAAAGTGACTTTGTGAGATATGGGATGCTAGACGGATGATAGGTGTATTGAGAAAAATAAAGCATAGAAGGCCTCATTGAGAAGGTGACATTTGAGCAAAGGCCTGGAGGGAAGTAAGGGAATAAAGAACATTCCTGGTAGAGGCAACAACAAGTGAGCAGGCCCTGATTCCATGAGTACATCCAGCATATTGAAAGTACAGCAAGGCCTGACATGTACAAAGGGAGGGGCAAGTAAGTAGGAGATGAGGTCTAAGGAGTAATGGGGGGAGGGTATAGGTCAGAGAAGGTTTGATTATTGTTTTTTGTGGACTTTGTTGATGTGTTTGTCTCTTAACCCAATTGGAATAATGTGGTAATACTTGTGAAGGGTCAGCTGCCTGGGGAAATTTATAAATACAATACCTAATATCCATAAAATTGTCCCATGTCCCAGTATCTTTGTACAGGCTTTACTGACGTGTTTAGATGGTCCCTTTGTGGGGAAGAATGAAGCCAAGGTACACATACTCCTCATCATGATGGTTTAGCGGGTAGAATTTTACCTCTTCAAAAGACTGAGACTTCACAACTGAATAAGAAGAGCTGCTTGTGACTTGTCCAGTATAAAAATGTTTATGAAGTTTTTCGTTTTTAAAAATTTCTCTATTTTTCTTTTTTTCTTTATTGTGACATATCTATTATTTCTTATTTTTGAACTTGAAATAATAAATAGGTCACATAATTTTGGGTGACAGTCTCAAATCAAGAACAGTTTTTAGGGCAAGGGATTAAATTTTTGGTGATGAGGTTATATAGATAGCTAGATGGATGGATGAGTGGGGGGATAGGTAGATAGATAAATAGGGAGAGTCCTGCTTGCCTTACATCAGTCTAAATGGAATGAGGACTCCTGGATGGAATATGTACTGAATTTACTCCTCAAATACCTGTCCTTGTGACAGCATTACGTGAAGCCAAGAGGTAACATTTTGACAGAGATACAGCTTCTTTTTCTCAGCATTGCTCATTACCCGAAGTAATTTTTCTCTCTTGTGTTTCCATTATCATTTTGATATGATTCATGGTGGCCTCTTAGATTACCTCAAGAGTCGTGGATAATTTAATGTGCTCTTATTACAAAAAAAATCCCTTTTCTACTCCAGCAGGGGTTTTTAACTGGGACTACCATCTAGGGGGGTTATAGAGAGGCTTCCGTGGTTCTCTTTACCCCTTGATATTGTATGTGTGCATTTAGTCCACATGTATATTTTTCTGAGGAGAGAATTCTAACCCTTAGCAAATTCTCAAAGGGATCTGTGATCTGAAAAACACTAATATCACTGGTTTAATAGAAAACATTTTAGTGGGTGTTGGGTGGCAATAAGACACAGCATGACGTCTCCATATACGAAAAGGCATGGTTGGGGCACTGAATGTGTGTTCACATCAATTAGCAGGCTTGAAGTTTTCTGTACCAACCACATTAGTAGGAAGTAATCCAAGGAGGGAACATTTCAAAGGGAAAAATGAGATGAAGTTTCCAGCAACAGATGAATTCACTTATAGACCCAGTTTTGGGGCAAAGATGGATGGAAGGAGGAAGAGTTTTCAGCTGCTCATTGCCATTTATTGCCCTCCCAACTTGGAAGTGTGTGCTGGCTTGGAGGTAGTTGTGTTAAGCGTTTAAACATCTTCTTTAGGAGCCCAGCTTGCATTGGATTACAGAAATAGAGCACATTGAGGAAATTGGATACAGAATGGTTTCTATGGTGAAGTGTTGTAAAGCAGGAATAACTCTTACACGGAAAGGAAGAGAGGGGGCTTCATATTAGAACTTTCTGAAAAAAAATTTCATAAGCCATTTCAGTGAGGTCCTGGTGGACATCAAAAAGAAATGTGTTTGTGGAGACTTGAGAAGAAAAGCCCGAGACTGTTCTAGTAAGGATCTCTAAGGAGATTTAAAGACAGGGAAAGAGGAGAAAATGTCACTGATGGCAGAACAAGAGAATGTGGCCATTTTACTGCCACCTTCTAGTTTAGAGGTTCAGAAACTAGGAGGGGTCTTGGACTGGAAGTATTGTAGAAAACAGATTAATATGAATTCCCTTAGTAGGTTGGAGGAATTAGAGCAATGTGCAGCACATTTTACACAACAGCTGCCCAGACGTAGGTGTTAGGGAGAGGAAACAGTTATAGTTGGTCTAAACCATAAGCTATAATGAAAATATTTTATGACCAGTTTGCAAAGATTATGTAGAAGCAATAATAAGGGTGGCCAGCAGTGGCGACAAAGAAAGAATTTACATTCATAAAGACTTGCTGGGCTGACATAAATGCTGAAGACTATAGATTCTCAAAGGATCAAAGAACTGATTGAAATGGGAAAAGAAGCTAATAATAAAAGAAAATATGTAGAACATTTTAGTTTAATGTTTTTAATTCAACAAATATGTTATAGGGACCAAGGAGGATGTAAGGATAAGAAATATCGGTGTCTTCAAGGAGCTTCTAATGTAGTTACACAGTTAGGAGCAAATACCGCAGTAATACAGATTACAATATGTTATGAAGGAATAGCACAGATTACAAAATGTTGTGCAGAAATAGTGTGTCCAGAGAGCACTTTGCTAGGGGCTGCTGGAGATGCAGAGATGAATCCTCATCCTAAGGAGCTTAGTTTATACCAGTGAGGGGAATTAAGTCATGCATACAACTCACCTTCACATAAGCAAGAATATCTTTTTTTTTTTTTTTTAAAGATTTTATTTATTTTATTTGAGAGAGAGAGAATGAGAGACAGAGAGCATGAGAGGGAGGAGGGTCAGAGGGAGAAGCAGACTCCCCGCCGAGCAGGGAGCCCGATGCGGGACGCGATCCCGGGACTCCAGGATCATGACCTGAGCTGAAGGCAGTTGCTTAACCAACTGAGCCACCCAGGCGCCCTAAGCAAGAATATCTTAACTGCCACTAGAGACAATGGTATCTGTGTTCAAGGAAGGTGAGTTCTTACCTGATCAAGGGTAACAGGAAAGGTTTTGGAGGTGACATTATCAGTGGGCTCTGAAGAATGTGTAGAACTTTGTCAAGCTACTAGATCTATTCAAAAGGAACAGATGCATAAGTATTGTAGGAATTATTTTGGTTTGGTCAGAAAAGAATTGTATGTATGAGTAAGCTTTTTGAATGAAAAATAACCAGTGTCAACTTTTCTGTTTTTTTACAGAAAACTGTAGATAATTACCCTTTTAGTGGCATGAGGAGGACTGAGATAATCCTTGGATGTCTTCCAACTCTGTAATCCAGTGATTCTCTAAGCCCATACCCAAGGAAAGTAAATGCCTATTTATTTGAAATAAAATTTATAGCCATACCAAAAAGGACTCGAAAAAGTCTTATAAGTGTCTCTGTTAGTGATAATAATATTAATTGCCACCATATTTTCCTAAATTATCCCAGGAACCTTATGAGTTATGGATAATAATGCTCATTTTTCAGATGAAGAAATGCTCAGAGAAGTTAAGCAATTGCCCCAGTTCATACAGCTAGTAAGTGGCAGAAGTAGGACTCCCAGCCATATCCTGCTAACTCCAAATATTTCTTAACCACTCCTCAATACCATCTTGTTACTTTTCTACTGGAAGCCTAGCACAATATCAAAGTGGTTGTATCAGAGTTCCTGTTTGTCAACAACAAAATCCACTCTAGCTAGCGGATGTAGAGAAGTAGTTTGCTAAAGGGAATTGGCCAGTGCCAGGAAGGGCCGGGGAGTCAGACTTGAAGTCTGTGCATCCCGAAAGCATACACCCAGTCTCACTGCTGCACTGATTTAGGAGAGACCCCAGGACTGCTGCCTTTGCACACAGCTTTGCCCCGGGTGCTGCTAATACTGATGTGGGGTGCCACAGCTGGGATCTGGGCCACGGCTGCTCCTGCATGCCTGATGGATCTCTGCGCTTCTCTTGGTAGAATTAATTCCACATGGTATCTCCAATACCTCATTTCACTTTCTTGAAGTTGTCTGTGGGTGTGTCTAATTGGCAGAGCCTAGGTCATATGTCATGACAAATTACAAAGGAATCTGGGAAACAAATGCCTAGCTTATAGCTTGGGAGGGGAGTCCTCAGTTAAGAAATTCTCCGTATATTGGGGAGCCTGGGTGGCTCAGTCAGTTAGGCATCTGCCTTCAGCTCAGGTTGTGATCCCAGGGTCCTGGGATCGAGCCCCGCATCGGGCTCCCTGCTCCACGGGAAGCCTGCTTCTCCCTCTCCCACTCCCCCTGCTTGTGTTCCCTCTCTCGCTGTGTCTCTCTCTGTCAAATAAATAGATAAAATCTTAAAAAAAAAAAGATATTCTCCATATAGGAAGGATTTTCAAAAGGTTCTAAAGAACTACATACAGATCAGTGGCCAGTAGAGGTTCGTTTTGTGTAAGAGTCCAGCATTTATAGAAACTGTTCTTTATCTGTCTGGAGTTTCTCTCAGCCCTTTATTTCCTTGTAGTCAGAAGGTGACCTTACCAACATCTCAATTCTAACACCATGCCAGCAGTGACCCAAGCAGTAAAAAAATATATCACCGAATTAATTTAGTGGAAACACTAAAACATTCATGGTCTTAAAATTTTAACAGAAGCCTGTGTTTTCTCCATTAAAAAAAATTAATCGGGTAGGATGTCTTTAATCAAAAGACAAGTCAACTGGATCACACAAAAGACCAAATAATGGCATTGTAACTTTACAAATTCTCTGACTTTTGGCTGCTTTTTATAAGCCTGAAAAAAATATCAAAAGCAGTAAAAACTTATATTATTTCTGTCAGTAGTCCTTTTCATAAAATGTTGTGAAAACAATCTCTTTAAGAAGGAAGCAACATACTGAGCAGCAAGCCTCAGTCACAGGAAGTTCATTTTTTCTTTGGCTTACAGCCCAATGCCATCAGAACTAATTAAAAACAGAGCCACGCTGGTATGGGGCTCAGTGTTTGGGTTTTACAATAACAGAGTCGCAAAGCAGGGGGATGTCTAATGAGAATAGTTTCTGAGTTTGTTTTGTAGCATTGGGCAACTATGTCAATTACTGGAACTGCAGCTCAGGGCCAGCACCCATGCTGGGATGTGAGCGAGTCTTATTGCCGTACAGATTGAGCTTCCACTTTGATACATGTGATATGCATGTCACTTGTATACTGGTGCGGTTTCTTGGCTACAGACTATATGAGAGGAGGCTGATGCTACCTTGCTCCTCTCATCTGAGGCCAGATCAAATGTTACGAGGCCCAGATTTCATCTGCATCATTAGCCATGCTCCAGTTAAAAAATGAAACATGTCCTCTGGTTGGAAAAGTATTGGAAATGAAGGCACTGCCTTACCCAGCCATATGTATGAGCTGCTGGAGAATTCATGTGGGATGGGGGAGGGGGCAGAGAAAGACATACATACCAAGGTAAAGAAAGAAAGATGAATAAAGCAGTGTGGCCAATGAAAAGGTCATTCAGGACTAAAATACCCCTTGTGCATTACTTTATGTATAATAGCAATAAAAAGCGAGACTGGGGGTTTCTTTTCCTTTTTTTCTTTGCTTAAACAATAACAGTCCCCACTCCCCAGCCCCCTCGCAAAAAGAACCCCTTATTTTCTGTCTGTGTATATGGTGATCATGATGCATGGTCTTCTGGTCATTTAAGAAATTGACTTGCAAGAAGGAGGTAGAGTGATGGAAAAAGCTGCTAGTTTTAGATAAATTATCAGTGGAGTACTTGTAACTCTGTGCACGGTCTCTTCAAGTTTATAATTTAATCTGTGTTCAAGGTGAGTTTTCTTTCCTTCATGCAAAACATGATGGAAGAACATTCTAGTGCCAACTGTAAGTACCACCGAATATATTAAAATAGAACTGCAATAAGAGCTCAACAGATTTTGGATCTGTTCTTTTTTTGTGATGTGGTTCATTTAAAGGCAGTTGTATTTATTTGTATTCTGTTTCATTTATATTCCTGTTACATATTTTAAGAATATATGCAGAGAAAATTAATGAATGTATAGTTTTAATAGATAAATTCAAATAAATATGGAGCTTCATTAATTAACTTATGTAATCAAGGTATTAGTCATCTCAATTATTAATGGCTCATGAAACATATACCTAGTTTTATATGATCTTTCTTGATGCTTTTTAAAGTTGTGAGCAAACATGACAGATGAACGTGTTATGGGAGCAAGATTTTAAGAAGGTCAACGTATATATTCCAGCAATATTTATATGAATTAATCTGAATATATATATATTATATATAATATATATAATGATTTAGATATTATTTTTTAATCTTAATGTGATTAGGCATAAAGAAGGTATTTTAAAAGTACATGCAATTATTAATACTTCTCAAAATAGAGCATAATTTTACACGTTTTCTCTTCTCACTGTTTTTACTCTCTGGGTTCTTCAGTCAGTGTTAGTATTGGTGATTCCCCTGATAACATGTATAGTGTACTCTTCATCACAGTAATGTATATCTGCCTTGAAAATTCTACCTGCTGAAACTTAATAGACTGAGATTTCCTCTCTGCCTCTCTTTCTAGCATCTCTCCCACCCCTCAAAGATGTTTCATCCAATATCCTGTAAAGTCCTTGAATAGTAGATGGAGGCAGCTATTCGGTCCCTATGCAGTCAAGTATCCTGGCTTCCAAGGGCTCAAAGAGCAAAAATCTGGACAGAAGACCATTAGCAAACTGTTTGGAGAATGACAATAACATTAGCACCCTGAGAATGTCATGCTAGAATACTTGGTCATGCTGTGGCCAAGAGGAGAATGGTACGTACTAAAAATTGGCCTTGGAACTCTGATGCCTGTTAATCTTGGGCCAGAGAAAAGGACAGCGAGCCCAGGAGGGAAGGAGGAAAGAAGATGGAGATTGAAGGAAGGTTTGACAAGCAGAGACTTCTGCAAGTTAAACTCAGGTCCTGAGTAAGATGGGCTAGGCTCCTCCAAAGTCTACTCTCCAAATAGTAAAGGGCCACATGAAATCCATCCTCAGAGCAAAGTTTATAGGGGAGTGGTGTTGGCAGGTCAAATCCTGCAGAGGTGGAATATTGACTGAAAGTCACTGGTGGTCAAGTGAAGTTAGAACAGCAGCAGCTGCACGAATGAATAAGGCATTTGATGTTTTCTTCTTTTGCTAGAAAAAGAGATGAGAAAACATGAATGTGCTTGGGGAATGTGTGGAAGGTTTGAAGGGTTTAGAGTTTTTATTTTACTTCCTGTTTACACTCACCTTCATGGACAAATGAAATCTATTTACATAAGTGAGTTTGTCCCTGGTATAATCTTCTTAATGCAGACATTGATTTTATGAATCTATGGCCTTTAGTTTTATAACCGGGGAAGGGGAAGGGAAGACAAAATACATTCAATCTGGTGTATGTTATGTGCCAGGTAGTTTATGGCATATTTCACTTATTAGTAACACTCCCAAAACAGGGGGTGGTAATCACAAGTAAGGAAATTGAGGCTCAGATAGATTTCAAAAGCCATATAACTTGTAAAAGACAGAACTGAGATTTGAATACAGTCTTCTTGACTCCAGAGGCCATGTTCTCTCCATTCCACCACCTATCATTAATATTTCTATTATATTTCTTTGGGCATTTGAAAGTCATTACAATTCAGTGGCACTTCAAAAGGAAGTATCTTTCAGGTACCTACTACTTAAACGGGAAATTATTCTCCCTGCTAAAGATAAAGGTAACATCCTTGACTAGGGCCCACATGACAGTGATAACAGTAGTGTGTATTCATGAGTTGTTTTATCATAACTGCAGCAGATTCACAAACATCAGTAGAGGAATCGTCATGTAGAAGAGTCATGTTAAAAAGTTATTGGAGGGGTGCCTGGGTGGCTCCGTCGGTTAAGCATCTGCCTTCGGCTCAGGTCATGATCCCTGGGTCCTGTGATCGAACCCCGCTTTGGGCTCTCTGCTCAGCAGGGAGCCTGCTTCTCCCTCTCCCTCTGCTGTTCCCCCACTTGTGCTCTCTCTTGCGCTCTCTCCTGCTCTCGGTCAGATAAATAAACTCTTAAAAAAAAAGTTATTGGAGGGGCGACTGGGTGGCTCAGTTGGTTAAGCATCTGATTTTGGCTCAGGTCCAGATATCAGGTGTTGTGGGATCAGGCTCTGTGCTTGGTGGGGGGTCTGCTTGAGGTTCTCTTTCTCCCTCTCCCTCTGTCCCTCCTTCCCCACACCCTGTCCCATTCTCTCTCTCAAATAAATAGATCTTTTTAAAAAAAAGTTATTGGAGACAAGTACAAAGAATGCTTCTGAAATTAATTAGGAAGATCAGAATTGGGTTTGGTTCCTTACCCCTTCGTTGTTGAAAGGTTTTGTTGGATTATAGAGAAACTAAAGTGGCATTTAATGTCAAGCTAAGACTTTATGAAAAGTACTCTATGGCCTTTTTTCACCCAGTTCCTGTAAGAGATAGGTTTCCTGATGGGAAGAACTGTTTTGTTTTGCTTTCTAACATTCCTTGTCACTGAAACAGTCCCAGAAATTTCAATATGTAACTATGTTGGTGTCAAGAAGTTGAATAAGTGTTAAATGGAGATTCTGCATTGATACCACCCAAATTCGTCTCCCTATCAATTCAGTAGCACCAGATGTTCCTTGTTTCCTATTTAGGCACTATGCTGTGGCAGTGGTGTGTGGGGCTGGTGTGCTGCTCTCTGAATGTGGCGTAACTTCAGAGATCATAGGTAGGCTTCTGACAGCAGCAGGATTAGTGCACTTTACTAATAATACCTCCCATTTGGGTGGCAGCATTGCCCCTGGGGCAAATGAAAAAGGACTTGTGTTTTTTGATATTGTCATATTCCTCTTGCCATATTCTTTCATTTAGAAAACATTTATGAAACTTTCATTGGATGCAAGTCATTATAGGGATGTTACAAGAAGAGAAAACAGAGTGCTGTACTCGAGGAGCTTCGCTCTAGTAGGGAAGTTAAGGCAGATGGAAACAAAGTTCTATGGGGTCCATGAGGATATGATGCTTTGGCAACTCTACTGTTCTCCAAATCAGTCATTCACCTTGTCTCTGAGAGGTTTGTTTTTTTTTTAAGACTTACCTTTTTTATTTTATTTTTTTTAAAGATTTTATTTATTTATTTGACAGAGAGAGAATGAGAGAGAACACATGAGAGGGGATAGGGTCAGAGGGCAAAGCAGACTCCCTGCAGAGCAGGGAGCCCGATGCGGGACTCGATCCAGGGACTCCAGGATCATGACCTGAGCCGAAGGCAGTCACTTAACCAACTGGGCCACCCAGGCGCCCAAGACTTACTTATTTTAAAGAGAGAGAGAGAGGGAAAGAGCAATTACAAGCAGAGGGTGGGGGAGAGGGAGAGGGTGAGAGAATCCCAAGCAGACTCCCCGCCAAGCTTGGAGCCCATCCCTCGACCCCCTAGATCATGACCTGAGTGAAAATCAAGAGTCAGATGCACACCCCACTAAGCCACCCAGGCACCCCTGGCTCCCAGATATTTGAAGAAGGCAAATTTTACTAGACAAACCTGTCTTTTCCAAGGGAAAATAAAAGCCAATTATCTTTTCTTATAGACTCTTTTGGATTTTTTTTTTGGTAACTCTGTCATAAAATTTGCCCATGACTAATTACTGCTAGTGGTAAGTATATGTGGGGCAGGTGAGTAACCGAATGGACTCCCAAGATGATGTAAGGTGAGTTTGGGTTTCTTAGTCCCTGTCTTAGAGTATGACCTTGTCAAATTCAGTCACTGAAAATAGATGCCAAAGAGCCTAATGTTACGAAGATTTAGTTGGCTGTGGTCTTGTAAACAATTGAAACTAACTCCTTTTGTCCTCTAAAGACAGATATTGAGGAAGGAATCCACTAAATGAGGACCCTTGGCCTGGCTATAGCCATTCTTTATGAGTTTGTCATTACCACCAAAAAATTTCTCCTCATCTGAAACTTAAGAACTACTTTAAAAATGTTGAGCATTTCAAAGATCAGCAAACCAAAAGCGTTAGAATAGCCATGCTGGTGGTAACTAACTTGCCTATATTATGTCTTTACTCATGAGAAACTTACATACGAATGAGCAGAATAAAGGGAAGACAATATTAATTGACTGAATTATTTGTGTTTAAGTGGGATTCCATAGTATACATTTTCTTGGGTATTTGGGCTGAGTATGAATGTTGCCTGAGGTGGGAATACAAAATGGTGTAGCTGCTTTAGTAAACAATCTGTCACTTCCTCAAATGGTTGAACATAGTTATCATATGATCCAGTGATTTTGCTCCTAGGTATATGTCCACGCAAAAACTTGTACATGAATGTTTGTAGCGGTATTATTCATAATAGCCAAAAAGGGGAAACATCATAAAGTCCATTAACTGATGAATGAATGCATGAACAAAATGTGGCATATCTATATAATGGAATACTATTTGGCAATATAAGGAAATGTAGCACTGATACATACTACACCATGAATGAACTTTGCAAATCCTATGTTATGTTAAAGAAGCCGGGCACAATGCACCACATATTGTATGATTCCATTTATATGAAATGTCCAGAACAGGCAAGTTTATGGGAGTAGTACTGATGGGTCTGGAGGGTGATAGCTAAGGGGTACAGGGTTCTTTTGGGGGTAATGAAAATGTTCTAAGATCTTTTGTGGTGATGAGTGTGTGACTCTGTGACTATACTAAACACCATTGAATTTTACACTTTAAATTGATGAAGTATGTGAATTATATCTTAATAAAGTTGTTTAAAAGAAAAGAATGCTGCCTGTATATACAGTCCCAGTATATAAAACTGAACCACTTTATATTATCAGTTTTAAAACTTTCACTTGTATTTTGCTAAATGACCTTTCGTCTCTTTTAATAAAGATTTAGTAAGACTTGTGTTCCATTTTATAGGGTGGGTATATGAGAGCTAGGGGAGCTATCTGATTATCACATATAATACACCAGCAATGCTTTTGGTCACCATGTTAAAGAGCCCCCTTTTAACCATGCAAGTTCTGACTGAAGTCAATCACAGGAGAACCACATTCATTTCAGAAGGATTTTGTAAAAGCAAAAGTAATTGGCAATAATATATATAGGACTTGTAAATATTATATATACTTCATGAAGTTAGGTCTGAAACTTCTGGGCTCTTGTCATGTGGTACTATATTTGTACTGCATTCTTACAGCATGAGGCCTCTTAAATTCATAAAGAAACGTTAAAAATTGTTTTTAGCTTGTTTAGGACTGCACATAGAATATGAGATACAGTTGTCATATTCTCAGTGTCTCATCACACAGCAAACTGTAGAAATGGGACCTTGGTCTTCTGCTCACATCATGTTAAAGTACTGCTTGGCAAATTTAAACAGACTAATATATATTTTTCATCTTATTAACTATGTAATAAGGTGTCAGTAATAGAAAGAAGTCTTGATTCTTTTCACATTTAAAGAAAGAAAACCCAACCAATTTCAGTGTCTATAAAAACAAATAAAACTCTTAAGGTATCAACGGTAAAAAATTGGAGACAATGTCTCTACCCTGTAAACATTTAAAAACTTGACATGTAATTACTAAGGATACATTTTTTTTCAAGGGTTACATGTATAGGTTTATCAAGTGGTATATTGGTAAATAGTTAACCAGCTTTCCTAAAAAAAAAAAAAAAAAAGAAGAGGAAACCTTGATTTTTAGTGGTGGTTGATTTCTGTGGTGTAAATATCCCACTATGGCTGATTTTCAGTCTACCTGTGAGGTATCTCTAGTGAGCAGCTGAGAAAAGACACACACAATACAATGGCTCCTGGAAGCTTGATTAAGCTGGCTCAAGTATATGACTGGGTGCTTCCTAACATACACACACACAAATACACAGACACATGTACCTGGACAATGACATAAATACACTGTCATTTGTAATTTATATTTCTATTGGGAAAGAGAACCCCAATCATTTAGTAGGGGTGTGTGGAGGGAAGGAGGGGTATGGGTGTGAGAGAGAGTGGGGGAGAGAGAGAGAGATGGAGAGGCCAACTTAATTGAGCAACGCCTCAATTATCTATCTCTAGGCTTTGGTTTACTTTACTGTCAATGAGCAAGTTGAATTAAATTCCAAGGTTCCTTCCATTTCCAGACCTGTGAATGTAGTCATCATGAACTGATACATGGCAAACTACTGGCCTCAGGGCAACATGGGTGCTTATATCTGTTCTTTAGGATTTGTCTGTTCAGCTGCTTTTGACATTACCCTAAATTTTGCTCTTGATCTCTAGATTTCCATTCCCTGCCTTTAGTTGGCTGTTTCTGTGGCCTTCTCAGATGGGCTTGAGAGAAGCAAGCATATAGGAAGTGCATGTAAGTCATGAATAAAAACTGATGTCCGAGGGCCTGGCTATCCAAAGAACATAGTATGGAGCATTAGATTATGTTATGATGTGCTTCTTGCTCAAGGTCTTTATAGTGATCGGAAAGCTGAAGTTGCTATATAAATGGTATCTGGATGAGTTTATTATATTTTACTGTGTATTTTTTAAAAAAGATTTATTTATTTTAGAGAGAGTGCACACATGTGCTGGGGGGAGGGGTAGAGAGAGAGGGGGAGAGAGAATCCCAAGCAGACTCCATGCTGAGCACAGAGTCTGACACGGGGCTTGATCTCACAACCCTGAGATCACAACCTGAGCCAAAACCAAGAGTCGGGTGCTAGTAACTGATTGCACTACCACAGCACCTGTGTATTTTTACTGTATTTTATTATTTAGTGTTTATTCTGTGTTTTAGTTTTATTGCAATATACTGGTAGTTTTTAGTAGAGGAAATTTCAAGAAATTCTGGTTTGTTTAGAGGGCACATTTTGTTTATTTTTTTTAGAAGATCATTTTTTAGATTTTATTTATTTATTTATTTTGGAGTGTGAGTGGAGGGAGGGAGGAGGAGAGGGAGAGAGAATCCCAAGCATACTCTGCACCAAGCCTGGAGCCTGACGTGGTACTGATCCCATGACCCTGAGATCATGACCTGAGATGAAATCAAGAGTTGGAGGCTTAACTGACTGAGCCACCCAGGTGCCCCAGAGGACACATTTTAAGAAAGCTAATTTTTACATATGGAAAAGTTGTGGATCAAAGATCATTTCAAAACTATGTATTATATCTAAAGCAGAAGTAAGATTAGAATTCAGAATTCCTAACCCTTAGGACCATTCACAGATTTGTAATTCATCATCTATACAAGAGTTTCAGTAAATGGGTTATAGACCCTATTTTGGAGAAAATTTTTATTTCCAGGGCCTTCAAAATAGATGCATAAAATACAAAGTGTGGCATTCCATTCTTTATAAAGCAATTTGATTTTGATTCATTTTCACTGGTGGGAAATTCTAATACAGTCATTCTTATGGATCTCCTTTCTATGTCAAGGCTTAGGGGTCTTAAGCAGCATCAAAGATGATTACAAGGCCTTAGCTGGTGGCCACCTCTGGCCATTGACCCTCTTTCCAAACAGTTTCCGTCTTAGTTGTACGTTTGCCTGTTTTGCACAGCAACTCTAGGTTTGAGGGTCATTGTTTTTTCATATCACAATTGAGTCATGAGAAAATTTTCAGGGCTTCTAGCAGTGCCATCTCTAAATCTTCAATGACACTATTTTCCTAAAGGCTTGCATCCCTTGTTTTTTTTTCTACTCTGGGACCCATAGGTCTGTCTCCTCTCTGAGCCAAGTCAGTAAGAAATTCTTTTTTTTTTTTTTTTTTGTAAAGACCTGCCTTCTCCTTTGCTTCTTTGCAGACACTCTGCTTTTTCCTTCACCCTCTCTTTGCATGTTTACTTTCTTTGTGTGTTCTCCTAAGATCTAGACTTTTAGAAAGAGTCAGAAATTGTGCCAGGCTAACTCTCATTTTTCACCTGTCCTGGATCTCACATGACCCTTCCATCCCCAGGTGTTGAAAAAAATAACTGACTACTTGCTTGAATGTCACAACATGAAAAATATGTGTTAACGCTGGTTACTTCAGGGAGATGGGATTAAAGGTGAGATAGAGAAAGAGTATGAAAATTTTATTTATTCACTTTTATGACTTTTGACCTTTCACAGTTCGTATATATTACTTTTGTAATTAGAAATACTAATGAGGTATTGAAAAGGATTGGTTGAAGTTTGGAAAATAGACTGGAGTTTTGCTAAAATCACCTTTAAAAAAAAGCCAGTGATTTTTTTTTTTTTGGTAGGCTCCAGTCTATTTTCCAAACTGCAGTTTTATTTGCCCACATTAGCAACAAACAATTGGAAAGTAAAATCAATAATTCACTTTACAATAGCATAAAAATAAAATACCTAGGGATAGTAAAAAAGGGAAAGGACAGTCCTTTCAACAGGTGATTCTGGAGCAATTGGATCTCTGTCTACAAAAAAATGTACCTCAACGATTACCTCATACCATACATGAAAGTTAACTGGAAATGAGACAAAGACTTAAATGTAAGCATTAAAACTTTAAAATACCTAGAAGATAATATGAGAATAATCTTTGTGACCTTGGTGTTAGACAGCTATTTCTTAGAACACAAAAAACATGAAACATAAAAAAAGCTGTGATAACTCAGACTTTGTCAAAATTTTAAAATTCTACTCTTTAAAAGACCCTGTTAAGAAAATAAGAGATAAGCCATAGTGTAGGGGAAAATACTTGCAAAATACATATCCAATAAAGGACCTGTATCCAGAATATATAAAGAACTTTTACACTTCAGTAATAAGATAAGCTACTTGATAAGATATTGACAAGATATTTCACCAGAAAGATATATGAATGATCAATGAACATACAAAAATATGCTCAACATCACTAATTATCAGGGAAATGCAGATTGAAACTCATTAAAATAAAGAGGGCACGTATTGAATGGAGCACTGGGTGTTATATGCAAACAATGAACCATGGAACACTACATCAAAAACTAATGATGTAATGTATGGTGATTAACATAAGAGAATAAAATTAAAAAGAAAAGACAAAAAAAAATTGAGATACCTTCATACCCCAACTAGAATGGCTAAAATTAAAAAGACTAAACCCCAAGTGCTGACTAGATGGTAGAACAACTGGAAGTCTCATACCTTGCTGATGGGAATGCAAAAATGGTATGGCCACTTTGGAAAACAGTTAGTTTCTTATAGATGTAAACATAACATTTGTCATAAGCCCTGGCAATCTCACCCTTAGGTTTGGTATTTAGGCAGGAGAAATGAAAACATACACATAGTTCACAAAAAGGTAATGTATGCGAATGCTGGTAAGGTCATTCATAGTAACCCCAAACTGGAAACATCTCCATTTTCCATCAGCTGGTGAATAGATAAACAAGTTGTGATAAATCTGTACAATGGAATAATACTCAGCACTTTAAAGGAATGAGCAATTAATAAATGCAACAACCTTTATAAATCTCAAAAGCTGTATGCTAAGTAAAAGAAGTCAGATACAGAAAGCTCCACACTGTATAATTTCATTTGTGTAACATTGTAGAAAAGGCAAAAGTATAGGAACAGAAAATAGATCAGAGGTTGCTGGGCAGTGTCCAGGGTGGGAGAAGGATTGACTACAAGGGGGCCTGATCATCAACTTATGTCTTTCCACTGCCTATATTGTTCCAAGATCGTTTGTAGGCAGTTTTTTATATGCTTATTTTACACTTTTTATTTTGAAATAATTTTATACTTAGAGAAAACCTACAAAAAATACTACAGGGAGTCCCTCTAGGCCTTCACATCACTTCTTTTAACATGACTATTATCATCATATAACCACTGAATGGTTAAGCAAACCAGGAAATTAACACTGATACAATACTCTTATACACAGACCTTGTTTGTATTTCACTGCTTTCCCACTCATGTCCTTTCTTGGTCCAGGATCCATTCAGGATTCCATGTTGTGTTTAAGATGTCATGTCTCCCTAGTCTCCTCTAGTCTGTGATGGTTTCGGTCTTGTCTTTCATGATTATAACATTTTTGAAGAGTACTGGTTACTTAGTTTATAAAATGTCCCTCAATTTTAGTTTGTCTGATGATTTACTCATACTTACAGTGAGGTTAAATATTTTTGGTCAAGAATACCACTTGGGGGAGCGCCTGGGTGGCTCATTCGGTTAAGCCGCTGCCTTCGGCTCAGGTCATGATCCCGGGGTCCTGGGATCGAGCCCCGCATGGGGCTCCCTGCTCAGTGGGAAGCCTGCTTCTCCCTCTCCCTCTGCCTGCCTCTCTGCCTACTTGTTCTCTCTCTCTCTCTCTGTCAAATAAATGAATAAAATCTTTAAAAAAAAAAAAAAAAAGAATACCACTTGGGGCGCCTGGGTGGCTCAGTCATTAAGCGTCTGCCTTCGGCTCAGGTCATGATGGGTTCAGGCCCCACATCAGGCTCCCTGCTCAGCGGGAAGCCTGCTTCTCCCTCTCCCGCTCCCCCTGCTTGTGTTCCTTCTCTCACTGTGTCTCTCTCTGTCAAATAAATAAATAAAATCTTAAAAAAAAAACCACAGAAATGGGGCGCCTGGGTGGCTCAGTCAGTTGAGCGTCTGCCTTTGGCTCAGGTCATGATCCCGGGGTCTTGGGATCGAGCCCCGCATTGGGCTCCCTGCTCGGTGGGGAGTCTGCTTCTCCCTCTGCCCTGTACCTCACTCATGCTCTCTCTCTCTCTCAAATGGGTGACTAAAATCTTAAAAAAAAAGAATACCACAGAAATGATGTAGTACCCTTTTGTATTCATCATAGGAGTGGTACAAGATGCTGAGATGTCTTATTACTGGTGATGTTGACCCTGATTATTTGGTTAAGGTTATGTCTGCCAGGTTTATTCAGTCTTTTCCTTTTATAATTAATAACTTTGGGGGGGGAATATATTTTGAGAATTTGTAAATATCCTGTCCATACTATACTTTATTAAATTCTAGGAAGAGAATCATCAGTTTACCCTGATGCTTAGCCAAATAGCTCAGAAAGAAAATAGGATTTAGGAACCTCAAAACATGGGTGCCCAAGAATTGGGTGTATGGGTCTATTTTAGCACTGAGTCCTTCTGAATATGCATGATTCTAAAGCTGAATAAGGAGAAGGAGTGGAGTGAAATGTGCATTGCAGGTGTCTGAGACAACTGACTGATTCAGTCACATTCACGGCATATTTCTGAGACTTATGTCATATAGTTCCTGCTGCCACTCTTTGGGACTCTGACTTACCCCACCTCCACGCCATTCCACACTGAAGTTGGTGAATATTTCAGCTCAGTGTCCTGAGGGTGTTTATTTCCTAGTTTCTCAGAGGGAAGGCACAGTGTGTCTACCCTGGCCTCCCTCTCCAATCAGAGATTCAACTACCTCCACAGATGCCCATGTAAATCATCTTTAGTAGAACAATGAGAATCTGGGGAAAACCCCTCCTAGGGAAATGAGTGCCATTTCATTAAAAGAGGAAAAAAACACAATCCTTCAAATCTGGTTCATCTCACAGTCTAAATGCAAGTTCTTAATTAAAAGCCAACAGAGATTTCTAAAGTCGGAGAAAAACTAGAGCAACAACTTTTAAAATTATCCTGTGGGCTTTTTTTCCTTCTTAGTCTCTTAAAGGGAAAAAGGCTAATAACCATTCAGTGGCAAATTGCTGTTCCTTCAGAACAAGGAAGTGAACGAGAATGAAAAGTGGCATCCCAGGGGAATAGGGAGTCATCCCATAATTAGACTGGGCACCATGGAGAGAGGCAGCAAAAAATTACTGGAATGGATCAATGAGGAATTATCCTATTAGACCTCGATGGTTTATTCTAATTTCTAGTTTCTGAGAGAATAAGGGCCATCCTACACTTTTGTGTTTTTCCCAGAACCTAAAACAGTGCTGAGCATGAAGAACTCAGGATCCTTGTTTATTGATTTGAGGGTTCCATCGTTCAACGTCTCTGGTGTTTTCGAGGGCTGTGGTTTTTGCATGAGCAGATCAGTGCTGAAATGATGGCAGTGATGATGGGTACTTTAGGTCCAGCCTTTCTGTGTCTTTTACTCTTGATGTTTTAAGTCCAATAATTCTTTGTTGTGGGGGCTATCCTGCACGTTGTAAAGTGTTTCCTAGCATCCCTGGCCTCTGTGCTAGATGCCAATAGCACCCCCAAATCATGACCTTAAAGATGTCTCCAGACATTCCCAAATGTCCCCACAGGGGTTACAAAATCACCTTCATTTGAAAACCATGGCTTGATTTCTTTATCCCAAGGTCATACAACAAATAAATGGTAGAATTGAGACTAACACCCAGAAAGTCTGAGCCCCTGGCCTCCAGTGATTTCTGTGATACAACCCTACACATTGCATTGCCGACTACATGGATGAGAACATAATGTTAGGAGCACTGATATAGATCGGCATGGATTTTTTTGGGAATGGATCCTATCCACGAGTCTGGTTAACTTAATGGCATAAAGACTGCCTTAAAGAATCAAGAAACTTTGTCCATTTTTCAAGAGCACCGACTGATCACAGAGACATGCGGTAATCTAAACAGGAGATTTGGTTTTGCCTCTTTCTGAGAACCAGCAGAGGTCTGGGGCAGTTTGAATCCGCATCTCTTTCCTTAATTTACATACCGCCTCCATTTTAGCAATGCAGAAGGGAAATGAATAAAAACAATTATCCTCAAAGACATTCAGTCTGGTCTTGACTTGTTAAGAACGATAAAAGTCAGCAGTTAGAAGCATTTAATACAGCTGAACAAACCATAGAGTCTCAAACAGCTTCATCTGGTGCATTTCCTCTCAGTGGCAAATAAAAAGGAAGACTATAATTAGGGCATGATTCTATTCAAGCTATCAAATAAAAGCTTTTAAAAATGATTGCCCTTATAGACAGCAATGTAAAGAACAAAGGAATCTTGCATGGTTTATTATTTGCTTATTAGTATTACTATATGATACGCTCTACTTTTTGCATTTTAAAACAAAAGGAAACACTAAAATTTTTATTATTTCTCACATTATTTCTTAAGTATATTTTGACAACACATTGAAAGTACACTGGCTTCCTAATTTTGAAAGCCAGGTCACAGATTTCCAGTTAATCAATAAGTGTTTATTAAATCCCACGCTGTTTTCCATTTCCAGAGTACTGCATAAAATTTGGCTGAGAGATTGTAGTTGTTTCTATATTCTAGAAATCAAAAGTAGAAGTGAGAGGCAGAGAAATCAGTGGCCCCCAATCTTCAGTCAGTGTAGATGACCGAATCCCCTGGGGATCTTGTTAAAATGAGTTTCTGACTCATTTAGGTCTGGAGTGGGGCATGAGATTCTGCATCTGCAAGAAGTTTCCAGGTGATGCTGATGTTGCTCATCCAGCCATCACCTTTTGTGTAGCAAAAATCTAAATGACAAATCAAGGATGCATGATATCACATAAGCTGAGCTCGAATTACTAAATTACTAAATTCAAAATACGGTCTCCTCTAAGCATGGAGAGTTACATTGGTCTCATCTCTGTGTCGCAGTGACTGAAGATGTTCAAGTGCCCCATGCTGCTGCCCATTGCCAGTGCTGCACACTATTCACGTGTACAGCGTGTTTGCATTTTGCTAAATGAGGCGGCGATGGGCTTCCACCACTGGGCACCCCTCGAAACAAGTGGCTAAGTTGCTTAGAAAGCCATTTGTAATCTGGTATTGGCTGGAGGCCTGGACTTGCCCTGGAACTTCCATGACTCCTATATTTTCTGTTCAGGTTTTACGATTGCCCAGAGACTATTCAGATTGGGGTCTTTGGTCCAAACGTGTATTATTCAGATAATAACCTTGAGGACACTCCTTGTCACTCTCTATGAACCAGATGCGGCTTGGGGGAAAAACAGGTATAAGTTGAGTCCTGCTGTCCTATTTCATAGAAATTTGTGGGAGGCCTTCCCTCTGGAGGTTTGCTCATGGTTGATGGTGACATCGTGTTCAGTTAGCAGCAGAGCTTCTAGGTCAGTGCAGTCTAAGACATCTTTCTGCAGTGAGGGGACTTTCTGTTTCTGTGCCATTAGCCACATTAGGCTGCTGAGAATTTGAAATATAGCTGGTGCCACTGAGGAACTGAAGTTTGAATTTTACTTGTGTTTAAGTAAATAAAATTTAAAGCTAAATTCTACCTGCGGCTAGTGGCTACCATATTGGACAGGACAGGTAGATGACCTTCTCAAAGATATAGGTACCTAGAAGAAAATGATAGGAAATGGTTGGATTCAACCAAGTCTAGACGAGTTTTAATCTGGCTTTCTAATTTATCAAGGTCATGAATTGACCTAGAGAAATGTCTGAACTTCTCTGTTCATTTTTGTATCTTTCATAGATGTGAAAGACTAGGTATGTAATATACATTTTAAAAAGTTTTTATTTTATAAGAGGTAGCCATTATAGAAAATCTAGAAAATACTATTATGCAAAACGAATTTTGAGAAACCACTCATAAACCCACCATCTAAAAATAACCACATTGAACACACAGGGAACATTCTGGTGGTTAGTCTTCAGTTCTCTGTGTGTGTGAATGTCTGACCTAATGATCTGTAAGTAAATTTATAGATCAAAATCTATAAATAAATAAATATTAATAAGTAGTACATAAAAGAAATTTAATTTAGATACAGTACTTTTGTGAGGGGTCATAGTGACATAGTGCTGGAGAACATGCTCCCCCAGATGCCATTGAAGAGGGAAGAGAGGGTAATTTGCTTCCTTTTTTGGAAAAAGTGAAGCTCTGCTTTGCATGGTAACTATGACCAACCCATGAAACTCTTTTGTAGGCATCAAAGAAATGGAGCCTGTGAGTGGCTGATCAAAACTCATGGGCTAACAGACGGACGCTAATCTAGGAGCCCTGCATAAGCACTTAGCCATCTGAGTTGCTGTCGGTATCACAGCCAAAGAACAGATGGAAATGGGGGAGAAAGTAGACCCAGCAAACTCCAGGATGAAGTTTGTCTTCATCATGTAGCGTTAAGTACTAAACAAGATGTTCTCTATTTAGTAGAGTTGTTTTCCTAAATGCTCTTATGTTACTGCTTAAGCAGCCCCTGCCTTTGTTCAGGCCCACAAAAAGAAAAAAAAATTCTTTTGAGGATCAAGATGGTGACTGCTTCTGAGGCCAGCTGAGTGGAAGGGGAAAGTTCCTTTGCAAACTGAGCTCGGAAACTCGGAACTTAAGCTTTTGTATCAATGAAATGCAAGTCATTTTAAGGAATCTAGGTGACTTTCTGCGGATAGGGAAAGGAGGAAGGAGGAGGGAGGCTGCAGAGGTCAAAGTATAAATGAGAGAGATTCACCCAGAAAGCTGTTGAAACGGAAGTTCCTTAAACGTGGCTCTGTTTTCACTTGAGATCACAGGCAGTGTTAAGTGCTTAATCAGTCTGAAAGCATTATCACCATAGCAGCTAGCCATAGTGCTTTTATTCTTTCCTGGCTGTTTCTCAGACTCAGGTTGAATGACAAGTTCAAAGTTTATGAACTCCAGCAAGACAAACTTAGACTTTTCTCTTGTATTCTGTGAAAGCTTTGTATTGTCCTCTTTGCCACCTAAGCCAGAAGTACAAATATAGGTAAGAGGAATTAAATACCCCATTTATGAATTACGAGAGGATTCTTCCTTCTTAAATTTTCTGCCCTCTTTTTCACAATTTCCCTGCTTATTTAAACTTAAGACTTCGTGGTATTTTCAGTCGAGCCTGCTGGCTTTGGTGTTTGGCTGTTATCTATCTCCAGAGCATGGACTCTGCTGGGTTCAAACTCTGGTTCTACCATTATTTGGATAAATTTCTAAGCCGTTATGTGTCTCAGTTTCCCCTTAGGTAACATGACAATAACAATAACCATATTACCTGTTACTATTATCTGTTATGGTCTGGAGATACTTGTTCCTACATCATAACGTTGTTGTGAGTGAAATTAGACAACCCTTGTAAAGTAGACAATCACAGTGAGCAGCACAGTGAGTGTTCTAAAATATCTGGGCACAGAGTGCCTAAACTGTGTCACGTGTACCTTGTGTCATAGGTTTGGCTCCTCGGGAGCAATATTTGCCTATCAAGGGGGAGGGGGTTTTTCCTTTAGTTTGTTGCCTACGGCTTTGTGCCTGGCACTCTAGGAGCAAAGAGCTAAACTACACAGTACTACTAGTCTCAACCAGCTGAAGAGTTATGTAAGAAGAGATGAAAGGCCCAGCATTGAGAATCGAATACATTTGGTCCAATCCCAGCTTTATCATGTACCAGCTGTGTGATCTTGGATAGATTACTTAACATCTCTTGTTTTCAGGTTCCTTATTTGTGAATTGAGGATACTCTTCCAACCTCACAGTATTGTTGTGAGGCTGAAATTAGAGGATCCTTACGAAGTGCTCATTATAGTGACCAGCACATTAATATTCTAAAGTATCGATTAGTAATAGTTGCATAGTTTTGCCATTTTCCCTCTAGAGAATTATGCAGCCTAGAAAGAACTTCAGAAAGAACTTACTCTCTGAAAGCTTAGAAAGAACTTAATTCTCTGAAGAATATTCATTTATAGTTTGAATGACACCTACCCAAATCAGATTCTAGCTGCAGCATTCAATTTTAGGTATTCAGTGACTGCTTGATTTAAAAAATGTATAAATATATGAATATATATGCACACAGATATCTCACTCATGTAGTGTTGACTGTGTGTGAAGTATTTGTTTCAAGTACTGAAGAATATTAATTCATTTAATTTTTATATTAATTTCCATGAAGTAGTACTATTATTATCATCATTCCCATTTTACAGATAAGGAAACTGAGTCAGAGAGAGCCTAAGTAACTTTTCAGGATCTCAAAGCTAGTGCATGGTGAAGCTGGAATTTGTGCTCTGATTCACAACACCGCTCCTTCTAAGTGCTGCAGTCCCGACTCAGAGTATCTCACCTGAAAAAGGCAGGTGAGGCTACATACGTTTCTGTACATTCTTCATTTTCTTCTGAATCTGGAAATCAAACAACCAAATGCAAAAGAAATATTTCTTTTGAAACCCCCTTCCTCTTCCCTGCTCCCCCATTCTCTTGCAGTCTCCTCCACTCCCTCTCTCAGGCCATTCCATTACGGAAGTCCCATTACGGGCCTCTGCTGTCACACTCTGGACACAGTATAATTCAACAGGACACATGGTGAGCAGAGATGTGTAGAAATACCTGAAACTATTAGAGCCAAACAGCTTCCTGTTCAAGTTTTTTTACTGCCGCATAAATAGTCTCCTAGCTGGCTGGAGTCTCCGAGGTATAAATACTCCATTAGAGAATATATCCATAGCAGCAGCATGGCCCTCTGGGTCTTGTCCAGGAGCCCAAGAAAATGCAAGGGTCTGGTGACATCTGATTTCATTGTATTTAAACAGCCTTCTCCAGTTTCCAGCATACAGAGGCATTATTAACAAGGTCCATTTGGCTTATTTCTTCCTTAGAAGAAATCTCAAGACCCCTGCGGACAGATGTAAGGATCAGTTAGACAACTTGTATTTATTGAGTGCTTACTATGTGCCCAGCCCTCTGGCAGGTACTATGATAGAAACAGGTAAGCATTAAAAGACCACACCCTAGTGTCATTGAATATTCAAATATTTTCCTATGACTTTCAAAGTGTAATCTGGATTTGAACGAGGTGAGGGCTCTCTTTCATCTTAAAACAGCACATTCATCTTCCACAAAGACTCCTGAAAGAAAATATTTATTACAGTTTATTTTCATTTGACTAAGTTTTGCTTTCTAGAGTAACAAACCATATCTTCAAAATGCAGACAAAAAAAAAAAAAAAAGACTGTCTTGGCTGTCTCTTCTTTCACAGTATTTTCTGAACAGGCCAAGCATGTCCTGACCACTCCAGGTGGCTGACAACACCATACTCCTGATTACTTAGGAATTCATATGTTCTTTTATTTATTATTTTATTTTATTTTGTTTTGTTTTGTTTTGTTATGTTATGTTGTTAGTCACCATACAATACATCATTAGTTTTTGATGTAGTGATCCATGATTCATTGTTTTCGTATAACACCCAGGGCTCCATGCAGTACGTTTTCTTAGGAGGGAGGTTGGGTGTCAAGAGTGGTGAGGCCCAGCAAGAATGTATCATCAACTGGTCCACACATTTGACAGATTCATTCATCCTTGTTCTTTTTCTGCCCCTGGCTCTGCCACTCCAGAAACATGGGAACAGAGTGTCAGCACAAAAACTGGCCACTGTATGCAGGCAAATGAGGCATACCCCCCAGCCCTGAATAAATATGAGAAGGGCATGTCTCAGTCCTCTCCGATCCACGGATCAGAAAATTAAGGTCAGTATCTCTTTGGCCTATACAACATCCTAGTGAGATGAAGGAGAAAGGAGGCAGTCAGTCTTACCACCATTTCACAAGCCAGAGAATAGAGACCTAGGGAGGCCATACCTGTAGAGGAAAAGATGAAATGAAGCCTCTCTGCACTGAGGTTCCACATGCTTTCCATTTGACTGGGCTTCCCCAGACTTGGCTAATCATCAGCATCACCTAGGGGCAGGGGATAAATACGCGATTCCAAGGCTCATCTGTCCCTCAGAGACTCTGGTTAAGTAAGTCCGGGTACCAGGAATCCATATTTTTAACAAGCCTCGTACATGATTCTGAAGATTAGCATTGCATGAAACTACTGCTCTGTGTTTCCATAATTGTTATGGGATAGGAAAGAAAAGTCTCTCTTTGACAAACTGAGCAAAAGTACAGACAGGTATTACCCTTTTACATGGGATTCGGATTCGGCTTAAACAGAGGGCATCTCTTGAAATGAATAGCTTTTGAGAGGAAATGGTCAAGCCAGTTCCAAGCAGCTGACAAGGGCCTTGCCAATGTGTGGTCAGAGGAATGGAACGTGAGGCTTTCATCCACCAAATGTTTATTTTGGTCATAGAAGTGCCATACTATTTTTCCTGTCACTTAATGCTCTCTGGGCTATGTTTTGTGAGGTTTTAAAGTCTTAGGGGTACTTCAATGTGAGAGGGATGCCATATTTATCACATAAGGGGATATCCTTTAGTTATGGAATGCCTTGTCTTGGTCTCATGGGGATTTGGGCTGTCCTGTTTTCAGGATGTTTTGTGGAAATAACACACAGATATTAGGTTTGGCATGAAGTCTTGCCCCCATTCTGATGTTAGATCATTTGGGGAGGGGTTGGCTAGATTTTATTTCAGAGAGTGGGCAAGTCACTAGATCAAAGGACAAGAATTCTCAGAAGTTAATTAGAATCAACTTCTTTTCTGAGATCCTTCATTTTATTCAGTAAATTGCCAACAAAACATGATCAAGGAATAGGAATAGTGTGGATAACTAAAACACACACATAATTACTACTCGTATCATTTTTTCCTCAAACTCACAAGAGTTGTTGTAGAAACTTGTTAGTAGAAAATCAAATAAACTAGTTTGATTTTTTCTCTCTTTACTTACCCTCTCTACCTTCCTGAGGAGTTATTCCATTAAAAAATGTATTTCTTTGAAATGGGAAGGGGGTGGGTGGAATTTTATTATCCACTTGGAAATTCAGAAGAATTCAATTACATTTATGCAGTAGTCTCTGTAGAAGATTTCAACATCCAGATGGACATATTGACATACTTGATCATCCCAGGAACAGCCTGTGAAACCAGAATTTCCAGATGCATGTAAAACTGCAATGATATGCCTAAGTAAAGAAAGATCCAAACACTTGGTTAGTTCAGTTCTGCTGTGTATATATGCAGACGTGGCCAGGATTTTGCAAAATGTTTAAAACGAAACACCCAAGGGAGAGAGTATTGGTTCTTTGCCTGTAGATATGTTATGGAAAGTCCTGCAGGTGTATGGCTTGATCACTGTTCCTAGTCAGCACACAGGAGCCCCAGAAGCTGGAGGCTCCCCTTCAGTGGCTAGCTCCGTGCTTAGGGCATGGTGACAAAGACATGGGCACAGCCTTTGCCCTGTCTCGCCCACACGAATGAGGAAGAGAGGACAGAGTAGTACTGGGGTGAATGCAGCTCTGTCATTTTTTTTCTTCCCTCCTGATGTCAAAGTTCAAATGATCTCTCTTCCAGCTTGCCTCATGGTTCTTTAAAAATGAATTGTTGCCAGCTTCATGGTTTTCACTGCCTCGGAAGACTTTTCTAATACATTTCATGACTAACCCTCATTGGTTGGTAGTGGTTTGGTTAGCAATTTAGCTTTTAAATCTTGTTGGCCCCTACCCCAACTTCCTCTTAGTTCACATCCCCCCAAAACTGTTGCTTTGGGTGAGTGATGCCTTCTTTCCTCACTTTTTGCTATCAGGAGATCCTAGCTGTTGAATTTAAACAGCCAGTTAATACATTTGAAGGACATTTGGAGGCTGGAACTAAATTCTGTTTAATAATGCTACAGCATTGGCCTTAGGAGCATTCAGAATTTGAAAACGCATCATACTAATAGGATTGGCGGTATAAAATGGCAATTGGAAGACTTGATACCAAACGTTTGTGGAGACTTATTCTTTTGAGGTAGTTCTCATTGAACCTGCATTTTTTTTTTTCTAAAATAAAGTTTATTTACATACTACAAATATGTATTTACTGTTCCTCTTTCACTGTCAAAGCCAACCCAGTTTCTTGTGAACTCCAGTTTCTCAGGTTTTCATGATGCATTTCTTCACCTGTTTCTCCTCCTTTTTTTTTTTTTTTTTTTCAAGAAAGCATGAGCAGGGGGAGAGGTGGATGGAGAGGGAGAAGCAGACTCCACGCTGAGCAGGGAGCTGGAGGTGGAGCTCAATCCCAAGGTCCTGGGATCATGACCGGAGCCAAAGGCAGACGCCCAACCAACTGAGCCACCCAGGTGCCCCTGTTTCTCCTCCTTTTAGCTCTAAATGCATTTCATCTTCTGGCCATCTCTTCTTTGCACTCTGACAACAGACTTCTGCTTTTATAGAGATTCCTTATGCGCAAGACCATAAATATTTTTCCTTCTTAAATCTTTTTAATAATATCACACAAATGCTTTCTTTGTAACTGCCTTACTCTGTCCTCCTGCCTTCTCGCTCCTAATTTTTGTAAGCTGACTCCAATTGGATAGGGTATATATAGAAGGACTGGGTGGGAAAGAAATCCTACTAGAGTGGGTTAAGACTGATTGGGAGGAGAGGAGGTAAAGACAGGTAGTAAAGGGGTGAGTAACAGGTTGGCCATGAAATATAGGGAGACTATTTAAAGACAGGAAGTATTACAGCATATTTGTCTGTTGAGAGGGATGATCTAACAGAGAAAAACTGATAATTCCAGACCAATGTAGGTGAATCAGCATCAGATCTAGTACACTATAAAAAGGGTGGTCTTGGAGAAAACCACAGAATAAATATAATGATTATAATTCATTATAACAGGAGAGAAGGCAGAGTAATTGGGTGCTGATATAGCTGGGTTCGTAGATTTGGTGGTGAGAATATGTGGAAGGGGATGTTTCTACCTGAATGTTCTAAAGACCCCTGACATGTGACATGATGAATGCAACTCATCCTTCTGACCCCATCCTGATTACTGATAATTTTTGTTAAAAACAGTGCGGTTTTACTGATCTCTAAATCAGTAAATTTTTGTTATTGTTTCTTATTTATTATTTTGTCACCTCATCATTCCTCCTATTGGTCCCCTCCTTACCAGTTGCAGTACTGCAGTTCCAGGTCAGGGAGGTCATTTGACTCAAGGACACATATTTGACAACTTTGTCATTTATTTTTGAGTGAAAGGATCTACCATTAAACATGTTTATTCGGGGCGCCTGGGTAGCTCAGTCGGTTGAGTGTCTGACTCTTGATTTCAGCTCAGGCCATGATCTCAGGGTTGTGGGGTTGAGTCCTGTGTTGGGCTCCATGCTCAGGGGAGTGTCTGCTTGAGATTCTCTGCCCCCCTCTCCCTCTCCCTCTACCCCTCCCCTTGCTTGGCATGCTCTCTCTCTCAAATAAATAAATAAATCTTTAAAAAAATGTTTATTAACCTTTTGATAAGTTTTTCAGTATTTATCAACATATGTCCTACAATTTTTTTTTCTTGCTCTTGGGGTAGTTTCATAACGAATACCATCATCTCAATAGTTTTTCTTTTTGTTCCACCTTAAAAATATTTTTTTGTGTTATTACCATCTATTCTATATATACAGAGTCCTACTTTTACTTTCTCTTCACTATCTTATTCACTTCACTTTGTATACATTTTTCTCAATCCCTCTTTTTTCCCATTTTTATGTCCTTCCATTGAATATTTACTTTATATCATATTTTCACATGTTATCACCTCCATGATATCTTGAGAGTAAGGCTGTTCTTTTATCTTTCTTCTTACTGTATTTTGAATTTTTCTGGTTTCTAACAGGACTTGGCTTATTTTTATTTTATTTATTCAGGGATTTTTGAGAAAGTAATATCAGTTATGACCATAGCACGGTTAGCAGAGATGCTATTTTTCATTCTCTATTATGCAAGCTCAAATTTTCTTGTAAATAAATCTTATCTGTTGTAACTGGCCCACTTTTTTCCAAGTTATTGTTTTTTCAGACTTGGTATAACCCACACAAAACAGTCATAAAAACAGTTTCTTAGTACCTCAGTTTAGTTTGATACACTGCGCTCATACCCAGGGTAATAAAATGCTTTATAATAGTGGCATTTAGAGTAAGAAATAGAAAACAAGCATAGAGGAAAGGTATTTGAGTGGCTTCTGCTCAGTCTTGAAGGTATTATTTTCCTACCCCAAGTCATGAAAGCTAGTATTTCTCTAACTAGGGCAGTCTAGTGTAGAGGGAATTAGCAAAGGAAATTGGAGGCATGCCTTGTATATTTTATGTATAGTATCAACTTTCACTACAACAATAGAAATAGAGCAGTAGAAGCAGTTGATAAACTTGTGTAGCAAAAGCAGGAAACCTGTATCATTGAGAAATTATAGAGCCCGTTACTCTTTTTTTTTTCCTATTTTTTATTTTATTTATTTTTTTATTCTTATGTTAATCCCCATACATTACATCATTAGTTTTAGATGTAGTGTTCCATGGTTCATTGTTTGTGCATAACACCCAGTGCTCCATGCAGAATGTGCCCTCCTCAATACCCACCACCAGGCTAACCCATCCTCCCACCCCCCTCCCCTCTAGAACCCTCAGTTTGTTTTTCAGAGTCCATCGTCCATCATGGTTCGTCTACCCCTCCGATTTCCCCCTCTTCATTCTTCCCCTTCTGCTACCTTCTTCTTCTTCTTTTTTTTTTTCTTAACATATATTGCATTATTTGTTTCAGAGGTACAGATTTGAGATTCAACAGTCTTGCACAATTCACAGCGCTTACCAGAGCACATACCCTCCCCAGGGTCTATCACCCAGTCACCCCATCCTTCCCACCCCACCCCCCACTCCAGCAACCCTCAGTTTATTTCCTGCAATTAAGAATTCCTCATATCAGTGAGATCATATGATACATGTCTTTCTCTGTTTGACTTATTTCACTCAACATAATACCCTCCAGTTCCATCCACGTCGTTGCAAATGGCAAGATCTCATTCCTTTTGATGGCTGCATAATATTCCATTGTATATATATACCACTTCTTCTTTATCCATTCATCTGTCGATGGACATCTTGGCTCTTTCCACAGTTTGGCTATTGTGGACATTGCTGCTATAAACAT